>NC_028646.1:29111490-29177757 GCF_001406875.1 Solanum pennellii
ACGACGGACCGTCATAAGCTCCGTAGGTGGTCTCTTCTGCATTTTTTCGCTCAAAATCTCCGCATTCAGCCTTGGACAGATTTCCTGCAAAACAAAGAGAAACTTATATCAAAATTAGCACAAAAAGGCTTTCGGACACACTAAACTTAAGGAAAAAGTATTAATTATACCGTGAAACCACGGTATATCAGCAGTCGGCGCTTTGCCAAATAGTTCCGCAAAGTAGAAGTATTACGCCCAATGTCACAGTACACATAGACAATGAAGGCAAATCACAAGTGGCATTGAATTAGCAGAAGGGGGAATCGCCAAATCACTCGGTGATTTACGACTAAAGTCGTCGAACGGATTCACCAACGCTAAATCTGAAAACTATAAATACTAGCCTTGGTTATTATTTTTAAAGGGTCCAAACATTATTATCAATTTTAACTTTTAGAACTTTAGTTTTCGTTTTTTGTCTTTTGTTTTTCCTCTCAAGTTGGAGAGGGTTTTGTGGGAGACTTGAGGAAAGAAGTTCTTCTTCCTCAAATCGGAAGTGGGTCTTGGTTTTTTTTGATTTCTTATACCCATTCGATTTCTTTATAATTTTAGGTGTATTTGATTATTAATTGATGTGTTGCTAAAAATTCCATTCTTAGGGTGTGATTTAATAATTATGTGTTGATTTTATTGCTGTCTCTTTCTTGGTGATAGGATTAGATGCATTTTAATGGTGATTGCACCTAGTTGTTGTGGTTTAATTTAATGGGTTTGTAGTTGCAAATACAAAACCACCTATGTGTTTTCGACTTTCTCGAGAGAGATCGTGAAATCAAGACCGCTAGATTGATGTCCTGAGGAGTCCAACATAAGGCTCAGCCCGAGAGGGTGAGCCCTAGTCCCATATACAAGTACTTTTCAACTAAAGAGCGGGTGTGGATAAGGTATAGGTTGGTCTTCATTAGACGAGTGGGTGTCCAAGAGGAACCCATTGGATATGGGGTAAGTTGTCTTAGATGGAATTTAGTGTCACCTGAAGTTTAGCTTAGTTACTATTATTTTTTAAAAAATCCTACCGAAGGCACGTACCCATTGATTTACGTTAACATATATCACGGTCATACCCCAAGAACTTTCCCCAGTACTAGATTTTTCCTTTATTTTAATTATTTTACTATTTATAACAAAACACCCTTTTCGATATTTTTCACTTTGATGTTACAAATTGAATTTACTTTTCTTTGTTTGAAAATAACTTAACCTACTACTAACTAGAACAAAATTCTAGTTGACTACTATTTTCACTACAACTTCCTTAGGGAAACAATCCCAACCCTTGGTTGGATTACTATACTCGCTTCGATTCGTAAACACTCGTAGTCTAGTGTTGTTGATTACGATCATAGTAGAAACCATTTATTTATTTTAATTCTTGTTCTCTTCTTCCTAAACCAGCAGACCTAGTTTCGATTCCCCCAGTCCCCTTTTCTTTTTTTTTTCTTTTTTTTTTGCGAATTCCAGTAGACAAAGGGTGAGGTCACATGTTCGAATCCTGGTGGCCTCACCTCTTTAAAACATATTAAATTTCCAGATTTCCAACCTTCTTTTTGAACAAAATTAAGGTACACCAATCCGGAAATTTATTCATTATTTTTAGCTTCCTTTCATCAACCTTTTCATGTTAGTTCTTAAGGCGTATTCATATACCATTTTAACACATCTTTAGGCGCATCTTTCATTAGTTTATTTGGCTAAAAGATTGTCACTAAATCAGCCACATTTCCTTAAATGAACATCACAATTTTTCATGGATTTATGCACAAAAAACAACAACTACAACTTTATCAAATTATGAGCATCAAGCCGAGACCCTTGCCAAAGTCACATACTTACACACACTTGCACATAACTTCGAACACACATTAATTGTCATTTTCATGATTTCATGTGCATAAACATATTCACATTCAACACAAAAACATCACACATACCTAAATCTACCAGCAAACATACCCAACCTATGAATCATTGGGAGCTAGTGATAGGGACATGTAATGGGGAAAACATCCTAGTTTTTGGACTGAATGACTGAATCTTAAGGGGTCTCTTGGTAAAGGGACCAAGAGGGAAGGAACCCATACCTTATTTGATTGTTCAAACGTTGAAGTTGCCGCCCAAAACCCTCTCCAAAATCAATCCAAGCTTCCTCAACGTCCACACCACTCGACGGACAACTTCTCTTTGCCTTAACATTTTTGGTTACTTTGTTTTTCTTAAAATTTCATGTGAGTGCTTCAAGTGTGAAGAACTCGTAATATTATTTCTGTTCTTTTAGTTGTTTTGGCAGAAACCAAAGTGAGAGAGATGATGAAACTTGAGAGAGAGATCGTGAGAGAGTAGTCTAATATTAGGAGTTTTAGTTTGGGAATTAGTCAAACTAGGACTCCTTATTAATTTAGATAAAAATCTGATTTATTGGCTTGAACGACATGAAATCATACTTAGGAAAGTCATTGAACTATCTATTATTTGTAGTTTTGATGATATGACAAACTCAGGGACCTTGTATAGGTACCAGGTTCTCAACATTAGTTTTGAAGATGTAACGAACTCAGGGACCTCGTAAAGGTACCAGGTTCCCCAACATGACTAGCCTGTTGACTGCCAGCTGGAGTAGGTACAGAGAGTGGGTGCACATTTCCCAACGGCGTCAGAAAAGTCAGACCTCTCCAACCAATGGCAAGAGTTTAAGGAAAGGGACTTGTCTATACAAAAGTCACTTTCCTAACATTATTCTTTAGTTTTTGCAACTTGAAAAAGCACTTTCAAGAACACTTGCAAAGGCTACAGAAAATCAAAGATAACAATTATTCAAACAACGACTGAAATCTCAGGAGCATATAGTGTAGTTGTTTAAGAATATATTCTCGTGGTCTTACATTGTAAATTATTCCTAAATCTATAAAGGAATCAGTGTGTGGTGTTGAAATTCTAAGTTGTCTAGAAGGGATAGCTTAGTGGGTAGAATAGCTTCTACTTAGGCTTGTCAAGCAATAGAGATTATTGCTTGAACGTGAGATTAAAAACTTTTTCTCACACTTGACTAACTAGTTTTACTTTTGCTTGCAAAGATTAGTGAAACAGTTGTGTAAATCCTATGAGACAGGTCGTGGTTTTACTCCCTTAAGCAAGGAGGTTTCTACGTAAAATTGTTGTGTTGTTAAACTGCATTTAACTTTCCGTTCATACTTGTTTGTGTGTCAAGGGACCTGGTCCATTAACTGATAAGTGAAGGCATATATTCTATCAATTGGTATCAGAGCCGACACTTTCTATCTGGTTAACACCAAGAAAGTGATATCTGTTCTAGGATGGCTGCTCCACTTAATCTAGAAGAAGGTCAATTTTCAACCAGACCTCCTCATTTCAATGGACACTTCTACAGTTGGTGGAAAGTTAGAATGCATGATTTTCTCATGGCTGAAGACAGTGAGCTATGGATATCGTCCTAGATGGACCATTTGTTCCAACGATTGAAGAAAATGATGGAGAAAAAATCAGGCTTGTTCCAAAGCCTAGACAAAAATATGATGAAGCTGATAGGAAGAAGATTGAAAAGGGTTACAAGGCAAAAAATCTTCTTGTCTGTGGGATAGGACCAGATGAGTTCAATCGTGTCTCAGCCTGTGAGTCTGCAAAAGATCTTAAAAACAGCTTATGAGGGAACTGAACAAGTAAAAGAGTCTAAGATTGATATGCTCACTTCTTTGTATGAAAATTTCAAGATGAAAGAAGGAGAAACCATTCATGAGATGTTCACAAAATTGTCCTCCATTACCAACGAGTTGAGAAGTCTTGGAGAACCTATCAGCATGAGCAAGCAAGTCAGGAAAGTGCTTCGAATTCTTCCAAAGTCTTGGGAAAGCAAGGTTGATGCCCTTACTGAAGCAAAAGATCTGAAAGTGCTGACAATGGATGCTCTCATTGGAAATATGAAGACTCATGAGATGAATCGAAATCATGATCTGTCAAAGAAGGAAGTCAAAAAGGATAAGTCTTTGATGCTGAAATACAAATCAGAGGAGGACTCCAGTGATGATGATATGGCTTATCTCATCAATAGATTTCAAAAAATTGTGAGAAAGAACAAAGGTTTTAGAAGGGGAACTAATGGTCCTCGAACTGCAACTCAAAATGATACATGTTACAAGTGTGGAAAAGCTGGGCACTTTATTAGAGAGTGTCCTTTACTCAAAACTGAAAATAAGGAATATCAAAAACCAAGAGTTGACAAAGAGAAGAAAAGGGACCTGGTACTCAATAAAAACGATCGCAAAGCTGCTGCTGACTATGTGGTCAAAAAGGCTCTTGCTGCATGGGAAGACTCTTCAAGTTACTGAGATGAACCAAATGACGTGTCAATGGTGGTGGTTCATGAAGAGGAAAACGTATTTAATGAAATGTTTGCTTTCATGGCTCATACAGAAAATGAAGAAGAGGACGAAAAGGTAACTCTTCTTGATATGAACATGATCTGAACAATTATTCTCTTAAAAAATTGAGAACATTAGCAAATGTTATGATTGATTCAGTGATTGAGTTAACCTCTGAAAGAGACATTATGAATGTTGAACTTGACATTTTAACTGAAAACAAAGTTAAATTGGAAGAGAAAATGTTGAAAATGGAAGATAAAATGGCTTCTTTAGAGTCTGATAATACTGAACTTAAAAAACAGTTGTCTCAGATAAATGAAGAAGCTGAAAAGCTAAATGGAAGGTCAAATGGTTTACAAGTTGAAACTGAAGAAAAACTGAAAACTACTGAGAAAAATCTGGGTTTGTGTTTGGAGAAGAGCAACAACTGAGAAAAGGATATTGTCAAACTTAAGGAAGAACTTGAAAAATCTCTTAAGTGGACAAAATCTTCTATGTTGTTGTCAAGTGTAACAAATCAGAGTAATTTCAATAAGAAGGGTCTAGGAAGTTTGAATATCACTTCTCCCTTTAATCCTCACAGTAAGTATGTTTTTGTGTCTTACAATCTGCTTTGTCTTCACTGTGGTAAAAATGGGCATTTAAAGGAAGAGTGTACTGGCTGGAGAAAGTCTCATGAAAGACTTTTTCATTATACTGAGAAGAAAAGAGTATCAAAAGAGAGACCTGGTCCCCCAAAGCAAGTTTCAACTAAAAGATTTTCAAAGAAAATATCTGTTTCTGCTCCAAAGTCTTTTTTTAGAAAGATCCAAAAACTACCCTGTTGGACTAGAAACAATCTGATCACTCCCTTGTCTGCCTTCTGGGAACTCAAATTGAAATGGGTTCCCAAGCCTAACAAGTGACTCTTGTTGCAGGTGAGTGAGATGAGCAGCAGTCAATGTTGGTATATGGACAGTGGATGCTCTAAACATATGACTGGTGACATCAAAAATTTCCTCTCACTCAAGACACTTCAAGGAGGAGGTGTCTCTTTTGGTGATGGAAAGAAGGGGTACATTTTGGGAGTTGGTAAAGTGGGAAAGTCTCTTGAAGAATCAATTGACAACGTGTATCATGTTGATGGTTTGAAGTACAGTCTTTTGAGTGTATCTCAAATTTGTGACAAGGGAAATGAAGTCAAGTTTACTTCTGAGAAGTGCACTGTGGTCAGTCTAACCACAAAGAAAGTGATTCTCACTGCCTTTAGAAGTAAAAACATGTATGTGGCCAACTTGGAAACGTCTCATGGAGATGATCTGACATGTCTTAGTGCTCAAAATGAAAATGCTGATCTTTGGCATCGTATACTAGGGTGTGAGCTCATCTTTATTGAATAAACTGATTTCTAAGGACCTAGTCCGGGGTTTGCCAAAGTTAAAGTTCTGTGAAAATAAAATATATGAAGCTTGTGTCAAAGGAAAACAAATCAGATCATCCTTCAAGTCAAAGAAGCAAGTAACTTCATCAAGAGTACTGGAGCTGTTACACATGGACTTATGTGGACCTTTGAAGGTTCAAAGTAGAAATGGTAAGAAATACATTCTGGTGATAGTTGATGATTACTCAAGGTACACATGGACAAGATTCCTAAGATCAAAAGCAGAAACACCTGAAGAATTGGTAGTGTTCTTCAAAATGATTCAAACTAAATTGAATCAAGTGATTGTTGGGATTAGATCTGATCATGGAACTGAGTTTGAAAACTCAAAACTGGATCAATTTTGCATGGAGAATGGTACTAGTTATAATTTTTCTGCTCCAAGAACTCCTCAATAGAATGGAGTGGTGGGAAGAAAAAATAGAACCTTGGTGAACATTTCCAGGACCATGATTATTGAGTCAAATCTTCCTCAAAGTTTCTGGGCTGAAGCTGTCAACACAGCATGTCATGTTACTAACAGGTGTCTGATAAGGGTTGTGTTGAATAAGACTCCCTATGAGTTTCTCAATAACAGAAAGCCTATGTTGAGCTATCTTAGGGCGTTTGGCTGCAGATGTTTTGTGCTGAACAATGGAAAAGATGATCTGGGAAAATTTGATCGTAGAAGTGATGAAGGAGTGTTTGTTGAATATTCCTCATCAAGTAAAGCATACTTAATTTTCAACAAAAGAAATCAATGTATTAAAGAAAGCATTCATATTGTGCTTGATGAATATGGAAATTTGAAAAGCAATGCATCAAATGATGAAGATGAGGTGATTACGCTGTTCAATTCACAGAAAGTTGAAGGAAGTGAAGCTGGTGCAAACCATCAGTTGAGAAATAACTATGATAATAATAACCATAGTCTATCTGAAAAGACTGATGAAGTTGAAAAGTGTGATGAGGTATCTGGTACTACTCTGAATACCAGTCAGAGTACCTCAAACTCTCCAGAAAATGATGACATCATTGAAGAAGAAGAACATGTTGATCAGCTCAACCAGTCTGCCTTGAGACCAGGATGGAAACATAGTTCATCACATCCTCTTGATAATCTTATTTCTCCTTTGAACTATGGAATTCACATTAGATCAAAAATAAGAAATCTAGTTGCATTCTTAGCATTCATATCATCTATGAGCCTAAGAATGTGAAAGAGGCATTAGGTGATGCAGACTGGATCAACTCAATGCAAGAAGAACTTCACCAGTTTGAAAGAAGCAAGGTATGGTACCTGGTTCCTCGACCTGTTGGCAGAACAGTGATAGGAACCAGATGGGTATTCAGAAAGAAGCTCGATGAAAATGGAGTGATTACTAGAAACAAATCTAGATTAGTTGTTCAAGGATACAATCAAGAAGAAGGAATAGACTATGATGAGACTTTTGCACCTGTTGCAAGGATGGAGGCCATCAGAATTCTAATAGCTTTTGTTGTATTCATGGGGTTCAAGCTGTATCAAATGGATGTCAAAAGTGCATTTCTGAATGGAGATCTGAAAGAGGAGGTATTTGTTAAACAACCTCCTGGGTTTGAAGATGCTGAGCTACCAGATCATGTGTTCAGATTGAATAAGGCTCTGTATGGTTTGAAACAAGCTCCTAGAGCATGGTATGAAAGGCTGTCAAAGTTCCTGTTGAATAATGGGTTCAAAAGAGGAAAAATAGACAATACCTTGTTCTTATTAAAAAGAGAACAAGAATTGCTTATTATTCAGGTTTATGTGGATGATATAATTTTTGGAGCTACTTCAGAACACTTGTGTGAAGAATTCTCATCATTAATGGGAAAAGAATTTGAAATGAGCATGATGGGTGAACTGACATTCTTCCTTGGCCTACAAATCAAGTAATCATCAAACGGAATCTCAATCAGTCAAGAAAAATACATTAAGGAGCTGTTGAAGAAATTGAATATGTTTGATTCAAAACCTATTGATACTCCTATGGGAACAAACTCCAAGCTTGTGGTAGAGGAATCTGATTCTCTTGTGAATCAAACCATGTATAGGGGAATCATTGGGTCCTTGTTGTATTTGACTGCTAGTAGACCTGATATCGTTTACAGTGTTGGAATGTGTGCTAGATTCCAGGCGTGTCCTCGTGATTCACATCTGAAGGCTGCAAAACGTATTCTAAGATACTTAAAGAAGACAGGGGACCTAGTCCTTTTCTATCAAGAAGGTGACACTTTTGATCTAGTTGGTTTTGCAGATGCTGCTTTTGCTGGTTATCAAGTCGACAGGAAGAGTACTTCTAAAATGGCTCATTTTCTTGGATCTTCACTCATTTCTTGGGGAACTAAGAAACAGAATTCTGTAGCTCCTTGAACCAAGCACATTGATGTTAGACATCATTTTTTGAGAGACAATGTTGAAAAGGGGAATATTGTGCTTACATATTGTCCAACTGAGGAACAAATTGCAGATATCTTCACCAAGGCTCTCAGTAAAGATCAATTTGAAAGAAATAGGTTGAAGTTGGGCATTATGATTTCCAACTGAATTCTGGAGTTTCAATAGTTGAATTCCTTTGATGGCTAAACTTGCAGTATAGGCATCCTTTGTGTCAATAATTTATTATCAGGATTAGATAATTTTGGTACCTATTGTATGTATACTTTCAGAAAGGACTAGCAAAGCAAAGACATGGCTAGAACAGCTGAGGAATGATGATAAAGTTGTGTTATGGGACCTGGTTCCAGTTCAGGTTAGCATTTGTACATTAATTTTAAACTGAAAAATTATATGACCGGTGATAATGCCACGTGTCAGTCATCGGTCATTCTGACCGTTAGTCCCATCGCTTATTCTTCAAGCGACACGTCAAATCAAGGACATGACACCGTTTCAAATCCTTTTTAAACCCTCCTTCCTTCTTTTTAATTTCTCATCTATCTCTCAACATTCCTTTACTCAAAAAAAAAGGGGAGAAAGTTAAAAGGCGAAATCTGATTTTCATTCCTTTCTTTGTCTTCGAAAAGCTGTCTTTGTTCTTGTCCTTGTCAAGATGTCTGATCCTTCTTCAACCTCTAAGCAAATGCTCACTGCTCTTAGTGAGATTGAACCCGTTGCATTTTACTCTTCTTCAGCAGTAGAGTCTAGATCTAGTGTTCCTTCAAGTTCTCAACAAGATACTCCTGAAAATTTATTCCATTCCATAGATCTGAACAACACTAGCATCCCTACTGGACCTGGTCCTTACCATGAGATGTTACCAGACACTCTATTTGAAGGAGATTTGCCAAGAAATAAATCGTCTGAATCAAACATTTTGGCAGCAAGTGAAGAACTAGTAATCGAAAGTCTTGCAATGATGAGGGAAGAAGCTAGGGCTGAACAAAATGAGCCTTTACAACGTGAAGATGTAAGAGATACTCAACCCATTTTCGATAAAACTCTAGATTTTGGGAGATATCCATCTTCTAACTCCTCAGATTCTGAAAGTGATGATGAACCTATCCAATGGAAGCTTGAAAGGAGGGATGTTTGGGTATTAAGAAAGGGAAAAGAAAAGGTAGTGGAAGAGGTTCCTAGAAAAAGACCTACTACTAGGTCTAATGCTAGGAAGTTGATGGCTGATGCCTTAAAGGCTAGTGGAAGATCTACGGCTGAAATCAGGAGTGCCAGAACAGTTAGAGTATCAAAACTTTAGAATGCCTGAATCTAGTGTCATAGAGGTGTCTGCCGAAGAAATGTACATGAAAAACAAGAAGAAAAAGTCAGAAAAAACAAAGTCAAGGGATCCAAAAAGGGTTGAGAAAGCAAAACCCACGAAGAAGAGTTCTACAGTAAAACGGAATAGATCACAGGGACCTGGTACCCAACAAAGGGGTGAAGAGGAGGTCAACATGCAAGAAATTGTTGACAACTTGAGAACGCAGGCTGTGCTGGATGGAAGAGTCTTTGACATAGGAATAATCAATCTTCCTGGCATGGACTCTTTCCATGACATGGTGGAAATTCAGTCATGGATGCATCTATTCAACAGTAAATCTCCTATCCTTCATGAAGAGAAAGTGCGTGAATTCTACTACAACATTCACTTTAAGGAACATGAGAGTATCCTTACAAGAGTAAATGATATTGCAGTGCATCTGGATGAGTTTTTGCTGGGCAAAATTCTCAGGGTACCTCGAGAGGGCACCAGGTCTGTGATTGGAAAAACTTGTTCGGTTGAGTTTGTGTCCTTGGTTTCGAAGCTTCCTACAACAAAATGTGCTGGGGTGTTTAAGAAGGTGATGAAGAGCGAGTATCAGTTGGTGTTTGAGTTTGTAAACAAAACTCTCCTCCCTCGGACTGAAAAGAGGACTTCAGCTACTTTTGCTAATTTATTTGTGATGGAGATGTTGTGCAGATTTGAACCTTTGAATCTCCTAGGGCTTATGCTTGAGCACATGTACAAGACTGTCATTGAGAGGAAAGGAGTTCATGGGATGGGATACGGATACTTTCTTACTGAAGTATTCAAACATTTTAAAATTCCTCTGAGAATACCCTGGTCGAATGTGAGTGTATCGAAGGGAAAGGCAATCCCAAGAGCAAGATGTCTCAAACTCATAGACGATCAGGATCATTCCAAGCATGAGGTTGAGGAGTTAACTGTGCGTTTGAGTGGAAAAGATGCTGAAATTGCTATACTCAAAGCTCAACTGCTCACTGCACAGACAGAGGGACCTGGTACTACTGTGGTTCAAACCCTGGAAAGGGAAAATGCAGAGCTGAGGGCCAAGGTTATTGCCTTGCAAGAAAAGGCAATTAAGGATAATGATGCTGCAAATGATCGACTCACTCTCATTATTCAGTCCCTTTCTCATCAACCTCCCCCTTCTTAGTCTGTCCCAATCATTTCCTATGTCTTCTTTCTGTGGCTTGTCTTTGTGTCGTTCGATTATCAGTTTGTTTTTAATGTACTAAATGTTATCTTGGAATGCTATTTATCTTATTCCCCTGGTGTTCTAGCTAATATCTATTGTGAATGCTTTTCCCTTATGTTTGATTGCTATCAAGCTCTGATCTTATCTGATATTATTGTTGATATTATTGGTTTACTGTATCTCTTTTTATGATGCCAAAAGGGGGAATTATAACTGTCTGATAGACGTGTGTGTGAGGGGGAATGTAGTAAGGGGGAATACAGTGAGGGGGAAAATTTCTTTTTAGGAGGATGGACTAGTAATTCAGGGGGAACTAGTTATAAAGCTGAAGTGGTGCCTGAGTATTGTTTGTCATCATCAAAAAGGGGGAAAATGTTATTTGTAGTTTTGATTATATGACAAACTCAGGGACCTTATAAAGGTACCAGGTTCTCAACATGAGTTTTGAAGATGTAGCGAATTCATGACTAGCCTGTTGACTGCCAGCTGGAGAAGGTACAGAAAGTGGGTGCACATTTCCCAACAGCATCAGAAAAGTCAGACCTCTCCAACCAATGGCAAGCGTTTAAGGAAAGGGACTTGTATATACAAAAGTCACTTTCCTAACCATTATTCTTTAGTTTTTGCAACTTGAAAAAGCACTTTCAAGAACACTTGCAAAGGCTACAGAAAATCAAAGAGAAGAATTATTCAAACAACGATTGAAATCTCAGGAGCATATAGTGTAGTTGTTTAAGAATATATTCTTGTGGTCTTACATTGTAAACTATTCCTAAATCTATAAAGGAATCAGTGTGTGGTGTTGAAATCCTAAGTTGTCTAGAAGGGATAGCTTAGTGGGTAGAATAGCTTCTACTTATGCTTGTCAAGCAATAGAGGTTATTGCTTGAACGTGAGATTAAAAATTTTTTCTCACACTTGTGTAACTGGTTTTACTTTTGCTTGAAAAGATTAGTGAAACAGTTGTGTAAATCCTGTGAGACAGGTCATGGTTTTACTCCCTTAAGAAAGGAGGTTTCCACGTAAAATTGTTGTGTTGTTAAACTGCATTTAACTCTCCGTTCATACTTGTTTGTGTGTCAAGGGACCTGGTCCATTGACTAATAAGTGAAGGCATATATTCTATCACTATCCTCTTGACCATTGTAGGTAGCCTTAGTGGACCCTCTTTGGTTATATCTCTTATATTATCATGCTTTCATCATTAATTGCTTTAGAGTTGCATTTTTGAAATTCTGAAGCATGTTCATCGGAATGCCTGGCAGTTTAGTTTACTGTAAGATTTTTTAAAATTTGACTAAATTGTTCTTTTGTTGAAAAATTGTTGTAATATGTCTAGAATTGATGTATAAGATCATGATAATGTACGGAGAAGGAGTTCTTCCTATTTGTAATGAAGAATGGGAGTCTTGTTGCATGATGAGTCATAGATTAGTTTCTATCTTCTTGTTGTGTTTTGAGTCTCCAAAGCATGTGAAATTGGTGTTCCTCCTAAATATGTATATTGTGTATGGTGTGGTATGGTTATGTGCTGCTAGTCTTGAGTTTATTGTCTTTTGAAAGGGTTTTAAAAGAAGCAAGTGTCATTCGAGTATGAATGTTGTCCAAGTGGGGGAGATTTTAACGCCTCTAAAAAACATGACCTAGGTGAAACTACGGCCTAAAACTTGTGTAATGAGGTCTTAAAGTTATAAAATATTTAACAATAGTGTTTGTACGCAATATATAAAGTTTGGAAGTGTTTGGAGGTCAAACGTCCAAGAACGTCAAAGACGTGTAGAAACTAGTCGAAGTTAAACTAGTGTGTCTTAGTGTTTTGTAGTGGAGTTTTAGGGGATGGTTTGAAGTTGAAATTGAGTATCGATGGTTACTACACATTGACTGAAATGTAAAGGGTCTAAACGTCCGAGAAAGATGCCCGGGGACCAGCCTAAGGCTCCCCAAGGAGGACCCAAACATGGGACTGCCAAACAGCCAGGCCAGCCAAGATTTGGCAGTGGCTGTGCATCACACAGCTGGCACTAAAAAGGGAAAATGTTTTCCCTGCAATGCGGGGGTGTTATGATCCCTTCTGTCTCAAAATTTTCCAAAAACAATAATTGAAAATGCCTCCATGACGCGCTGTAAACTCCTAGATTTGGTTGCATCGTTTTTATGACAAATTTGAATTGGGTAAATTTTCTAATAAGTGCAGTGGTATTTTGGGTAATTTGGGGATGACTTATTGACGGTTATTGAGTCATTTTAATCACCCAAACTCACCAATCGAAGAGAAACCCTCAACTCAAAACAAAACCTATCCATTCTTCTCTCTAAAACCTCCATTTTTGAAGCTTGGGATCTCCAAGGAAGAAGAATAATTTTAAAAAGTTTTCTCCATCAATTTTGTGGGACTTTCCTCACAATTAAGGTCTTGAATCTCTTTTCTTCAATGATCCAAACTTCAAATTGATTTCTGAAGTCTTTCGAAAGATGAACTTATCCAATTTGTAATCTATCCATGCGTTCATGTATTAAATGTTTCGAATCATTGTATATTGATTGAATTGTTGTTAATTAGATGATTTTTAACCTAAAAACTCTATGAACCCATGTAATCCATGTAACCCTAGATTTGCCTACTTTGTGGTTGATTTGATTATGTCTTAATGCTAGTGAATTCTTATGTAGTTTGATTAGGGCTATCGAATTATGATAGAATCATGCTATAATTATTAGTTGGCTACTATAATTTCATAAATTCATGTTTTATTATCCTTGATTCATTATGTATTGTGATTATTGGGTTGAATTGATGATTATGGTAATTGGTAAGGGCCTTGGTGTATTGTTTTTGATAAATTGGATATGGATTGAAGTTGTGAGGTTGGATCAATAGTATGTTGACCTAACTTTCTCTAAATTGTGTAGTATAGGATTTGTATAGTATTGATGTTTTGTATGGTCCACTTATGGTGGTGGTGCTCATGTGCTATAGTTGTGATTAATGTGGCCTTGTCGGCATTACTTTATGAATTGTGAATTATGTGTCCACATTGGTATTAATTATAATATTACGGATTCATCATGTTATAACTTGATTATGTGGATATTATGAATGTAACAATGACGTATGTGTTTATGTGGAGTGAAAGCATGAGTTCTTCTAGTTGATGATATTTGTCTCTAGTAGACTATAGTGTAGTCATTATGTGGATTACTTGATGTTGAAGTATGATGTTTCTTGGTAGATTATACGATACTTGTGATACTTAGAATGATGATGATATAGTAGTGAGTAGGATGACCTATACATGATATTGGTTATACCTATGTGCTTCAAGAATGATATGCTATATGTTTATATGGTGAAGTATGTCTGTGTCTTGTTTTGGAAGACTTGTGTCCCTTACTTGATAGATGTACAATGTGAATATGAGTTCTTGACTTAGTATGCTAAAGATTCTTAGTCTTGTATGCGTGGTTGACATGTGACCTTGAACATTGTTAAGATGGTCTTAGTTGGAAGGTTATGATATCCTTGAAGTTGAAAGTTATAACAGTATCCTTCTTGTGTGAATGGTGGGCTTATGTTTTATTAGCTGGAACAACATGAAATCATCCTTAGAAAAGTCATTGAGCTATCTTCTTGACCATTTTAGGGAGCCTTAGTGGACCTTCTTTGGCAAGGTGTAATGTGATTGGGTTATGAACTAGATATGAAACCTTTTCATGATCTCCTTTATTGAAATACTCTATTATAACAAAGGATAGAACAGGGTGAGTTTGGTTTGGGAAGTACCAATAGTTAAGGATGAGGCTAGAGTACAAACAAACCCTTATATTTCTTAACCATGTGCCTATATGGGATGTTTCCTAGTTCTACAATTGGCCCGTAGAAAAAACCTCCAGTACAGTAGGTTCATGACTCCGGATTCCATGCATAGCTAGCATGGATTATGTCGTTTATTGCCTATTCTCATCATATGGGTTAACCGCTAGTGTTGGAGAAAATCTATGAAGTTTAGGTGGTTGTATGGGACACTATATAGACATTGCACGATTAGGCTTTCAAGATGTTAGTGACTGAGTCTCTAGGTCTTCTCCAAGACCATTACTTGAATGTTCTTATATGTTGAATGTATCTTAAGTGAACTAGTAAAGATAAGGGCTTAAGTTAGAAAAGCATATTAATGAATAAGTACTTACCTAGATTACTTTAAGGGTTAATTAAGGTATGAAGGGGCATATGAATGGTCACTTCATGACTTACCTATGAAACTCTTAATAATGACTCTAGATAAGGAAAGTAAATTGAATAAGTAGACATGATCTAAACTTAGGTAGTCTTAAGGATTATTTAGATTAGCTTGGAGAGGGTGTGTGGACGGTCTCTTCTTGCATTACTTAAGTATGTATTTTGATAAAATTTGGAAAGAGAATGTCATATTATATGTATACTATTGTGTGTAGTTAGAATGATCTTATCCCTAGGTGATCTAAAGGATCTTTAAGGTATTTATGAAGGGATTGTATGGGCGGTTGCTTCAAAACTCACTGAAGTGAGCCTTAGAATCACCTTTGGTAGAAAGATCTCATGTCTATAGGTTTTGATGTAGGCTTGATTCTATTTGTGATGTGTGAGTTCTACCTGAAGTTACAGTGAAGTAAATGAAAGTTTTATAGTAAGGTTATGGTAAGTTCACTATAATGTTATCTAAAATGGTATAAATTGAGTATGACTTGTATGATGTTCTAAATATCATGTTTGGTTCTTAAATGTGGTTTTATACTTTTAATATGATATTTTAATAAAAAAGAGCATGAATCTCATAAATGTCCATTTGTTATGTTTTTTTCATTAAACAATACTTAGTATATGTGTTTGTACTAATTCCATACATTTTGTTATATCTAAAGGTGTAGGTGCAAGGTGAGAAGGTCTTTGAAGCAAAGCTTGGAAACTAGGATTCTTTCAAGCAAGTTGAAGTATGTCCTCATTTAACTCGAGGAAATAACTATCTTTAGACTTCTTTTATTCAAGTATTGTAATAACCTAAGTATTTCTATATTCATATTGTATGGGCCGCGTCCCAGTATTCTTGAGATTAAGATTGAAATATGTTGAGACTTAGCATTTTCTATTATTTTTAATATTAAAGGTGTTTTAAGATATTTTGTGTGAAAAGTTTTAATTTCGCACTACATTTTATACATGTATGCAATGGATGATGTCTAAGGGCTTGTACAATACCTCAGAGAGTTCAAGAACGTCGTTTTGTGTTGCGAGTGTGCCTTATCTTCTAGGGTGTGCTCTCAGGGTTTGACAAACTTGCTATCAGAGCATAGATTATAAAAGTGGTGTTAGGAATCAAAAAGTCTCATAAAGCCATGTCTAGTAGTGTATTGATTATCATGTGTGAGCCGCGACACATATATGAACAAGAGGCTATAGGACGATAGAGTTTCACTTTCTTCATCAATCTTGTGTCATGCCTATAGAGTTGAGTTTCTAAGTGTCTATTCCTAATCTCTTCTCTTGTGTTTATAGGAGATGAATACTAGAAGGATGGCCGCTAGAAGATTGGAAGAGGGAAGGGTGAATGGAGAAATTCCTCCTCAAGTTGAGCAAGTTGATCAAGTTCTTCAAGGTGCTAAAGGGGCTCAAGATTCTCAAGGTGTTCAAGTCTCTATTGGAGATCAAGTAATAAGGTTTCGGTGGTTCTCCTGGAAATGACTAATGGGGAGATTAGAGAGGCTTTACTTGCTTGGGCCCAAGCAGAGTGAATGTTGTGGAGAGCACTATGACATCTCGATTGAGAGATTTTGTGAGGATGAATCCTCCTAGTCTTTCTTGGCTCTAAGGTGGGAGAGGATCCACAAGAGTTTCTAGATAGTGTGTATAAGGTGTTGAGTGCCATGGGGGTGACTTCTAGGGAGAAAGCGGAGTTAGCTTTTTACCAATTGAGGGAGTTTTCTCAGTGTGGAGTACTCAATGCAAAGATAATAGCCTGGTTGATTCGCGTCCTATAGAGTGGAAAGAGTTTAAAGAGTATTTCTTAGAAAAGTACTTTCCTAGTGAGAGGAGGGAGGTGAAGGTTGAGGATTTCATTAATCTCATGCAAGACAATATGAGTGTTGATGAGTACTCCTTGAAGTTCACTATGTTGTCTAGGCATGCTCTATCTTTGGTGTCTAACCCAAGGAATGAGATGTGTAGGTTTGTGACCGGTGTTTCCGACCTTGTGAAAGAAGATTGCCGTATGACCATGCTCCATGGTGACACGAACTTGTCTAGGCTCATGGTGTATGCTCAATCCATAGAGGAATCTAAGCTTAGTAGAATTTCTAGAAAGTCGAAGAGGAGTGGACAAGTGATCAAAATCAACCTAGGTTCAAGAAGAGGGCTCAAATTCAAGATGAACCTAGAGATCCTAAGGTCAAACCTGAGAAGGGTTGTGGTTCTCAAGGTGGTAAGCCTACTTGTGCTACTTGTGGGAAGAAGCATTATGGGAAATGTCTCGTTCGTACCGGGAATTTCTTTGGTCATGGTAAGGATGGATGTAAAGTGAGGGATTGTCCTAATATTGAGGCTAGAGAAAAGGAAGATAAGAAAGTTCCTCCAAGTGTTCCGGGTAACGATGTTCCAAGGGAGAATCGCTTCTATGCACTCCGGGCTAGAGGATTGAAGCCGAATGATAAATATGATGTTGGTAAGTTGTAGTTTCTTTCTTTAGTAGTTATGAGTTCCTTCTAAGTGGGGGAGTACGTTGAGTACTGGAGTTTTGATTGACTGTCTCATTTTTTCTATTCAACTCAAGCTTGAGAGTTAGAAAGTCACAGTAGCATGTTATATTGTTGCATTGTGTTTTGGAGTGTTGTTGGAATTGAATTTAATTGATTCCTTGCGTTGTGCATTTCATTAAGTTATGATTATGTTGTAAATTGAGTTTCTATGATTATATCTCTTATATTATCATGCTTTCATCATTAATTTCTTTAGAGTTGCATTTTTGAAATTTTGAAGCATGTTCATTGTAATGCCTGGCAGTTTAGTTTGCTGTAAGATTTTTTAAAATTTGATGAAATTGTTCTTTTGTTGAAAAATTGTTGTAATATTTTTAGAATTGATGTATATGAGCATGATAATGAACGGAAAAGGAGAACCTTCTATTTGAAATGAGGAATGTGAGTCTTGTTGCATGATGAGTCGTAATTTAGTTTCTATCTTCTTGTTGTGTTTTGAGTCTTTTGAGTACGCGGAATTGGTGTTCCTACTAAATATGCTTATTGTGTATTGTGTGGTATGGTTATGTGCTTCTAGTCTTGAGTTTATTGTCTCTTGAAAGTGTCTTAAAAGAAGCAAGTGCCATTCGAGGACGAATGTTGTCCAAGTATAGGAGATTGTATCGCCACTAAAAAATGACCTATATGAAACTAGGGACTAACACTTGTGTCATGAGGTTTTAAAGTCCTAAAATGGTTAATAATATTGTTTGTAGTAAGTACATAAATTTGGGACTGTTTGGAGGTCAAATGTCCAAGAACGTCCGGAAAGTAGTCAAAGTTAAACTAGTGTGTCGTAGTATTTAGTGGAGTTTTAGGGATGGTTTGAAGGCAAAATTGAGTATCAATGGTTTCTACACATACCCAAACATGTAAAGGGTCAAAACATTCTAGAAAGACGCCCCTGGGACCAGCCTAAGGGTCCCCAAGGGAACCCAAACATGGGACTGCCAAGCGGCTGCGCCAGCCAAGATTTGGTAGTGGCTGCGCGTCGCGCAACTGACACTTAAAAGAGAAAATTTTTGCCCTGCTACGCGGGGCTTTCATGAACCATTTTGTCTCAAAATTTTCTAGAAAAAAGATTTTAAAATGCCTCCGTGATGCGTAGCAAACTCCCAGATTTGGCCGAGTCGTTTTTAAGTCAAATTTGAATTGGGTAAATTGTCTAATAAGTGAATGGGTGTTTTGGGTAATTTGTGGATGACTTATTGACGCTTATTGTGTCTTTATAACCCCTTACACTCACCAATCAAATCTAAACCCTCAAGTCAAAACAAAACATTCTTCATTCTTCTCTCTAAAAACTCCATTATTGAAACTAGGGAACTCCAAGGAAGAAGAATGATTTTCTCAAGTTTTCTCCATCAATTTTGTGGGCTTTTCATCACAATTAAGGTATGAACTTCATCCTCGAATCTCTTTTCTTCAAGGATCCAAACTTCAAAGTGATCTCTAAAGTCTTTCAAAAGATGAACTTATCCAATTTTTAATCTATCCATAGGTTCTAGTAATTGAATTGTTGTTGATTAGATTATTTTAACCTAAAAACCTATGAACCCATGAAACCATAGATTTGACTACTTTGTGGGTTATTTGATTATGTCTTAATGCTATTAAATTCTTATGTAGTTTGATTAGGGCTATTGAATTATGATAGAATCATGCTATAATTGTTAGTTGGCTTCCCCAATTTCATAAATTTATGTTGTATTATCCTTGATTCATTATGTATTGTGATTATTGGGTTAAATTGATGATTATGGCCATTGGTAAGGACCTTGGTATATTATGTTGGATGAACTGGCTATGGACTGAAGTTGTAAGGGTAGATCAATGGTATGTTGACCTAACTTTCTCTAAACTTTGTAGTATAGACTTTATATGTAATGATGTTTGGTATGGTCCACTTATGGTGGCGGTGCTTATGTGCTATACTTGTGATTAATGTGTGCTTGTCGGCATTACTTTATGAATTGTGAATTATGTGGCCTTGTCGGCATTACCTCTAGTATTATGGCTTCATCATGTTATAACTTGATTATGTGGATATTATGAATGTCATGATGACTTATGTGTTTATGTGGAGTCAAAGCATGAGTTTTTCTTGTTGATGATGTGTGTCTCTAGTAGACTACAGTGTAGTCATTATGCTGATTACTTGATGTTAAAGTATGATGTTTCTTGATAGATGATATGATACTTGTGATACTTATATTGATGATTCTATAGCAGTTAGTAGGATGAACTATACATGATATTGGTTATACCTATGTGCTTTTAAAATGATATGCTATATGTGATATGGTGAAGTATGTGTGTGTCTTTTCTGGTAGACATTTGTCCCTTACTTGATACATGTAAAATATGAATATGAGTTATTGAATTAGTATCCTAAAGCTTCTTAGTCTTGTATGCGTAGTTGACATGTGACCTTGAACATTGTTACGAAGGTCCTTTATGTGGAACCTTCAACCTAGTTGGAAGGTTATGATATCCTTGAAGTTGAAAGCCATAATGGTATCCTTCTTGTGTGAATGGTGGACTTAGGGTTTATTGGCTTGAACGACATAAAAACCTCCTTAGGAAAGTCATTGAGCTATCCTCTTGTAGGTAGCCTTAGTGGACCCTCTTTTGTAAGGTGTAATGTGATTGGGTTATGAACTATATATGGAACCTCTTCATATCCTCCTTTATTGAAATACTCTATGAGAACAAAGGCCAGCACCGAGTGAGTATGGTTTAGGAAGTAGCTCTAGTTAAGGATAAGGCTAGAGTACAAAGAAACCCTTCATATTCTTTAACCATGTGCCTACATGGGATATGTCCTAGTTCTACATGAGTAGGTTCATGACTCCGGATTCCATGCATAGCTAGTATGGTCTTTATCGGTTATTGCCTATTCTCATCATATGAGATAACTTCTAGTGTTGGAGAAGTTCTATGAAGTTTAAGTGGTGGTATGGAACGCTACCTATACATTGCACGATTAGGCTTTGAAGATTTTAGTGAGTGAGTCCCTAGGTTTTCTCCAAGACCATTACTTGAATGTCATTATATGTTGAATGTATATTAAGTGAAAGAGTAAAGATAATGGCTTAAGTTAGAAAAGTATATTAACGAATAAGTACTTACCTAGAGTAGTTTAAGGGTTCTTTAGTTAAGGTATGAAGGGGGCATAAGATTGGTCACTTCATGTCTTACCTAGAAAAGTCTTAAGAATGACTCTAGATAGGGAAAGTAAATTGAATAAGTAGACATGATCTAAACTTAGTAGTCTTTATGATTATTTAGGTATGCTTGGAGAAGGTCTATGGGCGGTCTCTTGTTGCATTACTTAAGTAAGTCTTTTGATTACCTTTGGAAAGAGAATGTCATATTATATGTATACTATTGTGTGTAGTGAGAATGATCTTATCTTAGGTAGTCTAAAGGATCTCTTAGGTGTGTGTGAATGATATACGGTCGCTTCATAACTCACTCAAGTGAGCCTTAGAATCACCTTTGGTAGGAGGATCTCATGTCTATATGTTTTGATGTATGCTTGATGCTATTTGTGATGTGTGAGTTCTATATGAAGTTACAGTTAAGTTAATGAAAGGGTTACTGTAAGGTTATGGTAAGTTCACTGTAATGTTACTGAAAAATGTTATAAATTGAGTATGACTTGTATGATGTTCTAAATGTGATGTTTGGTGCTTAAATAAGGTTCTTATATTTTGAATATGATATTTTAATAAAAAAGAGCATGTTTATCATAAATGTCTGTTTCTCATGTTTTATGCATTAAGCCATACTTAGTACATGTATTTGTACTAATTCCATACATTTTGTTATACCTAAAGGTGTAGGAGGAAAGTGAGAAGGTGTCTTGAAGAAAAGATTGGAAACTAGGATATTTTCAAGAAAGTTGAAATTTGTCGTCACTTGACTTTAGGACATAACTATCTTTAGACTTCTTTTATTCAAAATATTGTAATAGACTAAGTATTTTTATATTCGTATTGTATGGAGTGTGTCCTAATTATTCTTGAGTATAAGATTGATATATGTTGAGACTTAGTATTTTCTATGATTTTTAATATGAAAGATGTTTTAAGATATTTCGTGTGAAATGTTTTAATTTTGCACTACTTTTCATACATGTATGCAATAAATGATGTCAAAGGGTTTGTACAAGACCTCCGAGAGGTCCAGTACGCCGTGTTGCGCTCCGAGAGTGCCTTATCTTCTATGGTGCGCTCTTGGAGTGTGATAATCAAGATCCTCGTTGATCCAGCTTAAGCACTTAGAGTCTGTTGGTGAGCCTCTTTGCTTTCGAGAGGATTCATTTTATTTTGCTTTCAGTATTTCAGCATTAGGATGATTGGGGGTCTCGTCCGAACAGTCCTCTTAGTATTAGAGGCTTCATAGATAGACAATGAGTAGTTCATTAGTCTTTACATTTTCATTCTATGTTAAAGAAATGTGTTGCCATTTTTGGCCAAGTTTAGTGTTGATTTTTTTATCATTACAAGTTTTATTATTTAATTTTCGAGTAAGTTCATTTGATCATTGCAAAAATGAGTATTCCGTTGAGTAAGTAAGTCTGGCCAAGGGTTCGCTTGGGGCAAACAATGGTCTTCGAGTGCCAGCCACGCCCAGAGTATAGGTTCCGCGCATGCAAATGTGGTATTAAAACACAAAGTTCAAGGGTCCTACGCAGTCTATAAAGCCGTGTTTGTAGAGTCTTAGTTATCTGTGAATCGCGCCATATGTATAATTAGGAGGCTACTTCATTTAGGAAATTCCTCACATCTTTCATACACTTCGTGCATTAGAGTTTATATCTAAAGAGTTTCTTTCTAACTCTTGCTTACGTGTAACCAAATGTGAATTGGGCTTTGTTTGAGGAGGCCTTTTTGGTGTGTTTCTTTCCCTCATGATCTAAGAGATACTAAAGATGGTTGTTGACATGAGCAATAGAACAAACTTGTTTCTAGTTGGGTTGTCTCATTTTGCAAGTAAGGAAAGTAAGGTTGCGATGCTAAAAGATAATATGATCATAGCAAGACTGATGATCCCTGTGCAATAAGTTGAGGAGGAAAACATTGAGAGATAGATAAGATTTCAAAATAAGAGGGTTGATACATAAGGAAGGAGTCCGGACAGTAAAGGAATAATGTGAACTGGTCTTCTAACAGAAGCAGAAAGGAACTGGTTCATCATCTGCTAGTTCACCTACATCAAGGAACTAATGTATGTACATTACTTTAGGATTCTCAGAACTTCAGAGCTAGACCTACGTATTCCAAGGTGGTAAGGCACAAGTGGGTACTTAGAATCCTGCAAGTTCCAAGTGTGGTAGGAGCCAATCAGGGATATGTCATGATGGCTTCACTTATTGCATCAATTCATCCAAAATGGTCATTTTATTAAAGAATGCCTTAGAACAGGCACAGAAATGATAAAGAGGGCAATAAAGCCAAGTTTTCTTCAGTTTCTTCATAGATAGAGTTGCATCTATAAAGCTACTTCAGGAGCAGACGAAGAAGGAAACTGTCTTTTTGCTATCACTAGTCACTGAGAGCAAGAAGATTCACCGGATGTTGTCACTTGTATAATCTAAGTCCAGTTTATATGTTTTTCCAAAGCAATATCTTGATCCCTTAAGTGTTTTTACACCTGTTGAGAATTCTATTCTAGCAGAGAGAGTCTATCGTGATTGTGCCATTTATCATCAATCACAAGAGTAACATGGATGACTTAGTTTAGTTCGACATGGCTATTATGCATCAATAGATTTCAGCACTCGAGTAGTCAAGTTCCATTTTTTCATTGAACCATTTATAAAGTGGAAAAGCAGTTCATCAGTACCTATCGGTATTTATATTTTGTACCTTAAGGGAAGAACATTAGTTTCTAAGGTGTGTGTCCATCACTTAGTCTAAGTTTATAACTCTAGTGTTGATATACCTCCTATTCAGTCAGTTTTAGTAGTAAAAGAGATTCCAGGAGTCTTTCGAGATGATCTTCTTGGAATCTCTCCTAAGAGAGATAGACTTTTGTATAGACATCCTTCCAGATACTTATCCCATATTTATTCTGCGATATAGAATGGAATCTGTAGAGTTAAAAGAGTTGAAAAAGCAGTTCAAAGATCTCCTGGATAAGGGTTTTATTCGACTGAGTGTCTCACCTTGGGGTACTCCAATCTTGTTTGTAAGAAATAAAGATGGTTCCCTTAGGATGTATATAAATTACCGTCAGTTGAACAAGGTTACCATGAAGAATAAGTATCCTCTTTTGGGAATTATGATCTTTTCTATCAGCTTAGGGTGCTTCCTGTTTCTCAAAAATTGACCTCGCATCAGACTATCATCAGTTAAGAGTAAGGGAATGTGATCTTCCAAAGACAACTTTCAGAACCAGATATGGTCATATGAGTTTTTGGTCACGCCTTTGGTTTGACCAATGCCCCGACAGAATACATGGACATTATGAATAGAGTCTTCAAACCTTAATTAGATGTGTTTGTTATCGTCTTCATTGATGACATACTAATCTATTCAATGAATGAAGAAGACCATGCTAGACATCTCAGAATAGTTCATCAAACTTTGAGAGATAGAGAGTTGTATGTAAAGTTCTCTAAGTGTGAGTTTTGGCTTGAGTCTGTGGCGTTCTTAGGACACATAGTCTCTGGTGATGGTATTAGAGTTAATAATCAGAAAATTGAGCCAGTGCAGAATTAATCTAGACCCACATCTCCAACTGATAATAGGAGTTTCTTCGGTTTGGATGGCTATTAAAGAAGGCTTGTAAAGGGTTTCTCATCCATTTCGTCCCCTTCGACAAAGTTGACTCAGAAAATAGTGAAGTTTCAATGGTCTGAAGCTTATGAAAAAAGCTTCCATGAATTGAAGAAAATATTGACTACTGCCCCACTTTTTACTTTACTAGAAGGTAATCAAGGTTTTGTGGTATATTTTGATGCATCTAGACTTGGTTTTGGTTGTGTATTAATGTATAATGACAAAGTTATAGCTTTTTCCTCCAGACATTTGAAGGTTCTTGAGAAATACTACCCAACTGATGACCTAGAATTGGTTGCTTAGTATTCCCTTCGAAGATATTATGTCATTATTTGTATGGTGTTCATATTGATATATTCACTGATCATAAGAGCCTTCAATATGTGTTAACCCAGAAAGATCCTAATTTTAGACAGAGGAGGTTGTTGAAACTACTCAAGGACTATGACATAAGTATTCTTTATCACCCAGATAAGGTTAATGTACCGCTTGATGAGTCCTCAAATTGGACTCATCTAGGGAATTAATTTAATGCAAACAGTGTCCTTGATTGTTTATTTTATCTCGATATGTGATAAAAACTCCTAAGTTTAAGATATTTGAGGATTTGGTAAGAGCATGGACACTTAGGCACAAAATGGAAGCAAAATGGAGAAAGAAAAGCTAAAGATGCAAAGGTGCGCATCGTCAAGCACACTTGGCAATCCGCCATATAGTGAAGTTCTTCCTTCTTTTACGACAAGTGAGTCCTGAAGGAAGTGGATCACAAGGCGATGAAAAGGAGTAGTTGGCGCTTCGCCGATCAATTTCGCAAAGCAGAATATTTCCTCGCATCGATCTAGAACACATATACAAGAAGGGTAAAGTGGAAGCGGTGATGAATTGAACAAAGGGCAATTCGCCAAATCACGACTAACTGCGCCATAAGGATTTGCCAGCACAATTCTGAAGTCTATAAATATTTAAATCTTCTATTATTTAGATAGAGAAAATAAGAGAGTGAAACAATTACACGATATTTTTTTTTCTTTAAGTTTCCTCTCAAGTTTGGAGAGGGTTTATGTGGAAGCTTGAAAAAAGAAGCTCTTCTTCAAATTTCAGAAGTGGGTCTTCTCCATTTACCTTCTTTTGCTACTTTTAAGGTTTGATATATTATACCCACTTCATTCCTTTATCATTTTAAGTGTATTTGATTATTTCTTGATGTGTGGCTAAAAAACCCCATTCTTTGGGTCTGATTTAGCAATTATAGGTTGATTAATTTGTTGGGTCTTGCTTACTTGTATCTTAGATTGCATTTTAATGGTGATTTCCCCTAGTAGTTTTGGTTTAATTTAATGATTTTTTAGTTGAAAATGCAAAACCACCCATGTGTTTTCAGCTTGCTGGAGAGAGAGGTCTCGAAACTAAGATCACTAGAATGATCTTCTAAGGAGTGGGTCGACATGAGGTTCAGCCCGAGAGGGGGAGCCCTAGTCCCATATCGCTCCCATCAAAAGAGTGAGTGTGGATAAGGCTTAGGATGGTTATATTTGACAAGTGGTTGTCCGATGGGAACCTATTTTATATGGGGTAAGTTGCCCTAAAGGGAACTTGCTTTAACCTAAAGCTTATCCTAGTCACCATTGTTTTGTGAAATTAGCTAACGGAAGCATGTACCCACCAATTTTATCTTTACATATACAGATCACACCCCAAGAACTCTCTCCCATATTTGTTTCTCATTTATTTTACGGAAATGGGACTAAAATACCCCTCAACTATGTGAATTGGTACAAAATTACCCTTATTCTTCCTTTCGAGCCTAAATGCCCTTGCCGTTAACCTTTTGGCTCTATTTTGCCCTCATCTCTAACAACCCAAATTCATTAATGACGTGTCACTATTTTATTGACTACCCTAAAAATTAATTTAACCAATTTAAAAATTAATATACCCATCTAAAAAGTCCCACCCGTTTTCAACTCAAATCTTCTAACCCAACTTTCATCTTGTCATCTTCTTCTTCTTCATTGCCGTCATGTTCTTCTTCTTCGTTGTCATCATATTTTTCCTGCTTTTTTTAAATAATAACTAATTTATTGAATCATTTCAAATTGAAACATTCTTAATTTGGTCAAGTTAAAAAAACAAAATTCCAAAGGAACATAATGAAGATGTAGAAATTAGTATTATTACGATAAATTCTTGAAGATACACCCATTTTATTATCACTCTGTCCACCACCACCAGTGGGAACAGGAGTTGTGAAAGTTTTTCCATAACATCAGAAGTATTAAAAATTTAATGTGCCTATAAATTTCAAATTATCAGGATCAAAATTATGCGCCAATGTTGTACCGTCTTTCACCGTTGGTCCAACTTGCCGCACTTGATTCACCGTGGTCATATTTGACGGTAATACCAAAGTGGCCAATATTTGCATGCCTCCACTAGAGTACTTTGGTTTATAATTAAAAACCTTAAACAGAAGTATATGAATTTGTGTAATCGATTTATCCGAAGTAAGATTGTAAGTATTAACAATCATGGATCCATTTGAAGCTTGAATGCGATAAGGCATTGAGTGTCGATCATGGACTGCTGAATTGGGTTAATTCCCCATAAAATCCATCCATCAGAAGAATGCAGAGGAGAAACAAAAGCAATTGAAAGTGTTGAATTTGTTGAAATGTAAGTCCAGTGAAGAGACGATTTCAGAGAAGGGAGATCGGTGTAGTCGCCAAAGTGAGTATTATCGAAGATCGGTGCCTGAGAAGACGAGCAATTATTTGATATTGCAGGGGAAATTAGGAGAAATGCGATGAGGAAGATGAAATGAAAATGGAGAAGAGAGCCCATTTTCGCAATTCCTTCTCTTCTTCGTTATCATCATTCTCTTCTTGATTTTCTTCACCTTCATCTCCTCCTGATTCATGATTTTCACTTTTATTTTGTTCAGAATTTTGATGATTCACGTTATCCCATCCTGCATTTTGTCTCTCTTCTTCTTCTTCTTTGTTGCCATATTCAACATGTTGGCGTTTAATTTTTCCTTGTTCCTCTGTTTTTCCTCTTTTTCATCAGTATCTCCAATTTCATGAACTATTTCTCCCGAATCTAACATTTTTTCTATTTTTTTTTTGTAGAGAAAATCAAAGTTGGGTTGTTTAAAACGGGTGGGGCTTTTTTGGGTGGGTATATGATTTTTTTTAATTAGTTAAATTAATTATTAAGGTAGCCAATAAAATAATGACACGTTATTAATGAATTTGGGTGGTTAAAGATGATGGCAAAATAGAGCCAAAAGGTTGACGACAGGGGCATTTTAGACCCATAAGGTAGAAGGGGGGTAATTTTGTACCAATTCACAAAGTTAAAGGGTATTTTAGGCCCTTTTCCGTTTATTTTATTGCATTCTACTGCTTGTGACAAAAGTCCTTTTCAATATTTGACACTTTGGTGTCCAAATTAAATTTGTTTTATTTTCATATCCGAAAATGTCTTAAACTAGCACTATTTTATTCTATTGCATTATTCCATTCTTCTCACTTTCAACCCCTACAACTCAACACCAAGGTAATCCTTAAAATTTCTTAGTTCATTTTAGTATTGTAGACTCAGATTGTATTCTGAGAGGCAGATTTTTTTGGATACCTATAATTGCAACTATATTCTCGACAACAAAAAGGTCAGTTTCTGAAGATGTCAATGTCATTGTCAAAGAGTTATCCTCATCTGTGATACTTATATCTATTAATGACTAATACAACCATCTGATAATTGTATATTGTTCAACTATATGTCCTGATTTGTGAAAGGGTGTTCATTTGATTCGGCATAATTAATACGCTATTCCCACCATTCTTAATTTAAATGTGTGTGATGGTTTGTGCTAAAATTGATGTTTAATAAGAATGGGGTGTAATGGACCTATCTTGAATTACACTTTTGCATAGTTCAATTTTATTTTGGAATGTGTAAGAGCGACTTTGGAACATGGGTTGAAATTAGGGCACATTGGGTCATTTAACGAGCAAGCTTAAGCTTGACGAGTTCTTTGGCGGTTTGCATGTTGATCTATAGTCATCTTTAATTCCAGAATTGAAGTGCTAAGATTAGTGGAACATTCAACAAATATAGTTATGATCACTTAAAATAGTTGGTGATATGTCGATGTTATTATTGATCGACCTTTTTCATATTCCTTACAATCACCATTGCGCTATGATTCTTCGCGTACATCCTCAGGCTCATCCAAAGTGGTCAGCATTTTGCTGAATGGTGTATCATATCGCCGACCCACCACAAACATCAAGCTGAATCAGTAAGTGAAATGACCCTGTTTTGCCAAAGGGGTTTGGCAATTCGCCAGTTAGATCGGCGAAGCTGTTTGAAACATAATAATATTGTATTCATCAACTGAAATTCTCAATCATTTTGCAGTTATGGACACACAACCAACTCAAAGAAAGGAAAAGAGAATTGTGCTTAGCGAGACTACACCACATCAAATAGGAAAAGGCATTGAGCACACAAAGGGCAAAGGAAAAGGAAAGCCCTCAAATTATCATATTCTAGCTCAAACGATGCATGCCCCTATTGTTTTAACTAAATAAACTACAATACTGATTCGAACAAGGAGGATTTAGCGGAGGCCGAAATGAGAGAGCACTGGAGCATGATGATAAATGATGTGTCTTGGTAAGAAACACTCAAAGCGAAAATAAAGAATAAGCCATAGTGTTAGTACCATACACACAAGGCCCTCCACGACAGTCGATAAATCGAGCAAAATCTAAGGGACTGAGAGCATTAATTGAAGAGAAATGGTTATCACTGGAGGGGGTCATCGACAGGTATCCAACAAATATTGAATGCTTGAAGTACCACAAGTTCCATGAATTCACCGAGACTCACAAACCCTATATCCCAAGTTGGGTTCGGGAATTCTACAACACATATAGTGCGATGGTGCCTCAACATAAAAACATGATCTCTTCTTTCAAACCTGTCGATTATGTAGAAATTCGAGGAATAAAGGTTGCTTGTGAAAATGGAAATATAAATGCATCTCTCGGACTGTAACCCCAGATTAAGAATCAATGTCAAATCTTAATCAAGAATGAGAAACTGGATGAAATGAAGAAGTGGCTAGCTCTACTAGTCCTAGATCAAGAGGAGCAAGATTGGCAAGCAGAGGGGGCCCAGATTTAGAAAAAGGATTTGAACGTGGACACAAGATACTGGTTTGGATTAAGTATTAGCACAATTATGCCTTCTCAGAATGAATCTATTTTTTTCCCTAATAAAGCTTCTTGTCTTGGGTGCATTATGAGACACGAGTGGACAAATTTGGGGAGCATCATCGCTTCAAAAATCAATATGCGGTCAAAGAAAAGCAGAACATCTCCCCCTTCTAAATATTGATTACCCAGTTATGCAGAAGAGCCAAAGTTCCTATAGATGTAAGAGAAGGATATGAAAGTAACTCTTCTAGCCTCCACAGATATCCGGAAGTTAGAAACCGAATATCAAAAAGACCAAGCGAAGAAGAAGAAAAAGGGAACCCGAGACGGTAGCTCTAGACCTATATGAGCATTAGAACACATTCAAATTTTCAAGCCTCTAGGTATAACTAGCTCCGCTACTTCTTTTGCTAACTCATGAGGTGTTCCCACTGCTGCACAATTGTCCAGATTTATTTCTTCCAATGCATCTAGTAATACGATCACTATTACTTCATTGATCCAAATGGGGCAGCTGACACAATCAGCTGAATCCTAGGACCAAAAGCTAAAAACATCCATTCCAAAAATGATTCAAATTGTGTACGAGATAATGTTGTGGCACCATTGAATGCAACAATTGAAAATCTAGAAGAAAAGGATAGAAATATGCGAACAATACCAAGGAGCCACAAAAGAGGTTGTAGTCGTACGAACATAAATTTTGCAAAACTTAGAAATGAAGTGGACTACTTAAAGTCCGGTAATATGTCCATAATTTTTGGCATTGTGGAAATTCCGAATACACCGTAAATGACTCAAACTGTTTGTATACTTAGAGAGGAATACATAGTTGATCCTGACTCAGAAGAAACTAACGAAGGGATCCAAGAAGAAAGTAAGAGAGATGCAGAAAAAGATCGGGAAGAGACAGACGTGATCATAATGAATGCTTCCCTTCAAGACTCGCTTGCAAGCACACTCCCAGCTAGATTTGATGGAGCTGGATCTTCTGGTGGCAACTTGGGTTCCGAGGATTAGAAAGGATTCTCCTATATCAAACCCTCTATCTTACATTTTCTAAATTTTGTTTGAGTATTTTATTCATATTTGAGGACAAATGCTTTTTGTTTGTGGTGGGGTGAGCCCACCCTGTTTGCTTAGCGCTTTCTTTTTAAGAATATATGTGTTTTGTCAATATATCTGTCTGTTTTAAAAGTTGTGTTTTTAAATCCGCTTTTTGTGGATTGTTTGAGCTTATGGCTTTATTTTGGGTCCATTTCATAATAATTTTGACCCTTCCGAAAAATTCACTTTTGAAAATTTTGCCACCTCTTATTTTGAAAGTGGTTGTTATTGTAAAAATTTAAGTCTTGTTTTAGATCAATATGGATGACTTGAAAAGTGCTCTTAATCGAACAAACGTGAATGACCATTGTACACTAGCAAAAAAGTGTTGTCTTGTTTGACTTCAGTGTCAATGCCTTGAGTGATGAGTTTACTTTGAATCTTGCATGAATAAACCTAGAATTTTTCTCGTTAGTCTAATTTATTTAGAAAGTTATCCTCTTGAGATGATATTAGGATTTAAAGAGCATAAGCCAACTTTGACATATACCTCTTTTATCGTCTAACCGTGAGCGTATGAAACTCTCTTGAACACCCTTTAAGCCTTACTTTTTCCTGGGAAAAACCTTGATGAAACCTAAACCCTACATGATCATTCACCTATAATCCTCTTAGATGTGCATAATTGAATAGCCAACTTAGGCCGGTGTGGTAAGAATGGACAAGAGAAGTCAAAAAGTGAAAGAAAAATCTTTTGAGCTCATGGTATTGCAGTAAAATGGAATCCCTCTATAAAAAAGAAAAAAAGAAAGAGAAAAAGAAAGAAAAGAAAAAGTTGTCGAATAAAAGAATGAAATGAAAAGATATTAGGTTTCCAAGCAGTCCATGAAAGAAAATAGAAAGTTGAATTTGAGGCACTTGACTAAGGTTGATATGGAAAAAAGAGATGTTTTGAGAAACTCATTTCTCATTGAGGAAAACCCCGCCGATCTTAAATTATTATACCTTTGCACTCAGCTCCATTACAAGCCTTAGAAAGACCTTTTTGATCTTGAGTGAACAAAATCGAAAGTCAGTTGGAAAATAAGGGCAAGCCTTTGGTGAAAACATGCATTGTGTTCCTCTTTGTGAATGTGAGTGTTGCATCAGATTCTTGATCATGAGTTTATAAATCTGTGTGTGTGGAAATGGAAATATTCTTTGTGTGAGGGCATGTAAATACTTTTGTTGCTTTAACTTGCATTAGTAGCGAGTAAAGTGAGCTCGAGAATATTTGGTAATGATGTGTCACAAATTGAATCTTTGAGTATACAATTGAGATATGCATGAGTAATTTGAGTCTTGTTGTGCATATTCATGATATACTCTTGTGTAGATCTATTTGAGACATCCTATTTGAACGGCTGAACTTGAGTATTACTTGAGGACAAGCAAAAGTTTAAGTTGAGGGTGTTGATGAGTCATAAAATTGGAATCATCTAGGGCCTTATTTTAATTCAAATTGTCCTCGATTATATATTTTATTTCGATATCTGATACGAACTCCTAAGTTTTAGGTATTTGAGGATTTAGTAGGAGCATGGATACTTAGCCACAAAAGGGAAGAAAAAATGGAGAAAAAGAGCTGAAGATGCAAAGGTTCACATTGCCAAGCACACTTGGCAATTTGCCATATAGTGAAGTTTTGCCTTCTATTACAGAAAGTGAGCCCTGAAGGAAGTGGATCACAAGGCGACGAAAAGGAGTAGTCAGCACTTCGCCGATCAGTTTTGCAAAGCAAAAGATTTCCGCCCATTGATCCAGAACACATTGAAAAGGAAGGCAACGTGCAAGCGATGATGAACTGAACGAAGGACGATTCGCCGAGTCACTCGGCGAATAACGACTAATTGCGCCAAAAGTATTCGCCAACACAATTCTGAAGTCTACAAATACTAATTTTTTAGGTATAGAAAATTATAGAGTTAAAAAATAAACTTGATATTTTATTCTTAATTTTTCTCTCAAGTTTGGAGAAGGTTTTTGTGGAAGCTTGAAGCTAAGAAAGAAGCTTTTCTTCCAATTTTAGATGTGGGTCTTCTCCATTTACCTTTCTTTGCTACTTTTAAGGTTTAATCTCTTATACCCACTTAATTCCTTAATCATTTTAAGTATATTTGATTATTGATTGATGTGTGGCTAAAAGCCTCCATTATTTGAATGTGATTTAGCAATTATGGGTCGATTAATTTGTTGGGTCTTGCTTGCTTGTATCTTAGATTGCTTTTTAATGGGGATTTCATCCAGTGGTTGTTGTTTAATCTAATGGGTTGTAGTTTCAAATACAAAACAACCCATGTGTTTTCGGCTTTCTTGAGAGAGAGGTCACAAAACTAAGACCACTAGAATGATCTTTTAAGAGTGGGTCGACATGAGATTCAGCCCGAGAGGGTGATTCCTAGTCCCATATCCAAGCGCTCCCGTCGAAATATATATTTTGGATAAGGAGTAGGATTTTTAGTTTAGACGAGTGGGTGTACAGGAGGAACCCATTTGATATGGTAAGTTGCCCGAAAGGGAACTTACTTTCACAAAATCTTAGCCTAGTCACCATTGTTTTGTGAAATTAGCTGCCGAAAGCATGTACCCACCATTTTTATCTTCACATATAGCAATCATGCCCCCAAGAACTCTCTCCCATACTTGTTTCTCATTTATTTTATTGCTTGTGACAAAACCCCTCTTCGATATTTGACACTTTGGTGTCACAAATTAAATTTGTTTTGTTTTCATATTCGACTATTTAGAACGAAATTATATGTAGTTACTACTTTCACTACCACTCATTTGGGACATGACCACAACCCTTGGTAAGGTTACTAAACTAGCTTCGATTTGTAAACACTTAGAATGTAGTCTAGTGTCGTTGATCATGACAATTTCAAAAGAAATTAAAAGCAATGAATCACGTCCAATGTAGAGGAGGAAAAGAGAGAGTATGTCAAGTTGTGCACAAACTTGCATGCTTGGGATTCAGATTTATGGATTCCACAGAAAGAGGAATAGTGGTGACTAATGGGGCTAATCATCACTAGTGGCAGAAGTCAAAGAAAAACAAGAACAAGATCCCATGATTTGAAGGCAAATGTTCAAAATAAAAAAGTATTAGCTTTTGAACAAGGGGAAGATGGTGTATTTAGATATCAAGGTAGATTGTGTGTGCCTATGGTGGATGGAATCCAAGAGAGGATAATGGAGGAAGATCATAGATCGAAATATTCCATTCATCCAGGTTCCACAAAGAGGTATCGTGATTTAAGAGAAGTGTATTTATGGAATAGCTTGAAGAAGGGCATTGCAGAATTTGTTGCTAAGTGTCCAAATTGCCAACATGTGAAAGTTGAGCCCCGAAGGCCCGGTGGTTTGGTGCAGAATATGAAACTTTTGGAATGGAAGTGGGAAATGATAAATATCGACTTCATCATAGGTTTTCCAACGTCTCGCATACAAAATGATTCTATTTGGGTGATTTTTGACAGAATGACAAAATTAGCCCATTTTCTGTCGGTAAAGACTACTCATTCAACAGAGGATTATGTAAGGTTATATATTCAGGAGGTAGTAAGACTTCATTGGGGTTCCGGTATCCATTATTTCATATAATGGTGTACAATTTACTGTAAATTCTGGAAATCTTTGGAGAAAGGTTTGGGTTCAAAGGTTAACTTGAGTACTGCCTTTCATCCTCAAATAGATGGACAAGCAGAGCGTACCATTTAGACATTATAAGACATTTTCAGGGCTTCTGTGATTGATTTCAAAGGAAATTGGGATGATCACCTAACTATCATTGAGTTTGCTTACAACAACAATTATCACTCTACCATCCAAATGGCTCGTTATAAAGCTCTATATAGGAGAAGATGCAGATCTCTTATTGGATAGTTTGAAGTTGGTGAAGCAGGGTTGATAGAAACAAATTTAGTTCACTAATCTGTGGAGAAGGAGAAGGTGATTCAAGAGAAGCTGAAAATGACACAGAGTCTTCAAAAATCCTATACTTATGTTAGGAGACGGGCGTTAGAGTTTTAAGTAGATGATTGGGTATACCTAAAAGTTTCACCCATGAAAGGTTTTATGAGGTTTGGTAAGATGGGAAACTTAGTCCCCGATATATTGTACCTTATAGAATATCCAACAGGATTGACAATACCAACAGAAAAATATTGGGATCAAGGATAGTCTATCTTATGAGAGATTGCTGTTGACATTCTAGATCGCCAAGTTCCCAATTTGAGAACAAAAGAAGTAGCATCAGTCAAAGTCCTTTGAAGGAACCAAGTTGTTGAGGATCCTTCTTGGGAAGCAGAAGAGGATATGAAGAAGAGATATCCCCATCTCTTAAAATCCGAAGAAAATGCATATCAAGGTACAAATTCTTCTCTTAGTACTCTTTAAATTATGAATGAGCATATTGTTTGTTGCCTTTGTTTGTTGGGTGTTTGAACTAGTTGTTACCACCCTAAGCCTAATAAGAGTAATCTCATACAATAAATACTGTTTCCAAGAGGTATATATTGTAACATCTCGCAACTAAAAAGAAACTAGTAGGAAGTTTAGAAATTAGAAAATAGTTATTTTTGGAAAGAAATTAAAAATCTGGAAATTTGGTAAGTTAAAGTGGGTTGTTGGTCAACTTCAAATGGCCATAACTTATAGCTCAGGATGAGTTAGGTGTACTTCCAGATATGGTTGGCAATCCCATGGAATAATCTTTCCAACATCACCGAGTTTGCACAATTCTGATCTCCAACGAGTGAGTTATGCCCTTTGGAAGTTGGGTTGTTGGAATAAGGAAAGTCCAATTCGAAATTTAAAAGGGTAGTTTGATCTTTTCCTTACCCAACTTAAATAATCCATTGTTGTCAATATTTTTAGGGGCTAAACTGATAGGATTCACTTTATGCTTTTGAAAATTAAGTTAGGATTTTTTGAGAAAGAATGAAGAAGGCAAAAATCAAAATTCATCGTTTCATAAGGATTTGATTTCAGATTCTTTGAGGTTTTGATACCACAAGGTGTGTGAGTCTTTAATAGTGTTGGGTTCATTCACCCACGTGCCAAACATTTTTAGTTGAAAGAAATTCGTCCTGAAAGAGTTAACATTTGAAGTTCTTGACTTGTATTCTTGAATTTAAATGTTGTTCTTTAATTGGGATGAATTTTGGAGTTTTTGAGATCTTTAAGTTGAGGGTTCGTGAGTACAAAAGTTGGGTATCAGAATCTAAAATGAATTTGAGGAAAATATTCGAGTTTAGGTGAATTGAGGATAGAAAATGAAGAACAAAAAAGTCGAGTAAGGTTCATGAAACAAGACCGCATCGCGTACTTGTTTCCCGAGTGAACAAATTTTTCCTCCCCATCGCGGATAGGAAACGGGCTCCTCTGTCTCAAAATTTAGTTTTACGAATAATTATTTAAAACATCTCAACGTCGCGAACTTTTTCCAAGACGGTGATTTCGTAACTTTTCTCAAGTTAAGTTATTCCAAAAACATTCCTAAACATCAAGAGACCTTTCCTATCACAAATCTTAATCTTTGAATCCATAATTCAATTCAAAGAAAATGAAGAGTTAATTTAAGGAAAGTTAAGAGTAAATTCAAGTAAAGCTAAGATTCAAATCAAGTGCAGTTAATCAAAGGTTTCAAGTTTTTTTTTTTTTACAAATGTTCTAACTTTGTTATTAAGACTAAAAGTTTCAAGTTAAGATAAGAATAAAGAGTTGACTTCATTTCTCAAAGAATCTATAAGGGAACTAAGTATTCCCTAAAAATTTATAAATGTTTTTACATTTAATATTAGAGGAAACTGAGATTCCCAAAAGAGTTTCGAAAAAGAAAAGGGAACATCGATTCCAAGATAGCTTTTAAACTAAGTGTTGAGTAATTATCTCAACCTAAAGAAAGAAGTTTGTTTTTTTAAAAGCATATGAGGTAAGTATTTTATTTTGGGAGTAGTATTGAGCACGATATGGGGATGTGAGTTCATATTAACATAAGTCTCCATAAACCATGTAGCTATCATGGGTATCAAGGGTCATACTTTTTAGATGATCACATAAGTTAAGCTAGTGGATCAACTATGTTAAGTAGGTTCTATATGACGGCAAAGAATAGGACAGTTCTGACATGCGTGGGCAAGACGTTTTATCACCACTTAAGCTCATAATGGTGATTGTCGGATAGAGAATCTCTCACAAAACTATATTACTTTCATTTATGAGTAAAGTTAAGTTTGTTACTGTTTTATCTTTAACTAATTAAGTTGTCTTTCAATTGTTTTATAAGCCTTATATATACATATTGCATGTGCTTTATTGATTTATATTTGAGTTAAGTTATACCGAAGTTTATAAGAGCCAAGGTAAATGTTTCTTTCAAGCCTATATCTTGATTAGCATACCAAATCGCATACTCGTACATTAAATGTACTGATGCCAGTTAGATTGGTCGTCTTATGATGCAGGCCCAGGTAACCAGGATCAACATCCAACACCTTGTTAATTCAGATTGAGAACTTAGAGTCTGTTGATGAGCCTCCTTGCTTTTCGTAGGACTCCTCCAATATGGCTTTTAAGCATTTTCAATTTTCTAAGCATCAAAATATTTTCAATTTTCTAAGCATCAAGATATTCTTCAGTTTTCTAGATGTATATTTAATTTAATTAAATTGAATGGTAAACAGATGCATGGAATCTCTTTAGTTAGGAATATGAATAGTTAACTTCATCAAATCAATATATATTGTAATTCATTATTATTTCTTTACTTTTCATCCTCTCTATATAGTTCTCGATATTTCTTGTATTTGTTTTTGTTAATCTTAATTAATATCCTTTTTCTTCTGTTTTAGGTTTTTACCTTACGATTTTAAATTCTTTACTTCTCATTCACATCATTTGTTAAGTAATTGGTAATGTAATCTTTAGGAAAATTGTGATATGTATGATCATTTATTAGTTTTATAAATACTTAGGTTCATACATAATTATTATTTCTTTGAGTGGATACTTTTTTGAAGATATACACCAAATAATTTTAAATAAGATATTTTAAATATTTCAATAATTTATATCGAGTTTCCTTTTCGTGAGTATGATTATATTTAAATAATTTAATTAATATTTTCCTGTCAAATTTACATAAGAAAGAAATCATAATCTTGAATGAAACAAAGAAAGTTGTACGAGCAATTGGATTTTTATTTATCGACTAAACTTTCTAATGCCACTAATTATTAACTATCTCTCTCATAAATAAGCACTATTTTTTAAGTATATCCCATGAAATTGGCAATGATACATTATCCACCTTAAACACACATATGTTGATCAATATTTGTACAACAAGAAATACAACTTTTTTCGATAACAACTTCTTGATATGCATGTGTCTATAAAAAGGAGGTTACCGTTCTTACACAAGATACATACTTTAAGATGTGTGAAAGACTTACAAACATAATGATTAAGTTTACTTATGTCACATATAAATTATTTGTTGTTGAAATATTAAACAAATAAGGGAAATATTGTACAAAGTATAAGATATATTAGAACTATATAAGAAAAATATCAGATATACCAATTCAATTAATTGTGTATAACTACAAATAATTATACTTCTCTTTCAAACTTTAGTTACTCAATACTAGTTACAAGTTTTAGTTGCATCTATATCATTTAATTTTTTTTTTGTACTAATTAACACAGAGCACACGTGCCTAGAGACTATATTATTATAAGCGGGAGGCTCTAAAATAAAACGTTGAATTTCCATTTTGCCCTTTTACTAAATTAAAATTTGATTAATATTTAATTAATACAAATATTTTAATTATATAATGGTAGTAATTAAGTCCTTTAGCTTTTTAATAATCAAATTATTATTTTCTTGATAAATGAATACATTGATATTGTTTTAAATCATAATCACAATTCTCATAGAAGAAGATTTCGAAAAGTAATGATAGATAAAACAATGTATATATCATCATCATATCATATTATCATCATATAATATCATATCATATCATTCATATATTATATTATTATTATTTTATTTTTATTATATTATATTATATTATATTACTAAAAGTAAGAAACTCCAAACTGTAAAGTTGGATTACCATTTTACCCTTACATTCAATCATAATATTATATGATATTTAATTAATTAAATATCAAGTAGCTAATAATATTATATTATACTAAATAATAAAAGTGAGAAGGTGTTAAATACATATAATTTCATTCTTTTAAAAAAGCAATGCATTTTCTTTGTACTCTCAAAAGGTTAATGTAATACCCCAGAAATTTTTCGAACTAAGACTCAAACCGTTCATCGTAGTGACTGAGATTTTACCAAATAATTAAAATTATATTAAGTATGAAGGTTAGTTTATTAGATTTAGAACCTAGAGTTCCAGAAAGAATTAAATTGAAAATAGCAAAAATCTGAAAATTTGCAAGTTAAGCTATGTATGAGTTTTGAGTAAATTTCAGACGACTATAACTCCTAGCACATGTTAGTTAAGTTTTCAACAAGATATTATAGTAAAGTATTTGAATTATCTTTCCATAGTCGCCGAGTTTGCTAAGTTTTGAGTTTGGGTGAGTGAGATATGACCTTTTGAATTTAGCCTGTCCAGATAAGGAAAGTTAGCCAAAAATAGTGAAGGGTATTTTGGTGTTTTCCTTACCCAATAAGATTTAATTCATTTTTACTTATATTTTAGGGTTATAATACTTTTAGGTTCAGTTTTATAATCCTAATAAACACCTAGGGTTTTAGTTGAGAGTTCAAGAAGAGGCAAGAAGAGAAAATAAGAGAAAAATGGAGAAAAGATGAAAGGATGAAGGCGTTCATCGACGTTCTTGAGTTTAGTTACAGATTTTCATCATGGGTCTAATACCTAAGAGGTATGTAACCTTCCATAGTGTTGGGTTATTCCACCCACACGCCAACTATGTTAATTTTCAGCGAAATTTCATTCTTAAAGTTTAAAGATTTGAGGTCTTGATAGGTATTCTTAAGGTTCATTCTAAATCTTGTTGTGTTGAGTTCTTGATGAATTCTTGAGATGGAATTGTGAAATTTTAGTTTTGTTTACAGTGGATTAGATTGCAATAAATTTAATTAATTGAATTCAAGTGATTGGGGAAGAAACCGTTCGATTTTAGGCGAGTTAGGAAAAGAAAACGACCAAAAGTGCTCGACAAAATTTTCTGGGTTGGGGTCTGGCGCGGCGCGCCTGCTAAAGAGCCCCAAACCCATATCCCCAAGGTCATCTGCCCCATCCACTTCTAAACACTTATAAATCATTCAGAACATGAATCATAACCTTGAAACAATGATTCAAATTCAAGGTAAAGTCAAGATTAAGTTTTTAGAGTTCTTCCAAACCTTTGAGAGAGTCCATTTGGGTCCTTTTGAGGAGTCTTGTACAACTTCTAGTAGCTTATTTCAAGAATCAAGTAAGTGAGCATGAGAGTGAGTAGAATGTATTCATGAGTTACAATATCACCTAGATCCTTTATATCATGAAGCATACCTCTTGAATTCATCATTCACATTGAAGAGAGAGTTAACAGTAAAGTTCAAGAAAGTCTTTGAGTACAATTGTGAATAATTTGAGACCAACTACTAAGTTTGAGCTAGGATTTGAGGAAGTAAGTAAGAGAATAAGAAAAGTTGTATACAGGAGTTCCATCTAGTTACTTAGACCTTCGAATCGAGTCATTCATGCCCATAACTTCCACATGAGTTCCATAATTGAGGATCATTGAAAGGAGTAGTATCTCCAAATTCTAAGTCTTGAGTAATAAGTTTCTAACACCTTTGAAATTATATTTTAATTATGGAACTATTACATGTTACCCATGACGTCCTTGAGTTGAATTGTTCATGCCCATAATTCCGCATAAACCCTATAAATCGAATAGTCTTGGGTTGAGAAGTATCTTAGAGTTCTCGAGTTGAGTAGTTCGTGCTTATATTTCCGCATGAATCCTCCGAGTTGAAAATCATGAAATCATCCATAAACATGAGATCACGAACCTTGAATCCATACTTCAATTCAAGGAAAGTTAAGAGTCAAGCATTGAAGTTAAGAAGCAAGTTAAAGTAAAGTTATAAAGTTTTCTAAAGTATTTCACAAAAAATTTCACTTCGTTTTAAAGACTTAAAGTTCAAGTCAAAAAAGAGTAAAGAGTTGAGTTAAATTCTCAAAAGCTATAAGGGAACTAAGTATTCCCTAAGAGTTAAGTTTCAAGTTAAGTAAAGAGTAAGAATTGATTTCATTTCTCAAAAGCTATAAAGGAACTAAGTATTCCCTAAAGGTTTATAAATGTTTCACATTTAAGTTAAAAGGAAACTAAGAGTTCCAAAAGAGTTTTGAACTAAAAAGAGAACATTGATTCCAAAAGGAGTTTTTTTTTAAAGCTAAAGGGTACAGTAAACCATCTCAACCCAAAGGAAGGAAGTTTTATTAAAAGTATGAGCTAAAGTGTGTTTTGGGAGTAGTATTGAGCACCGATGTGGGGATGAGAGTTCATATTAACTCAAGTATCCATGTAAACCATGAAGCCATCAGGTAATTGACGGTTCATACTTTTTAGATGATTACGTAAGTTTATCTAGTGAATCCACTAAGCTAAGTAAGGTCTTATACTGATGGAAAGGTATAGGATGGTCCTTGGACAACGTGAGGTAAAACATTGTATCATCACTTATGCTCAAAGTGATGGTTGTTGGTTAGAGAAACTTCCACAGTATTAATGACATGGTCCCTCAAGGGGTTCTGCTTAGTATGAATGGGGGTATGAGACTTCATTCATACATTGCACAGAGAAAGAGCATGATATGTATATTATGATATTATTATCTTTAGTTAACACCATGTTTTTAAACAGATGTTCTTTATATTGCACTTGTTTTAAACTGCTTTATATCGAAATGAGTTCAGTTAAGTATCAAGAGTTAAGTGTTTTGAGTTGAGTACTTAGGTTGAGTATCTTGAATTCATTTGTGATTCATTGATTCAAGTGTCATATCTTTGAAGTTGAGTATCTAATCCTTGAGTTGAATCTCTAATCTTTGAGTTGAGTATCTTATTCTTGATTTAAGTTGAGTTAAAAAGAGGTAGTATTTTTCATTTTTGTTCAAGTATCAAACTTATGTTATGCTTTAGAATGCCTCTTACATGCTCGTACATTCCACGTACTGAGCCAATTGGCCTGCATGTTCTCATGATGGAGACACAGGTATTCTGGGTCTTCAACAAGAGTTTCATTAATACATCAAGATTCGAGTTAGCTATGGTGAGTCTCCTTGCATTCAGAGGATTTCATTTACTTTTACGTTTAGTTAGGATGTCATGGTTCATGTCCCAACTTCCATATTTATCAGTTAGAGGCTTCATAGATAGTCAGTGTAGTTGAGAAGTATGCATTAATCATTTATTTTATTAAATGTTTTAAAGACTAAAGTTGTCTATTTTATGTCTAATTGAATATATTATATTTATTCAAAGTTTTCATTTCATTTTTAAGCATTTGTATGCTTAATTTAGTCTTCCGCTTGTAGATAGCCAGGATAAGGGTTCACTTGGAGACCAGCAATGATTTTCAAGTGTCGGCCACGTCCGGGGTGTAGGCTTGGGTTGTGACACTTAAGAATATGAAGGGTTAAATTGTATAGTTAAATAATACGGACTAGATTCAAATACAGGTGTAATTCATTCTTTCAAAATCAATGCATTAATTTCCTTAATTAATTTGAAAAAATGAATAAGTAATTTGGAAAGTTATCTTTCATGTATAAATATAGATCAGATTCATATGTTGCACTATAAAATGTATTTGAACAATCATTATATTATATTTATCTATATCTATATTACCTTAAGAGCATGGACTCCTAACTTGAATGTTAGATTACTATAATATCTCTAACTTAATTTGTGACTTCTCGGATAAGTTTTGGCTATTTCAAAGATTTCTGATTTTTCTATGAGTTGTGTATTTTTAATATCCCTAACTTAGTTTTTGACTTTTCGGATAAGTTGTGACTTTTTAAAAGGTTTGTGATTTAAAGAGTTGTGAATTTTTTATAAGTTGTGACTTTTCCAAAGGGTTGTGACTTACACAAAAAAATAGAGGAATTCCTTCTTCTTCTTCTTCTTCTTCTTCTTCTTCTTCTTCTTCTTCTTCTTCTTCTTCTTCTTCTTCTTCTTCTTCTTCCTGCTCCTCCTCCTCATCCTCATCCTCATCCTCCTTCTTCTTTTTCTTCTTCTTCCTCTTCCTCTTCCTCTTCTTCTTCGTGCTCTTCCTCTTCTTCGTCCTCTTCTTCTTCTTCGTCTTCTTCCTCTTCCTCTTCTTTTTCTTCGTCCTCTTCCTCTTACTCCTCTTCTTCCGCCTCTTCCTCCTCTTTTTCTTCTTCCTCTTCTTACTCCTCCTCTCCCTCCTCTTACTCTTCTTACTCCTCCTCTTACTCCTCCTCCTCTTCATCTTCATCTTCCTCTTCGTCTTCTTCCTCCTCCTCCTCCTCTTCTCCTTCCTATTCTTCCTTCCTCCTCCTCTTCTTCTTCCTTCTTCTTCTTCTTCTTCTTCTTCTTCTTCTTCTTCTTCTTCTTCCTCCTCCTCCTCCCCCCTATCCTTCTTTTTATTCCTCCTCCTCCTCCTCCTTCTTCTTCTTGAATTTTTAAAATTTTTTGTATGTGATTTATTGTCGTTGAGTGAGTTTGAATTTTAGCGGAATATGCGTACCACTATTTTTTTGAAGTAAATCATTATATCGTGAGAGGGTATATTCTTTAATGCAGACTACTTGAGGAAATTTTTTTGATTTTTATATAAAAAAATTCTTAGTATATAGAGTAGTATATAATGTTCCAATATATGAAGTTAACATGTAGTATAAATTATTTATTTTGTTAACAATTTATCTTGCGACATAGACATATGCTTCTGAATATCTTTTCTAAAAATTAAAAAACTTCTCAAAAGTTGGAGAACTGTCACAATTTGTTTTTTGATGTTCAAGACAAAAGACTGATTTTATTTATCAATCCTACTTATGTGAAATAGATTGTCAGGTTTTTTTCTTCGAAATAATTATTATTATATAAACCTTGCCCTTTTATTTTATTGATTTACTACTTCTTAATATTTAAGTATTTTCGACGAAGAAAAGTTTATATGACTTGTAATAAGGCCAGTTGAAGTTTGTATTACTTTAATTGTTATTGTAGTATAAATTCATTTGCTTTTGTTAACAATTTCTCTTTTGATGTAAATAAATGCTTCTGAATATTTTTTCCGAACTATTCAAATTCCAAATATTTAGAAAATTGTCACGTTTTGTTTTTCTGTTACCCAAAAATAGAGAACGATTCTATTTATCAATGCTACTTATGTGATTCAGATTGTCATGGAATTTGCTTCAAAATAGTTATTACTATATAAACATTGCTCGTTTCTTTTATTGATTTGTCACTTCTTAATATTTCAGTATTTTCAACAAATTAAATTTCGTATATATTATAATAACGTAAGTTAAAATTTTCATTACTTTAATTTTTATTGTAGTATCTTCACGACCTAGACCATCGTGATTTGCACCCACACTGCAAATCTGTGGGAGAACCACTACTAGCAACCAACCAAAGCAATAAACCTAGACAATGAGGCATATAATTTACGAAAGCAAGTTTATTAACTAAAGACAACGTTTCATTACTAAATAAAGATCTAATAACTAACTAACAATGCGGAAGATAAACCTAGAATCTCAAAGTCAATGTACGAAAACTAGAAACGACAACGAAATCTAACTATAATTTCTAGTGAACTATCTAATTAACAAAAACGAGTTCTAGGTCAGAAAATAGTAGACTAGACTAAAGAGAGTTCCCTGGCAGCCCGAATGATGTGGCTCACCCTTGAACTCAAAGCGAAATCGATCTCCTAAGCGAGGTCTGTCAAAAGTCCTGTGAATTTCTTGTACTCTACAAAAAATAAAATCAAGTGCAGAATCACTACACAACCACCGCGTACTGGTAGGATCATGCGTCTACCCCACTATGTAACATAAGCAAGCAAATACAACATTACAACACATCCATAAATATGAGCATATTCAATACTATCATAACAACCAACATCATAATACACATGCTTCATCACATAGTTGGTTCTCTCACGGAACCCCAAGTCAAACCGTTAGTGCGGGAAAGTGGCAATATGATCCAATTTTTATGTCGGAACGTGGCGACCGATCCTTGTTAGCATGTCGGAACGTGGCAATATGATCGAAGTTAGTGTGTCAGAACGTGGCAGTGGATCCCAATCACACATCACAATAACAGGTACATATCATATATTCAAGTCATGATTTCATGGTATCAATATTCATATATCTTATTGCAACATCTATGACTAATATTGTAACATGCATACATATATAAGTATCACAACGAAGTAAAACAAGTGTATACACACAATCATAGAATCACAACTATCACCTACCTCGAATCCAAACTTGAATCCCCTAAAGCACTTGAATCTTCCCTTTTCGGATTCTTTCCGCTTGTTCTAGGTCTACAACAATTAATATGCGCAAGGATCAACAATTAAAGATCTAATTATTGGGATTATAACAAACCCAATAACCCTACACCGAACTGAAGATCATTCTACCCAAATTAGGGCTTTTTCCACCATAATTCTTAGATCAAAACCCTTCCCCATCAATGATAATCCAAGAAAATAGGTTCTACGTATCGAAAAATATATTTAGGGAGTTAAAAACTTACGTTTAGCCTAAACAATGGTGAAAAACTTTTAAGAACGCGTGTAGGATCGCCTCCTTAGCCGTTAAATTTGAAAAATACAAAATATGGGTTTTAGGATTTATTAGCGACTTTATAACGAATCTGGCCTGCTCCATCGTACCCATCCCGTTGCAGCAGCCCCAGCGGAGGCAGAATGTACCCCTTCACGAAAATATCATTTTTGAGAGTTCTACTCATCCAAATTCGATTTCGTAAAGTGGTACGGGTTCGATTTCGTCTTATCTATCCACTTATATAATAAAATTCAATATTATATCTCTTATTCATTACTACATTTTTCCTACACATTAATGAATCTTATTTCCTGTAATTCTTGACTAGGTTGGGTAATTCTAAGTTACTATGAAAGAATTTTCTGGACCCAATTCTTTCTTCATTGAATTTTCCATAATGACTGAATCAGTTCGTTACAATAGATACCAATTTACCCATCAGTCCTCGGGTGATCAACTAGGAAATACTTGGGTAAAATAAAGGTAGAGTAGTATTTGAAACGTCGATTTACTAGGGGTACGTTCTTACCGAATCTCATTACCTCCTAAGGGTTTCACATCTCCAACCTCAAACCAATCAAATCAATACCTACACATCCTCCTTACCATGCATCAATGAAGTCATCTTAACACTCGAGTGATATTGTTGTATGTAAACTTAACTAATCAACAAAACGAATCACAACAACCACCAAAGTTGGTCGTACATAGGTCTTCCACATGTTCTCAAGGATCTTGGCACAATCATAAGAATTAATCTTTTCTCACATAACCATAATAGAATTCTAAAATCAAAACTCGCCACAATTAGAGGTGAACCTAAACTAACCAACACACACTCATAATACCCAAACAATCATAGTTCTTATCAACATCTCCATCTCATAACATAAAATTTCATAAGCTTAAATTAAACAAATTTCAATCTTTAGACATCAGATACTCCTTGAGAGATATGTCCAACCATACAAACCATCCAACAACACTATCAAAATTCTAGATTTAGTAATTGTAGATTACCTCTTAAGAACCGTAGAATTGGATTCAATGGTCCCCACATTCAAGCACACATAATCAATACATGACCTCAACGACTAGATGAATATTAAGGTTGTCGGCCAACCATAATAACACATGTTATCTGTTCTATAAACTCTCATAAGCAAGGTGGTACAAGCAAAACAATTAAACTACTTTTAACAACTGCAAGTCCATATCACATAAGTCATCTAACTAACCAATTCTTCCCAATCAGCCCACTCATACAAGAGAACATCACAGTATTATTTCACTTGATCCACCACTAGGGATCCACCCTTAAAATAAAAACACATGTGGCAATAGTTATTTCATCACACTCACAACAATGACGAAATCGAATTAGATGGTCACATAAGAATTTATCAAATAACACGAAAGGTTTTTCCTTGAAAGTCTATATCAACCATTTCCATTCACTTGACTCTACATACTCTTCACATCTTTCCATTGGAGCTGACACTCTCAATACTAACCACCAAGATGGACACTCCGACCATTTACCTTACTCGAAATCGACATTTTTAAAGTGAAAAGCTTTCTTAGGTACTGTAACAATTCCAAAGTAATCAACTTTACAACTGGACTCAGGTGTAAGTCCTTTTGAACACTCAATACCTGATATATTTGACCATTCCACACCTTGCAAAATCATACCTTGATTAAATATATCACCATAGTGCAGACTTCCAATGAAAAATCTAAATGGTAATTCAATCGTTTAACACAATCCTCTTATCTGTCAACATTAGCTTATATTTTTATTAACGACCTTACATCGGCGTTCATCTCGCAACAGCAGCACCCATCCCTTTGTAGCAGCTTCACTGCAGCAGCACAAAATCCCGCTGCAATGACAATTTCAAAATTGTGAGCCCTTGTTCAAAAATCTATGATTTTAAGTCCCGTCTCGTCCGCCACAGCGGCACAAATCCCATTGTAGTGGTGTCGCTGCAGCGGAAAAACTCCTGCTACAGCGGCACAATCTGAGACAGAACCCTTTCTTGAAGAAATTCAATTCCACTATTTTACAACACATTCTTAACCCACAACGCTCAAAAAGTACCTTTCATGGTAAGGTCGATTCTTGTAGATCTACTTATCTAAGTACGAAACAAAAAAAGCACTTTTCATCCCCTTCGAGCTACTGTCTATATACACATTTCTCAAGTCTTCTCCAATACTTTATAACTAATCTGATGGACTTGTGACACTATCACCATACTCTCAACAACAATAATGAAATTATGCATCTTTGCACCAAATAATCTACACCTCTAAAGATTTCTCTTTAGCCTTTCCACTCAATACAATATTCTTCCCTCGACTCTATTTGAAGTTTGTACTACATCCTACTATACTTAGCTCCTTAAAACATTTTATGAGTGGTGTTCCACCAACTTTTAGAACTTCACATACAACCATGTTACTCACCAAATTAGAAATGTATAACCTTAAATATTTACAAGTCATAATTACTACACAAAATTTGCTTAGCCACAATCCTATTATATAGTTTCATACCGTCACAATTTACTACAAACTCTTATTAGCATAATACTTAGTCATCCCTGACTATATCTACAAGTCAACATTTCCATCGGCATAACACCTCAAACTCATGTATACTCATAAAATTCAAAAGACTAACTCAATATTGGTACGCACTTTATTACTAGAATCATCAATTTCCTTCACCCAAGTATACACAATAGAACCTTCTTTATCCATAAGCTTGTCATTCCAGTATTAATCCACTCCCTAATGGAATAATAAAAAATCAATAGTCCTCATACAAACCTCTTTATTTTTAACAAACAAGACAGGAGCACCCCACGGGGAAACACTAGGACGGATGAAACTTTTATCAAGAATCCCTTGGATTTAAGCTTTAAGCTCTCTCAATTCTAACACCACAGGAATAGACTCAATAGCGGCAGTTGGACCTCAACATCTTGAATATGAGTCAATTACGCCAAATAGGCCTGCCCTACAAGTTTCCTAGCCCAAATGAAGGATATGATCTTAGCTAGCTTAGGCTTGTACACCCCTTCCAACTCTGTTCTTTCCCTACTGGGATCTCTAGAGTTACCATCTTAGCATCACAATTAAGTGTGGTATAATAAGGGAACAATCAAGTCATTCCTAAGATCATATAAAGGTAGTCATATCAAGAATAACCAAATCAACCCAGATATGAGAATCCATCACGCAACAGGACAACACGATACACATAGGTGACTATGACTGGCTCCTCAACTAGGGTAGGAACATGGATGGGGGAATCAAGCACATCATAAACCACATCAAATCCCATGGTAATTGAATTGAAAAGTATGAATAAGTAGAACCTGGAACAAACAACAGATTAGTCATTTGGTCACAACAATATAGTACTTGTGATCACTACATCCGACCCTCATATGCTGAGGTTTTTCCACAATTTTAACACACCTTATAACTTATATTCGATTGCTTAACATGGAGGTAAAATTTGGGGTCCATAATTTTGACTAGGAAAACATAGCAGACAGGGCTGAGATTCTGTCTCCCTGTCCCTCTCTAGCGGGAGAAATCCCACTCCACCAACATCACCCTGGAGGGAATAATCCCGCTACAACAGCCAAAATGGAAACAAAACCCATGTAAACTTATTTTCTAGGATTTTTTTCTCTATTCTTATTTTTCCATAGGTTTCCAGATTTACATAGCAATTTTTTTTATTTATTCTCAAAAATAGAATAATCACTGTCTATGCCCTGGTCAATCTAAACTACACAATCCATGTCATTTTCATTAATTCAAGGGATAATACCCAATTACCCCCCTAGCCTATACCCAAAATCCCTACAACACACCTTATCTTTGATGAGGTCCTATTACCCCCTCCAACTTTTTTTTTAAGTAATATATTACCCCTTGCGTGCCTACGTGGCAAAAATAATCTGCAAGGTCGATTTGTTTGTTGAACACGCGCCGGGACCCACTTTTTCAGTTTTCGATAAAGTGTCTTTAATGAAATATACTCCTCCTCTCACAGGTCCCACCCCACTCCCTATACCCCATAATTAATAAATCTATATGAATAAAGATAATGAGTTTTGTTTCAAATTGTTAATATTGATCTTTTATTATTTTATCATTTGGTTTAATATAATTATCAAGTTCAGAATTAATAATCGACATAAAATAAGAATTAATAATCGACATAAAAAGATGTAAAGAATATATTAAATTTTACTTTACCTTTTCAAATCAAGGAGCTTGAATGATAATGGATGGAGCTTCTTCAAAAATGAAGAACCATAAACATGGGGTTATTTTTTGAAAAGAGGAAGAAGATGCTTTGAGAGAAACAATAAAATTTATTTTTGAATTTTTTTTCAAATTGCTTTGACACGTGGCTCATTTTTATTGGCCATTGTTAGCCAAAAGCTGCACTCACTCTGCACTCACGCGCCCTACATGGGTGAAATCACGATTTTTGCCACGTAGGCACGCAAGGGGTAATATATTACTTAAAAAAAAGTTGGAGGGGGTAATAGGACCTCATCAAAGATAAGGTGTGTCGTAGGGATTTTGGGTATAGGCTAAGGGGGTAATTGGGTATTATCCCTTAATTCAACACCATAATCCCCACATACCCAGGATACACCCATACATTTACACGATTATTAGTTGGTCACAATGCACATCAAGATTTCTCTATTACAAATCACATCGTAATTTATCTATCCCCTTGCGTCTAATCTCATGATGATTTTCCTTTTACAACAAGTCCCAGGACACTCAACTATTTACAACTTGCGTAATTTCAATGACCAGGTCAACATACTGTACATATCAATATTCAGGCACACTTTAATTGTGCACTTAATCACCTCATCACATTCACATTTAATTCAAACAACCAGAAGCACGCGCTCAAAGTTTCCAAGATACAGTTCACAAGTAAGTCCAAAAAAATGTAATTAGTCTGTTCCACAAAAAACCATTAGCCATGTTTTATACGATTATGAGGTCAAATACTAATTGGAACCTTCTGAGCCTGTGCACTTAATCACCTCATCACATTCACATTTAATTCAGACAACGAGAATTTTAATTAGTATGTTCCATAAACAACCATTAGTCATGCCTTATACGATCCTAAGGCCATATACTAATTGGAACCTTCTCAAGTTCAATTATCTTACTTGTATTCCATATAGTTGACTCTTTTAAGATACCAATTGGAATCGGTAGATACCAATTGTACTTAATTCATATTACAAATGACAATAGTAGCTAGCGAGCCCCACAAAATTGCTAACTTCCATCACCGAACTAGGTCGCACACAATTCCCAACCGCTTCAACCTTTTGGGGATCTACCCTTACCCCTTCTTTTGACACCAAATGCCCCAAAAATGCAATCGACTTCAACCTAAATTCACACTTGGAAATTTTTGCATATTACTTTTGCTTTCCAAGGATACCCAAAATGGTACGAAGATGGTTAGCATGCTCTTCTTGATTTTTTGAATACACCAACATTTAGTCAATAAAGACTATCACAAAGAGTAAAGAAAGGGCTTTAATACTCCATTCATCAAGCTCATGAAAGCTGCAGGCGCATTAGTCAACCCAAATGACATAACCGAAAGTTCATAGTGCTCGTAATGAGTCCTAAATGTTGTCTTGGTATATCTTCAGGCCAAATCTTCAATTGATGATACCCGGATATTAAATAAATCTTAGATAAGGCCGATACACCTTGCAATTGGTCAAAAATATCATTTATCCTAGGCAAGGGGTACCTATTCCGGATAGTTACCTTATTCCACTGTCGATAATTTATGCACATCCTCTCTTGCTAGAGATGTATTACGAATTCTGTTGCTCTAGTTTGGAGCGTAGAGTGCAGGAGGAAAGATACCAATTTGTATCACCCACATACCAATTGGATTCAAGTCATAGCACGAAGGAGTAGAAAAAAGTAAGATTTTCCTAAAGTCCTATAGCCTCTCAAAGAAAGTATAGACGTCTTTGTATCATCCCACAATACTATACTAGACTCGTTTTTGATTAATGAGATCAAGAAACCTAGGCTATAATACCAATTTTGTCATGGCCCAGACCATCGTGATTGATACCCACACTACAAATCGGTGGGAGAACCACTACTTGCAACCAACCAAAGCGATGAACCTAGATACTAAGGCATTTAAGTTACAGAAGCAAGTTAAATAACTAAAGATAAGGTTCCATTACTAAATAAAGATCTAATAACTAACTAACAATGTTGAAAATAAACCTAGGATCTAAAAGTCAATGTACCAAAACTAGAAACGAGAACCAAAATCTAACCACAATTTCGAATGAACTATCTAAATAACTAAAACTAGGTTTAGGTCCAAAAATGGTGGACATAGACTAAAGATAATTCCTCGGCAGCCCAAATAATATGTCTTACCCTTGAACTCAAAGCGATCAACGATCTCCTAAGCGAGGTCTGTCAACAGTCGCGTGAAGGTACCTTGTACTCAATAAAAAATAAGAGCAAGTGCAGAATCCGTATACAACCATTGTATACTAGTACGCGGCTATCCACTAGTGTAATATAAACAAGCAATTACAACAGATAACACATGCATAAATAGAATCATATTCAATAATGTCATAAGAATCAACATCATAATTCACATACTTCATCACATAGTTAGTTTTCTCATGGAACCCAAAGTCAAATCATTAACATGCCGAAACGTGGCAATCTGATCCAATTTTCATGTCAGAACGTGGCAACCGATCCAAGTTAGCATGTCGGAATGTGGCAATCTGATCCAAGTTAGTGTGCCAGAAAGTGACAGTCGATCCCAATCACACATCACAATAACACATCCAGATCACACATTCAATTCATGATTTTATGGTATCAATATTCATTAATCTTATTTCAACATTTATAACCAATATTGAATATGCATACATATACAAGCACCACAACGAAGCAAAGCAAGTATACATCACAAAATTACATCATCACAACCATCACCTACCTCGAATCCAAGCTTGAATCCCCTAATGCACTTGAATCTTCCCTTTATGGATTCTTTCCTCTTTTTTTAGGTCTACAACAATTAATATACGCAATGATGAACAATAAAAGGTTGAATTATATGGATTATAACAAACCTAATAACCCTAGACAAAACCCAAGATCATAATACCCAATTAGGATTTTTCCACCATAACTCTTAATAAAAACCATTCTCGATTGCTGATAACCCAAGATAATTGGGTTTCACAGATCGAAATATGGATTCGGAGAGTTAAAACCTTATAACCTCAAAAATTGTGATAACTGTTAAAACTCGTTTGGGTCTCCTCCTTAGCACTAAAAGTCAAAAAAAACAAAATGGAAATATAAGGGTTTATTAGAGACTTTATAACGCGTCTAGCCTCCCAGCGAACCCAACCTGTTGCAACGACACCGCCTTCAGCAGCCAAAATCCCGCTCTAGCGGCCCCAGCGGAGGAAGAATGTACCCCTTCACGAAAATATCATTTACAGGATTTCTACTCGTTCAAATTCGATTGCATAAAGTAGTACGGGTTCGTTATCATCTTATATATCCATTCATGTAATACAATTCACAATTAGATTTTTAATTCATTACTATATTTTCCCTACACGTTAATGAATCTGTTTTCTTCCAAATCTAGATTAGGTTGGGTAATTCCAAGTTACTACGAAAGAGTTTTCTGGCCCCAATACTTTATTCATTGACTTTTCCATAATGACGGAATCAGGTCGTTACAAGTATAGATTCATATATCCCGAACTTAGATTGTGACTTTTTCGATGAGTTGTGACTTTTCTAATAAATTGTGACTTTTTTCAAAGGGTTGTGATTTTTCGATGAGTTGTGACTTTTCCAAATATTTGTAACTATTTTAATAATTTCTGACTCTTCCAAAGGGTTTTGACTTCTTGGAAAGGTCATGACTTTTCACATAAAATAGAAAAAATACTTGCTCATACGACCCTTTGTTGATTATAAATAGAGGTCTTTCGTCTTATATTCAATTACAATTTTTTAAAATATTCTACTCTTCTTCTTCTTGTATTTTAAAAAATTTCGTGTCATTTATTGTTGTAGGGTGAGTTCAAAGCTTAGCAGAATATGAGGTACCACTATTCTGATGAAGTAAATTATTCTATCGTAAGAGGGTATATTCCTTAACTGCAGTACTTGAGAAAAATAATTCTATGATTTAATAATTATTTTTTTCTTAGTATATACAATAGTATGTAATGTTCTAATATATCAATTTCGGAGCATGCAGTCTAAATTCATTTGTTTTTGTTAACAATCTCTTGTGACATAGATATATGCTTCTGAATATCTTTTTAAAAATTATTAAACTTCTCAAGAGTTGGAGAACTGTCACAATATGTTTTTTGATGCTCAAGACAAAAGAATGATTTTGTTTATCATTGCTACTTATGTGATTTAGATTATCAGGTTGTTTGCTTCAAAATAATTATTACTATATAAACATTGCCCTTTTGTTTTATTGATTTACTACTTCTTAATATTAAAGTATTTTGGACGAAGAAAAGTTTATATGACTTGTAATAACATCCGTTGAAGTTTGCTTAGTTTTACTTCTAATTATAGTCTAAATTCATTTGTTTTTATTAGTAATTTCTCTTACAATGATGAAATATGCTTATTAATATCTTTTTCCAAAATTAACTTCTAAAGATTTAGAGATGAGCAACTTTCACATATAGCAAACACAAAAATCATTTTTTTATGTTATAATTATAGTTTGCATAATTGCACTCCATAGCAAACTTTGCTATGCTATTTTCGCTATACATATGTACAAAAGGAAGTGGCTATTACATATATACTACAGAAATAATTGTATAATTCGCTGGCTCCTCTTCAGATTTGTATAATTTTGCTGGAAGACCATTTGTATACATTGATGCCAGTCTCTCATTTGTATAAATCGATGGCGTCCTCTCAATTCAATTTTATGTGTTTGTATATCTGTATAAAGTTTGAATTTGTATAAAATTGAATCGAAATAAAACATTTGTATATCAAATATCGTTCTCTCTCGATATACAAACATAAATAATACATCGTATTTTGTATAATTTGTGTTTGTATAAAGCGAGATAGAGAGAAAGACAAAAGAAAATTTGGTAGGAAAATATTTGTATTGTATAATTATAAGTGAATAGGACAAAGATATATGTATTTTCATGCGTATATACAATTTTCTCTCGCTTTATACAAACAGAAATTCAATTTATACATTTTTTTTTGTATAAAGGGAGAGAGGAGAGGGGGAGAGTGGCGAGTGAGAGTTTAAGGGGGAGAGGCGACTGGAAACATGTTTGCTACGGGGCACAATTAAATCAAACATTAGTTATAGCATTAAATTTAAATCAATAGTTTGTCATTATATACAATTTTTCCTATAGAGAATGGTCACGATTCGTTTTATCACTTACAAAATAAAAATTAATACAGAAAAGTAATTTTAAAAAAGATGTAGTTCTTCTACACATGTTCATATGTTATCTAAACAAGTTGAGTGGAATATACGTTCAAAGCACATCTGGTTAGATGACAAGAAAAATACACAACAAATATCGTCTATAAGGTAATATTAATGAGATACGCCTAAATACATGATTAAACCTCAACAAGTTGAAGTAAATATATACATTATTACATTTAACTAATAAATTTTTTCATTGATCATCTTCATACATTCATTTGAATAAGAGATATATATGATGATCCATATTGAACATTCACAAAAAAGAATCTGCAATATTATTTTCTACAAGTCTTATTATTCAAATCTTCACTTAAATTTTCTAAATTGGTAACCACGTGCAATGCACATGTCGAAAAACTAGTTAACATAGTAAAATAACTCATTCAATAATCACAATAAATAAATATTTAAAGAAATATGAGAAGCCACTCTTGTAACTCCGGAGAGTTACTAAATTATAATATGTATTTAAAGGATAATTATATAGTAGTATTTATTAGGAGTACTTTTTACATTTGTTACGTTGAATTTTTTTCAGAACTCTAAACATCAACAAATTAATTATAAACAGTTTTAATAACATGTACCTAGCTACAATTTATCTTCTATTGGAGACTTCAATAGTCTTGGTTGCTAATTGATGACGTGGAGGAGTTAATATTTCTCACAAGATAAATGTACAAAAATATACTTTGATAGTTCTGAATATTATTCAGTATGAAGTGACTAGTAGTTTGATCATAGTGATCCACGTTATCCTCTACACAGGTGAATCATATTTTTGTTTCTTGAGCTTCTCTTTCAATCAGCTATTTATATTTCTTCGACATACTTAAAAATATTGTCCCTATTCAAAATTTGTATACTTTATGTCATTATATTTCTTTTTATATATGGACTGTAAATCTATTACCAATTTATGTAATTTTTTACAGAATCTTATCGGAAATTAATATGAAGTAAAGTTAAAAAGATCATTCTTGACTCATCTATTTTATCGGGGGAGTCGGGTAAAGCTAAGAGGGTTCATTCAAATCCTCTTTGACTGAAAATTACAATATTTTCATATATATGGTTTAAATAATTTTTTTTAATATATATATAGTAGAGGTTGAACCTTCATGTATTTAGTTTTTCATATTTTGAACCCCTTTAGTGAAAATCTCAACTCCGTCACTATTTCATTTAATATGTTTTTCTCACTTTTGATTCTATTATTAATGTCTTAAAATTATATTTCTATGTGTTCAATTTTGTACTAAATGACTCATGGTTCATGTCGACTGTTTGTTGCAATTTATGATTTTTTACACATAGATTTATGTTCAATATTGGAAGTGTCGAAAACTATAATATCGAACCAGTCCTTGCTTTGCTACACGTACAATGCACGTATCTAGAGACTAGTAATAAAAAAAGAATAGAACTTATTTTTAACTTTGGGATATACATCCTTAACAATACTAACTACTACTCCATCCAACTTCTGTTTTCAAAACACATACATATACATACAGTTACAGTTACAATTAGAGATTGTATCAGCGCGACTTCAGTTAGCACTAACAAAAATTTCACAAAGTTGACAAGATGTTGCTCTGTTATTGCTTAATGCTTTCATATAGACTAAAGTTCACAGCAACACAAATGTTTGTTCAATTGATCATTTTGAGTACAACTTCAAGCTCTCTGTCATCATGAGCAGTTGAGCAGAATGTTTAAGCCTGAAATGGAAGCAATCAAACAGCGGACTGAAGCTCTTATCATCTGAGAACATGTACAGTACTTGGCCTAAGGCAACTGCTCAAGTACATCTGATACAAAGAGATCTCAAATGAGTTAGTAGTGTAGATCATGAGGTGTTACAACACATTCTGTTTTAATGAAGAACAGATCAAGAGAATCAAATTGATTTCTTATCATGTAAGACTCTTTCTTACATAAATTATATGTAGTTTAATAAGCTATTTGATTAATTGTTATATATATATGATAGTAGGCTCTAACATGAGTAAGATTCTAATGGAAACAGCTGAACGTCTGGTTAAGTCAGCCATCATTGCTGCTCTTCTAAAACTTCTTTTCTCTGTGACATCCGCGATCATGACTCTAAGAGAGTCAACATCTGTGATTCTTGCAAAAATAGCATCTGTGGTTCTTGCTCAGCAGATGATTTTACCCCTTCATCTTACTAGTCCTGTAATCCAGTTTCACTCGTTAAAAGAACTCATGCAATCGCTATATGTTCTAATGCCTCAAAGGTCAGAAGAAATGCATCTGAATACATTGATCAACATCGTATCATCATCATCCACAACCGATGATAAAAGCGCTACTACTATTGGCATACTAAGCAACATCCCAGTGAGTACTGCTAGTCAAAATGTTTGCCTCTGAGAAGGTAGAAGCTAAGCAATCGTCTCTAAATGCATTGCACAAATTGTCTGTCTCAAAAGCAAACATTCAATGTCTGAAAAACGGGCATCATTGATACTCTACTACAAATTCTTTTCTCCATGACGCCAGTTCTCATGACTCTAAGAGAGACAGCATCCGTGATTCTTGCAAAAATAGCAGCTCAGTCGAAAGTTTGCATAGTACTAATGAAACAATTCCCAGTTCATTTGCGCAACTCAAACCTGAACATTAATTTTACTCCGAATATCAATTCAGTTCCAAGATTCTTATCCTATCCCTAATTGCAGTTCAATCCTGAATCATCTCTATCCCTTCCCATGAAGAGAAGACAAGGTAGGTCTGGCAATTATACTGCCTTTGTGCCAATTGTATCCAGTAATTTTCCCAGCAATGTCAATGAAGAACGGTCTGCATTTCGTTCTTCATCTTCTTCAGATAAATTTAGCAAACCCCAAGTGAAACGTTCCAATTTTGCAGAGACAAATGTTAATTCTTAGGTGGTTAAAAGTACAAATTCCAGAAGGAGAGTTGTTGCTGTTGAGAATATTTCTATAAACAAAGAACCAACTTCCGAGACTTTAGGATTTTCGTCTGAGTCGTTAAGAAATGATGAAAGTGAAATTAGGGTTGTTTCTGTAGTTGGCTGGATAGAACAAGATAACTACATTTTAATCAGAAATCATATTATGAAAATGTGTCGATTTGGGTGACGGAAGCTATGTTAATGTTATACATGAACACTGCAATGGGTTATTAGATTCTGCTAGAGCTACTTGTTATCGTATGGAAATATTAATTTTGGGGTGGTATTGGCTATTAAGGGCAAGATTCCAGTTGAGCTAACAATAGAAAAAGAGACTGTTATCAGGGCAGGTCTTGCTGGGTTGGTGGCTGCAAGACTACTAATCTAATTTGTCTTTGAGGTTACTGTTTTGGAGGGACGAAAGTGGTAGGTGGAAGGGTGTAAAAAAAAGGACAGAAAGAGGAAATAAGATGGCAACTGCTGATTTAAGAGGGAGTGTTTTGACAAGTACACTAAGGAATCCGCTTGGTCTGTTGGAACAACAGTTATTATATACACTTCATCAGATGAGAGACCAATGTCCCTCTATCATGCTAACGGAAAGCCCGTAGACGAGTATTTGGATAAAAAAGTGGAGGTCGCTGATAAATCACTTTTGGATAAGGCAAGAAAGCTCAGGCAAGAAGTTTTCTCAGGACTGGAATCACAGATCCATAACCATTACCCAGTTGTTTAGACCCAATGTTGTCATTATGAGAATATTCAAACTTGGAGGAAGTGAGATCTTACTTGCCAGAGGCGTAGAGCTAAAGCAGCTCGATACTACATTAGTTCAGATATCCCCAACAGATAAATTGGTTTCGTTGCCTCTGCCAAAGTTTTTAGCCTCCCTGAGAAACAAGTTTAAAAGGGGATCCATGAAGAAGCTGAAACTATAGTATATGCCACAGTTGCAAACGACATAAATGAAAACAAAACATGTTTGTAATGATTAGCACAAAATTTCAAGGCAAAATATAATGAGCTTAAATTGATGAATTGTGAATCTATTCGGCTTTAATATACTGTTAAGCTCAAAATAATTAGATCTGTTAGATTAAAACGTGACACTAAACAACTACACTTATTTAGGTTGGTATGATGTAGCGCAATTGTAATGTCGAAAGTTGTTATCATCACAGAAATAAAAGCGAGCATTTTGCTTCCTATCAATTATAATGTTTCATTTAATAATGTCGGGAATAACTTAGTTACATCACAAAAACAATGCAACATAAAGCTTGATCATAATTTTTGAAGCACAAAGCTAACAAAAGGAAGCCAATATCACATAGTTGAAACTTCATATAGAGTTGGTGATGGGCTGCTCATCCCTAATTTGGTAATGTCCTGATGGAACTCAAGATTACGAAACTAGACGTGCCACCTAAATTTAGGAAGATTTTCATCATGTAGAAAATGGACAATATAGAACAATCAACGTAAATGAAATTTTTTCACTTCTTGATTTAGTGAATATCTACAAAAACCTAGTAATACATATCACGAACAATTATTGTATTCATTTTTTTTAGAACAACAAATATAAGTTTTTAAAGGCAGTAGATTTACGGTAGAGTTGAACTATGCAAGTAGCTACAAAGTAGTATCAAAGAGTACAAAAGAGGCTATGAACCTGCATTACAAGATTAGGTCTCCTAGGTAATAATATTTGAAAATATGAACATGCATAGTAGAGCGGTTATTCTTCGTCTAAATACAATCCCTATAGAGTTACAAATAAGGAAATAAAATCTGTCTGGTGAATTTAATTAGACTAATGAGATATTGATGTTAGAAATCAAGTTTCCTTTAGTGCTTAATAAAAAGATGTTGGTGACTAGAAGGTCTCTCCTCACAATGTATTAACAGGACCTCCTGGATAATGGGACTAGTAGGACCATCTTCATAATGGGACTAGCAGGACCCTCCTAGATAATGAGACTAGCAGGAGTCCCCTAGATAATGGGACTAGAAGGACCTCCATCATTATGTGATTAGCAGGACCCTCCTGGATAATGGACTAACAGATGCCACCTAGATAGTGGAGTTAACAAGACTCTCCTGAACAATGGGTCATAGAATAGCAAGGATTATCCTAAATAATGGGACGTATATTAGCAGGACTTTCCTGGACAATGGGATTAGTAGGGTCTTCTTACATAATGAGATTTGGTTACTTTCTCCTAGGATAAAGACTTCCTAGTCTGAAACAATTATTTTTATTTTTCTCCTAGGATAAACACTTTCTAGTCTGAGACGTTATTTTTGATTTTATCCTAGAATAAACACTTCCTAGTGTGAGACAATTATTTTTATTTTCTCCTAGGATAAACACTTCCTAGTCTGAGACTATTATTTTTTAATTTCTCGTAGGATAAACACTTCCTAGTCTAAGGGCCCGTTTGGATGGGCTTAATAAAAGCAACTTTAAAAAAGTACTTTTGAAAGTGCTGAAACTTATTTTTAAAATAAGCAGTTATGCGTTTGGATAAAAGTGTTGAAGTTAAAAAAAAAAGTTGTTGATGTGTTTGGCAAATAAGTGCTGATAAACAGCTTTTTAAATCAAAATGTCTGAAATACCCTTAAAAGTTGTTAACATAATAAAAGTTAATTAATTTATATTTTACAGCCATAAATAATTATATTTTGCTATCATTCACATATTTATTTCTCATCACAAATTATTTATAAGAGGGATATAAACTTATTATAGATTTTAAAGATATATAATTTGAATAGATCAAAGAACGATTTAAGATTTTATTTTAGTTTCATCCATAGGTAATAATAATTGTCTAACATTCACATATTTCTTTATTATCACAAATTATTTATAAGAGGAATATAAATTTTTATTTAAGTTATATGTGCAACTTATTTTATATTTTAATAATATATAATTTGAATAGATCACTTGAAAGATTTAAGATTTATTTTATTTTCATTCATTAGTAATAGTAATTGTCTATCATCCACACGTGAAAAGGGAAAAATAGAAGAAAGAGATGTTAGGGTTATGTGGGTAATTTGGAGATTGTATAAAAATATTAAGGGTAAAAAGGTAAAAATGTGGTCAACTTAAAACAACTTATAAGCTGGAAAAAAAAAGCACCCCTACCCCAACTTTTAACTTTTGGCTTAAAATAAATTTTTTTAAACTTAAAATAAGTTATTTTGAGTATTGCCAAACAGCTAAATAAGTCAAAAACCAGCTTTTAAGTCAGTTTGACCAGCTTTTAAGCTGAGCCAAACAGGCTCTAAGACCGTTGTTTTTTATTTTCTCTCCTAGGAGAAACACTTCCTAGTTTGAGACATTTTTTTTATTTTCTCCTAGGACAATCTCTTCCTAGTCTGAGACATTTTTTTATTCTCCTAGGACAATCTCTTCCTAGTCTGAGACTACTATTTTTCCCTTTATTCCTAGGATAAACGCTTATTAGTCTGAGACGTTATTTTTATTTTCTCCTAGGATAAACATTTTCTAGTCTGAGTTTATAGTATTTATTTTACATTTGCTAATAACTCAAAAAAAATTTCAAGTGAAAATTGGGGCAAATTTTTGTTTATTTCTTTTGTTTGTGATTGTTTTTAGGTTTTCCTCAAGGGAAACATTGATTTGTAATTCAAGAATAAAATTTCAACTCATTTCAGAATAATCAATCCCATGATAGTCAGAATCAGCTTCTTCAATGCATGCACTAACCTGACTTCCTGACATCTATTTTATTCAACTTTTGATCAAGAAAATATGAAGTCATTCAAGAATATTGAAACCCCTTAATATTTCTTTGATGTTATAATACCAATTATATTAATCAAGAATTTTATTTCGTTAACTATAGCGTAATAATTGTAGAATACATGATATGTCTTTCATGCTTAAAGGTTCAATTTTCTTGATATACAATATGTGGATAGTCATGAACTTTATATTGTTTAAGTTTAAATTTAGCCCATTTGTTGATGACCAATTCAAGTAAAAAATGAATATGATTATTTTCTTTGAATAACTTTTGAATCCCCTAAAAGAATAGCTAAAAATATACTAAAATGTTTAGTCTGTTGGCAATTTCTATTCATAAATCATACATGTATTTTTTCTTAATTCGTACTTAAGTAGTAATTTTAGGATTGTGTAATTTTGTTTCAAGCAATTTTAGGATTATTCAAGTAATTACGGGAAGTACTTAGGTTAAGATTTCATTTAATTACTTGAATAATACCTAAAATTACTTGAAACAAAAAAACACAATCCTAAAATTACTTGAAACAAAATAACTAAACAAATTAAATGAAATCTTAACTTAAGTAGGAATTAAGGAAAAATACATATATGATTTATGAACAGAAATTGCCAATAGACTAACAGATTTTAGTATATTTTTAGCTATGTTTTTAGGGGATTCAAAAGTTATTCAAAGAAAATAATGTCATTCATTTTTTACTTGAATTGGTCATCAACAAATGGGAATTGGGTTAAAAAATAGGGAATAGGTTTTTTTTTTTAAAAAAAACTCAGGTAATTGGGTCAATTTGTTTGATTTTGGGGATTCCGTTTAACGAGGGGTAATTTTGGTGAAATTAGTAACGGGAGGGGTAAAATTAACTTTATTTTAACAGCGGGATAAAATCAAAGAATAAATCAAAATTAAAGGGTATTTTTGACCCTTTTACGTTGAAAATATATAAGTGTGTAATACGTAGCATAAAAATTGAAGAGAAATATATACAAGCTCAAACCGATAATTTTAATTATGCAATTCTTATAATATATCAAGTATTCAATTTGATAAAAAAAATTTGTTTTGTTTAATATGTCATAACACATAATTTAAATGTCAAAGTGTGATTTCAAAATATTTCTTATCTTAAGTTTTCATGTTACTTTTCCATTGTAGTCTCCACCTTTTCACATTTACATACGTATTAAGAAGTTTTTGTCAAATTAGAGTAGTGTTTTGCAAAAGTCATCTAGAAATTTGATCAATCCATGTCTTCCTTAAGATGACTAGTAAATCATCACTGTAACGATAATATTAATTGAAGAGAAAATATACAAGCTCAAATCAAAGAATGGTGAGCCTATTAAATCAATATTATTATAAGGGTAAATCATGTTGAAATATTGCTATCAAATGAATTTCAAAAGCAATATTCAAACAATTTCAATTGTGTAACTTTTTTAATATATCAACTATTCAACTTGATAAAAGTTATTTTTAATATGCAACAACACATAATTTAAGTGTCTCTTATTTGTTCAAAAGGTATCATGTTTTAAATTTTTTGCCTTCTTTCTAAGAAATTCTAGCCTCCACCTTTTTATAATCACGTATAGATCAAGAAGTTATTGTCGAATGTGAATCGGATTTTTAAAAGTTGCACATAAATTCAATCAACATATACCTTTCTTATAATAGCTAGTGAATCATTGTCAATTTTGTGGTGTACACTTACCAAAAAAAAATTATTATTAGTGATAAAAATAATAACTACTATAATATCTAATCGATGTATATAAATCATAATTATCATATCACTTTTATTCTTTGCCTAATTCAAAATTACTTTTTCTATCATCTATGAATTCAAGAAAAAAAATACTAGTTAAATTATGTAAATTGATTCCTAATGAAAATTTACACAAACAAGAAAGATATAGTTTCATGATACTTAAAAAATTTACGGTTAAAAAGAAAGTAATTTTACCTGATTTGATATTTGCATGACAAGAAAGATAGTTGCCTTTTGATTTTTCTCTATATATACACGATATATAGCATTTAGTAAATAAATATACTCTATTGAATTGATCAAAAATATTTCCACAGTGAATATATCAAGCAACTTTTCAAATTCTCCATATGTTTATTACTACAAAAAAGATTGTTTTACTTTTTTCATTAGGAATCGGAAGATAAAACATTTACAAAAATTGAATATATATAACTTCATGTCTTTTGATTTATCTAGTTCGTCATTTGCTATATTATTGTTGATATTTATTAGAAGTTACACTTACTTTTTAGGGAAAAATTATAACATAAATAGGAGTTAAATAGATGATAAAAAATATAATTGGGTATTTTTGTGTGTATATATATTCAATAGTTTTATGCATTGAACTAAGTGTATATTTTATATTCTTGTACAGTACTATCTTCGTCGACGTTTGATTATCATAGTTTTCTTTTTTAACAGTCAAACGATAATAACTTTGACTAATATTTTATAATGTATTTTTTCATCATATTAATATGCAAAAAACTGAAATTTATACTATTTTTCGTTTAGTTTTTGAATGTCTAAACTTTTTGTTTAAAATAAGGAATTAATGTAATTTAATTTAACTTTGAAAATTAGTCAAATTAATATTGAAAAAGCGAGACATGACAACAAAAAAAAGTGGACGGAGGAAGTATTATTGTCGGAATAATAATTGATTGAAGGATATAAATGTCATTCAATATTATATGGACGTTTTGATAATTCAATTTTTAAAATATTCTGATTCTACTAATTATATGTACGCTTACTATTTTACTAATTTATTAGAAGTTTTATTTCTCTTTTTTTATGTGCATGGCAAATGAAAAATTAATTTATTATGACTATTTAATAATTAATTAATATAATATTTATAACTTTTTTTTTATTTATTATAGGGGTAAAATGTCAATTCAATTTTAAATTTTGGAGCTTTCCACGAAAAGGTATAGTTATGAAGTTAATTTTAAATGGAAAATATTTTTTAACAATGATCTTAAGAAAATTAATTAATATGTAAGGGGGTATTTTTGTAATTCAAATTTTAATTTAGATTGTTCTCATTTTAAATAATACTAGTTCTGGACACGTGCTTCACATGTAAGTTACATAAAAATATTATATGTGATATGTTAAGAAAATAATATGGCAATAAGTACCACAAATTATTCAACAAAAAAATAAAAAATTTGGAACATATGAACAATCAATCTATTGTTCTTCAAATATGTAACCCCTAAAATTAAAATAACCTTTACAACAAATAGAATAGTTGAAAACGTAAGAATAGTAGTGCACAAAACGTTTTATATTATATCATCTTTGAAGAACTTTGTGAAATTCATGCTCCTAAAATAAATTACAGTAATTACTTATAGGTAAAAAAACCATTAAAACAGAGTAAAGAAACTAGTATCAAAATTATTTTTTCGAAATGTGATTATATAGCCACGTCAATATACTGATATGAAAATTTTCTCTACTCTGCAATAATATATGCATAATAAAAAACAAGAACAGGCAACATGCACAACGTATAATATTTTGTTGTGACAAATGTCAACTACTATACCTCACTAACTAATTCAAAGACTTGGTGCAAATTATTGAAATGTGACCTTTTAATATTAAAAAATGATAGAAAAATCCAAATAAAAAAAATAACAAAACTTCTATGTCTATATGCAAAGTTAATTAGAGCCTCAATACCTAAATGTGAAAATCACAAACACATATAAATTATTTATAATAGCTAAGATTTCTATCAATTTCAAGACCAATGAGCACATTAAGAATACTTGTGATCTCAAAAAGAAAGGAGAAAAATAGAATGTCAAGTGGTAATTGATCCATGTTATTTTGGATAATGACTTGTCATCAATTAAATGTATCATTGAACTTTATTTGAACATAATGTCAAATGATAATGAATAATATCAAATTAATTTAAAAAAATATCTACATAAATAATATAATTTTACAAATAAATATGTGTGCATCGATAGATTACACTTGACTTTTTGTACCGATATATTTATTAATCTCATTGTTGTGGGCCTTGTTATTTGTTATAACACCTATAAAATTGACATTACAATGTAAAATTCAGTCGAAAGCCATGTCAATAAATAGTAATAACAATTACTAAAAGTTGAAACATAAAGTAATCAAATAAAGAAACTTGAAAAGGAAACTTACTGTAATGACAAGATGATCTTGAATAAAAATAAAAATAATACACAAGAATTCATATAACAAATATCATTTTTACAACTCTTAGTTTTCTTTCTTTTATTAAAGTAATAAAGATTCAAACTTCGTAAAAAGTAAAAGAAAAACTCTTAATCTTGTCCCTTCATTGAAGTAATAAAGGTCCAAACTTCGTAAAAAGTAAAAGATGACCCTTCTGCATATAACTACTGTGTATTTATTAT
>NC_028646.1:29178742-29204943 GCF_001406875.1 Solanum pennellii
TATATATATATATATATATATAACCAAATATTATTTTTATTATTTATTTTAACTTTTGTTACATGCTATAATATTTTATTTATCTACAAAACTATTTTCAAAATACAACCAAATACATCCTTTTTATCTACTACTACTGTTACTACTAATATATATATATATATATATAACTAAATATTATTTTTATTATTTATTTTAAGTTTTGTTACATGTTATAATATTTTATTTATCTACAAAACTATTTTCAAAATACAACCAAATACATCCTTTTTATTTACTAAAAAAAACCCTCACTCTCCATTACCATGTCAATGGTTGTAATAAAAAAAAGGAAAAGGGCCTAAAATCCCCTTAAAGTATTGAAAATGGTACAAAATTACCCTCCATCCACCTATTGGCTTCAAAATGCCCTTTTCATCCACCTATTGGCTCCAAAATACCCTTGTCATCCAACTTTGAGTTCAAAATTGACCACTTTTTTAATTGTTTTAAAATTAAACTCTTTAAATATTTTTTAAAATACTTAGCGTTCAACTATTGATTATAACTTTAATTTATTAATAGAATTTATAAACTAACCCACTACACACTCATTACTAACTAAAACTCACTCAATTAATGATCCAATTATAATATCAAAATCGTCATAAACACTACTAAAACACGATGAAATTATAGATTTCTGAAAATGACATCCAAAATTATTCGAGTCCGAATCGAAACCCCAATTAAATTTAGGCTGAGCCGCTTATTTAGGAGGACACTTTCTTTCAAAATTGAATTAGAAATTTATGATTAAAGGTAAACAAGTAATACATCCCGAATTAATTCATGCACTTTTTTAAAATATAATTTTATAAATATATATGATTTGTTTTAAAACTTTTAATATATTATTTTGAAAAAAAGTTACCTATGAAGTAACATCACATATTGAGACGTAAGAATAATTAAGATGAACATAGATGACTTTTAAGTTTATCGGTTATTTTTATTTAGCCACTTGAATGTATGATAATTTACTTCTATAATTTTTAAAAACACTCAATTGGTAGTAACTTGCATTAATAATGTGACGGGTTTATTAAGAGAATTTTAATTAGTAATGTGTGGGTAATGGATTGATATATAAATTATACTAATTAGTTAAATTATAACAAATAGTTGAGCACCACCTATTTTAAAAAATATTTAAATAGTTTAAATATAAAACCGTTAAATAAGTGGTCAATTTTGAACCAAAAGGTGGATGACAAGGGTATATTGGACCCAATAGGTGGGTGGAAAGGGTATTTTGGAGCCAATAGGTGGATGAAGGGTAATTTTGTAGCATTCTCAATACTTTAAGGGTATTTTAGACCCTTTTCCGTAAAAAAATTATGAGGCTAGTTGTCACTGTCTAAGGCTATTCCCTTGATGTAAGCACGGGACCTAGGATTGCGAGCAACCCCATGCTAACCCTGAGCCGGCGTATCATAAGCAAACTTAAACAAATACTGTGTGGAAGCTAAATACACGAGACAAACTAAATGATGAAATATCCAATCTAAGTCTAACTATATAAATATTGTAATAGAGTTCAAGATGTTGAGCTGTAAATCCAATACTAAAGTTCAATCTGTCTATATATGAAATAAGTCTCTAACTGACTAGAGATGCAGAGACATGTCCCCAGCTAACTCTAGTAAAACTGAAACTAAAATGAAAGACTAAAATATAAAGAACATGTCTATCATCCTCAAAGAATGAGGACTCACAACTGATACTGCTGAACACAAATTTGGAATCGATCTACACATTAGTTGAATGATGAGGAACTGAGTTTACATCAAAAAAAGATGTAGCGCAAAGTATGCATCAGTACTTGAAAGGAACTAAGCATAGAAGATAGGATAAAGCTGAACAAGCATATAACTGAACAAAGCATACCGAGCAATAATATAATATGAATATGATGAATATACTGAAACATACTAAATATGAACTAAACTCAATGCAATGATCAAATATATAACATGCCGAAACTAAATATTGAGATGTATCTGGGACCTGGTGAAATGCACTAGAATCTGTCTATAGGAGCTACTAATAACCGACATAAAACCACGTGAGCTAAACATGAAATCCAATGTATACTACTCATCGAGAGGACCCAATATACCTTGCCAATGGTATAAAGGCATGATAGGCGTGATCACTAAATATAATTCCCACAGAGGAGACTAAAACCTACAAGGGCACGTAGTTCTGTGTCTATGAGGGTGATTGATCCTAGTCCAACTCGGTATTAAACCTACTCCAATCTAGAAATGCGTACAATACAACACAACTGAACTATACTAAATAGCTCCATATTCTGACATGCTAACTGAATATACGACATTAGATACTGATAATGAAACATTTGAGAACTGAGGCATGTATATCTATTTATATATCCGAGATAGTATTATTTATGAACAAAACGAATCTACACAACTAGGGTTCTGAATTTCATGCAAGGAACTAAGCAACAATGTTCCAACAATATGAAAAACTAATTAGGAATATTCAAACACCTAATTCACAACAATTTTTAACGTTCAAGAAAGCCTAGATCTAGATAATATGAAGGGAATCAAGAATCTTATTGAATTCTAGGTGCCACGTCTCGCAAAATCAAATAGCTAGGAACAAGCTTAGAAGTTGAAATAGTCACTTTTGGAAAGAACAAAAATCTGGAAATTTTCTTAAGTTAGGGAAAAGTGAGTTTTTGGTCAACTTCAAACGCTCATAACTACTAGATAAGGACTACTTAGAGATTGTTCTTGATGTGGCTGAAAATCCCTTGGAGAGATATTTCTAACGTCGTTGATTTTGCACGACTTCGATATCATATGAGTGAGTTATGCCTTTCAGAAGTTGGGCTGTTGTATTAAGGATAGTCCAATCCGAATTTGGGAATGACAAAATTTTCTTTTCCTTACCCAATTATTTTATGTCTTTTTTGAGTAATAAATTGGGTCTAAACTGACCTTATTCATTTCACGCTTTAAGAAAACAAGTTAGGATTTTGAGAGAAGAGAAAAGAAGAGGAAAAAAAGGAGAAAGGAGAAGAAGAAGCAAAAACGTTCAAGATCGTCGAAGTTCGTCTTGTAAAATTACGTTAGGGGTAATCCCTAAAAAGGTATGTGATATATTTTAGTGTTGGTCAGTTCACCCACACACCAAACTTGTTTCAATTCATTGATTTTCGAGTTGGTTGAATGATAAAAAATGAAGCTCTTGAAGAACATTGTCGAATTCTTGTTGGTTGAGTTGTTGGAAGCCTAGCGTTGATTTGATTCATGTTTCTAGGTAGTTTCTTGATTTAAATCTTTGGGTCTTGAGGGTACTAATGATCCTAAGTGCTAAAGGGAAAGAACCATAAAAGCTTTATAGGGTTTAGAGATTAAAAAAAAAGAAAAAAAGTCGAGAACGCTTGTCCGTAGGGCCTTGGGGCGCTACGCCTCCATAGCCCAACAAGACATTCTCTGTCCGCAAGGCCTTGGGGAGGTGAGCCAATAAGATCACCCCAACTTGGCCTCTGATATTTGCGGCTTGGCGCCCAACGCGTCTCAGAGCGCCAAGGACGTCAGTTCACCCCATTCTTTTCCCATCTTTTTTGTACTAGTTCCTAAGTGATGTACCCACGTGTCTTAGTTGATTCCTACACTCTAAGGTACATCTAAATATCATGAAGTCATCCATAAACATGAGATCATAAACCTTGAATCCATAATCCAATACAAGGAAAGTTAAGATCAAAGTCAAAGAAGTTAAAAGTCAAGTCTAGAAGTTAAGACGCAAGTTAAAGCAAACTTCTTAAGAGTTATCAAGGGTCTTTAACAATATTTTAACTTTGTTTTAAGACTAATGTTTCAATCTAAGTAAAGATTAAAGAGTTATTTTCTTCAAAAGTATACGAGGACTAAGTATCCTCAAAGAGATTTGAAATATTTCACATTTAAACAAGTAAGGAAACTAAGTTTTCCAAAGAGCCTTCGGGTTAGTTTTAGAAAAGAGTTATAGCTTTATAAAATGAAGCAAGTAGGGAAAATGAGATTTCCAAGATAGCCTGTGATCTAAGTTTTTGAGGACTAATATCAAAGCACAAGAAAAGTTATTTTTAAAACATATAAGATAAGTATATTTTTGGGAGTGGTATTGAGCACCAATGTGGGGATGCGATTTTCATATTAACTCAAGTATCCATGAAAACTATGTCTCCATCATTGGTAGAAAAGGGTCATACTTTTTAGATGAATCTTTTTCACAATAGACTAGTGGATCAGTTAGGTAGTTCAGGTCCTATACTATGGCAAGGTTAGGATTGCCGGGCAGCATGGGTCGGGTAATGTAGTATCATCACTGTAACTACTAATTGATGGTTGTAGGTTAGAGAAACTCCCACAGTAGTAATTGCATGGTTCCTCAAAGGTTTTTGCTTAGTTTGAATGAGGGTATGAGACTTCATCCATGCATTTCACAAGTATACTTTGAGAGGAAGAATGATATGTCTTTCATTATGACTATGAACTAATATCAGTTTATTTTGTATATTTTTATACAAAGAGAGTTTACAGCATGGCTTTAAACAACTTATCTTTATTATGCACGTGCTTTTAAATTTCTTAATATTGAAATGAGTTTAGTTAAGTATTCATGAGTTGAGAAGAGCCAAGGTAAGTGTTTCTATCATAATATCTTTCAAGCCTATTTTTTATTTAGCAATCTAACTCGCATACACATACATTCAATGTATTGATGTCAGTTAGTCTGCATCGTCTCATGATGTAGACGCATGTAACTAGGATCAGCATCCGCCGTGCCGTTGATCCAGTAAGCAGCTCAGAGTCAGTTGTTGAGCCTCCTTGCATTCCGAAGGAAATCTTTATCATTCAAGTTATTGTTTATAGTTTTCAGTTGTTAGGATGATTGGGGGTCATGTCCCAACATCCATCTTTATTTTAGAGTCTTCATACACAAATAGCGTTAGTTCTTTTGTCTTATTCATTTTAGTTGTATACGTTTAAGACATGAGTTGCCACCTTGGATAAGTTAATACGTTAAATTTATTCTCCCTTGAGTTATTCTCTTGTGTTTAAGTCTTCCGCTAAGTTAAGAAAGCCAGACCAAGGGTTCGCTTGGGGCCAGCAATGGTCTTTGAGTTCCAGCCACCTCCAGGGTGTAGGCTCATGGTGTGACAAACTTGATATCAGAACAGAGAGTTCAAGAGTCCTAGGGAGTCTATGAAGCAGTGTATGTAGAGTCCTAGTTATCGGTGTGAAGTGCGCTACATCTACAATTAGGAGGTTGCAACATTTAGGAATTTCTCACTTCTTCATATTCCTTTTCATGCGTTCGAGTTTATCTCTAAAAAGTTCTCTTCTAATTTGTTTCTACGCGTGTTTTCAATGAATCATGTCTCCACGAAGAGAAGTAAGAGGTTGTCCAGCAAGGAGGAATTTTGAGGAACAAGAATTACCAAATGCACCTAAAGTGCAACCACAAGGAGAATTTACTAATGCTGAGTTAAGAGAGGCAATTAGGATGTTGAGTCAAGTTGTGACTAAAAAGGTTGGTCAATAAAGAGGATCTCAATAAGAAGGGGCTAACACTTCAAATATTCGTGAGTTATTGAGGATGATCCCCCAAGTTTTACTTGTTCAAGCACTAATGAGGATCCAGGAAACTTCACTTAGGAACTGAAAAAGGTGTTCAAGGTGATGCATGTTGTTGGCACTGAGAGAGTTGAACTAGCTGCATATCAACTTAAGGGTGTTGCTAGGACTTGGTTTGATAAGCTGAAGGAGGATAGAGACAAGCATGCACCACATCCTAGTTGGGCTTGTTTTGAGGAGGCCTTCGTGGGGTGTTTCTTTCCTCAAGAACTGAAAGAGGCTAGGGTACGAGAATTCCTCACACTTCAGCAGGATTCTTTAAGTGCTTATGAATAAGGGTTGAAGTTCACCCAATTATCCGGTTATGCTCCAAAATGGTTAAAGACGTGAGGAGTAGAATGAATATGGGTTAAAATCACCCAATTATCCGGTTATGCTCCAGAGATTGTTAAAGACATAAGGAGTAGAACGTGTTTGTGTGTTGTTGGGTTAGAATTTCTGTCAAGCAAAGAGGGCTGGCAGCAACGCTTATTGGGGACATGGAAATTTCAAGGTTAATTGTCTGTGTGCAACAGGTAGAGGAAGAGAATCTTATGGATAGAGAGGAGTTAAAGAACAAGAGGACCAAGAAAGGGAATGAATCCGGGAAGCAGAAGAGTAATGCTAACCGGTCATCTTTCCAAAGGAACAAAAGGGACTTGCTCCATCATCTGCTAGTGCACTTGCACCCAGAAATAAAGGTGATTATACTTGCCAGAATTTGCAGAACTTTAAAGCTAAACCTGCACAGTCTCAGGGTAGTGTGGCACAAGGAGGTAACTAGACTCCTGTATGTGCTAGGTGTAGTAGAATCCACCTAGGAAAGTGTCGTTAAGGACAGACAGTTTGCTTCAAGTGTGGACAAAAGGGTCACTCCATGAAAGAGTGTCTAAAGGACATACAAGGAAATGGGATCGGTGGAGGAACAAACCACCTATATGCTATCAACGGTCGCCAAGAGAAAGAGGATTCTCCAGATGATGTCACTTATATGATTCAAGTCTTTGACTTTACTGTTTATGCTTTGCTAGAATTAGGAGCGAGTTTATCTTTTGTAGCTCCATATGTTGCTATGAATTGATGCTATTCCTGAGCAACTTAGTGAACCATTTAGTGTTTCAACACTTGTTGGTGAGTCCATTCTAGTAGAGAGATTTTATCATGATTGTCCCTTTTTCGTCAATCACAAGAGTACCATGGCTGTTTTGATTAAGTTAGACATGGTAGAGTTTGATGTCATTCTTGGTATGGTTCGACTTCATGCATATTATGCCTTAGTTGATTGTAGAATTCTAGTAGTTAAGTATTAGTTTCAAAATGAGTTAGTCTTAGTGTGGAAAAACAGTTCAGCACTGCCTAAGAGTCGTTTCATTTTGTACCGTAAGACAAGGAAGTTAGTTTTTCAGTGGTGTGTCTATTACTTAGTTCAAGTTAATGACTTTAGTGTTGAGAGACATCCTATTCAGTTATTTTAAGTTTCAGTAGTAAAAGAGTTTCCAGAAGTCTTTCTTGATGACCTACCTGGAGTCCATCCTAAGAGAAAAATAAACCTTGACATAAAAATTATTCTAGATACTCGTCCTGTCTCTTCCGCCATTTTAACACCCAAAAAATTCTATGACCTAGACTAGAGACTAATATGATGAATAATGATTATTTAGACCAAAAATCAAAAGGTGATTTATTAGTTAGGAAGTGTTAAAGTCAAAATGTCACGAAACGTCCATGACGTCCAGAGATTAGTGAAGGTGATCAAGTGTGCCTTTAGGTCTTGGCAGAGTCATATGAAGGTCAAGACTTGTAAAAACACTTAGAACACACCTTAGAGTATATTTAGGGTCAAAACATCCTGGTACGACTCCTCAAGGACCACCCTAAGGGTCCTTGAAGAGGACCCTACATTTGACCTTAAAAATCTGTCACAAGACATAGAGCAACAAATGCAGGTGAACGACGAGTTGTCGATGAGAGTACGCCCCGTCGAAGGTGCTCGTTTGTTCACACTTTGAACCCTCACCTTAAGCCTCCAAAATACAGTCTCTGACCCAAACCACTGATGACCAGTACGGTCTGTGATTAGGTTGACTGTCCGTTGATGGTGAGTCATCGTTTGACTCCCCAACTTACTGCCTCCACATTTTAAATTATGGGGTGGTTAAAGAATTGGTTAATTAATTAATTAGGGGTTAAGCTCGGTTATAATTGATTAGTATAGGACTATATTAGTAACCTAAGTCAATTAACTAACCTAAAACCTCTGAAATACAAAAACCCACTTAGCTCTAAATTCTTTCTAGTTTCTCTCTCCCAAAATCAAACCACCATTGAAGGAACACTAGAGCTTCAAGAGGAAGAAAAATTCACCAAGGAATCAAACTAAATTTGTGGATAATCATCTTTAAGGTATGATGTCTCTCACTCATGGTACTTCATTCCCTAAGAGGCTCCTCCAAAAGAATATCTCAAAACTAGGGTTTCTATCTATACATGGGTTCTCCTATCAAAACAAAATTGTGATTCAATTGTGACAGATTATGATCGTCTATTGTTGTTTAACTATGTAATTATGGTTAATTTTTGGTAATCACTTGAGATTTACCTTTGGACCCTTGTTCTTCCCTAAACTCATAAAAACCTTAAAATCTTTATGGTGATTGTGGAATATGTTTAGTATATAGATGGTGTAGAATGATGTTGGTCATGTATTACTTCTTGAATTTACCTTGTGTAGGTATTGGTTATGTACTCGTGGGTAATGGAAGTATAAAGTCCCTTGAAAGGGCAAGGAGATATGAAGGTTGGTTCTTTCTTGAATTCAATTATGGAAGATGAGTTACCTATATAGTAATGATCCTATATCTAATGTGTTGTTGTGGTTGATGACAAGTATTCCTCATCCTTTACCCTAAAAAATTGAATCGACTATGAAGTAAGTATGCATATGATGGTGTGATTTTTCTATGATTGAAAGTAGTCCTCATGATTATAATAAAGTGTTGAGGTGAAAAGTTAACTCACTTGTTAGGGTTTTCTAAAGTGAAAGGGTTATTCTCACTTATGATTACCTTTGAGTTATTATGTTGAGATGGTTACACAAGGGTCTAGTAAAGGCAAGTGTAAACTTATGAGACTATTAAAGATGGTTACAAAAGGGAATAAATTCTTAGCACTGAAAGGGCATGTAAATGAGATGGAGTTCTCATGTTTAGTTAGTCCGACCTCCCACATGGGTTCCTCACGTTTAGTAAGTCCGGATTCCCAATGTATGTGTTGTCTCATGAGATGGAAACCCCCACTTTTAGAATATTAGGGTTTATACTAACAATATCCTTGACCTTAACTATGTGCACACATAGGACTCTAGTTTAGTGGATCCACCCAGATAGCTAGGTAAGAAAGGTTACACCTTAGGCAAATCTTAACCCTCTCTTTTTGGTGTGGGAGCAGAATACCGAATTTAATGTATCCCACATAGTCTAATGTCTATTTTTGCAACTTCTTTCCCTAGTGTAAAAGTAAATGAATAAAGGAAATGTGTGAAATCTTACTAAATCTTTCTTGAGTGTATAAGGGAGGGTATGAAACTTCTCTTACACATTTCACTTGTGGGATCTTAAGGGATGGTTCTAGTAGTGTTTTTTGTGATGATGTTGAATATGATTATATTGATAATCTATTAGTGATCTTTATGAATAAATCATGTCATGATAAAATATGAGATTATGTTGTATGTATGAAGTGGGTCGCTTAATGTTATACTTAGTTTTGGATAGGGTTATGAAATTGTTTTCCTTGCATTGCACAAGTATTGCTTAGATTGTCTACATGTTGGGTTACTATGATGCTAGGTTGGCTTATAATGGTTATATGTGTGCATGTTGGGTTTAATTAATAGATAGTATGTTTTTTACTAACATTTCCTTTTGTACATGCATTGATGATTTTTATTCATAGAAGCCATACTTAGTACGTGTGATGTGCTAACCCATATTTTCTTCCCTTTTCCCCCAAACAATGTAGGTTCGAGCCATTGAGCAATCAAGGTTGCTTGTCAAGGATACTTTGGAACTTCCTTCTCCAGGTTGGTGAGTCCTCAAGTCCGAGGACGAAGCCCATATACTAGCTTTCTAGTTTTTTTTATGTTTTAGAGACAGTATTTTAATAGCTAATCGAGATGTTCTAATTGATGTATGGGCTAAGTCCCAATTTTTTATATTCCTATGATTAGATTGTGTGAAGTGACAAGTTTAGATTCTATTTTCATATATGAAGCGAAGTTGAACTTCAAAAGTAAAAGTTTTAAATTTTTCCGCATTTTATTCTATGATACATGTTATGATGAATACTAAGGGCTTGTAAAAGACCTCTTCAATGTCGAGTACGCCGGTATCGCCTAGGGGGTATTTTGGTTCATTACAAACTTTGTAATAGGGTATAAGGTTGAGAATAATGTAGGATTGATGTCGCCAAATACCATGTCAAATAGAGTTTTTTCCATGGGTGTGAAGCTTGCGACACTTATGAATGAGAAGATATGAGATGCTTAGGAACTCTCACTCTTTTGGGACTGCCTTATGATGAAGGCTCAAGGAAGGGAAAATTCTCAAGCACAAGTAAGTGGTACAAATTCCGATGCTCCTAAAAAGATTCATTTCTATGCTCTCCAATCCTGAGGTGATTAAGAGATTTTCTCTATGGATGTTATTATCAGAATGTTACATGTATTTTTAATTAATATCTATGCATTGTTTGATCTGGTTTCACTTTGTCTTTTATAACTCCTTTAGTGGCTATAAATTTGATATGCTTCTCGATGTCTTATATGAACCCTTTTCGGTTTTTATCCCGGTGGGTGATTCCGTAGTTGCTAAAAGAGTCTATAGGGATTGTCCCATTTCAATTCACAATAGATTTATATTGGTTGATTTTTATAGAATTTGACATGTTGGACTTCGATGTTATTTCTGGGATGGATTGGCTACATGCTTGTTTTGCTTCCATTGATTGTAGAACTGGCGTAGTAAAGTTTCAATTTCCTAAACAACCCGCTTTGGAATGGAAGGTAGGAAACTTAGCTCTAAAAATTTGAATCATTTCATGTCTTAAAGATTGTAAGATGGTTGCTAAGGGTTGTCTCTATCATGTTGTAAGAGTCAATGATCTTGATTCCAAGGCTCCTCCATTAGAGTCGATCCCCATAGTGAAGGATTTTCAAGAAGTCTTTCCTGATGACTTACATAGAAGTCCTCCCGAACGGGAAATAGATTTTGATATTAACTTATTACCGTATACAAAACCCATCTCAACCCCTCACAACCAAATGGCTCCGGGCGAGTTGAAATAATTAAAGGCTCAACTCAAAGATTTGCTAGATAAGGTTTTTATTTAACCGAGCATATCTCCATGGGATGCTCCGGTGTTATTTGTGAAAAAGAAAGATGGGTCTCTTAGGATGTGTATTGACTATTGGCAATTGAACAAGGTCACTATAAAGTATAAGTATACATTCCCTTGGATTGATGATTTGTTTGATCAACTCCAAAGAGCGAGTTACTTTTTCAAAATGATTTGAGGTCGGGTTATCACAAACTTAGGGTGAGGGGTGCTCATTCCAAAGACATCTTTCCGCACTAGAGATGGTCATTTTGAATTTTTAGTGATGTCCTTTGGTCTTACAAATGCCTTGGCGGCTTTCATGGACCCTCATGAATTGAGTATTTAGAAGTTATCTTGATTTGTTTGTGATTGTCTTCATTGACGACATCTTGGTATACTCCAAGAGTCAGAGTGATCATGAAAACCATTTGAGGACAGTTTTGCAAGTCCTCGAGGACAATCAATTCTTTGACAAATTTAGTAAATGTGAATATTGGTAGAGGTATGTTCCGTTTCTTGGTCACATAGTCTCTAGTGAAGGTGTGGAGGTTTATCGAGCAAGACTTATGCGGTCAAAAGTTGGTCTAGACCTTTGAAACCTACGGACATCCGAAGCTTTTTTGGGTTTAGCCGGATAGTATAGGAGGTTTATTGAGGGATTTACATCTATCACATCTCCGTTGACGTCATTGACTCAAAAGAAGTCCAAGTTCGAATGGTCGGAATCATTTGAAAAGATCTTCCAATTATTGAAAGATAAGATTACCTTCGCTCCGATTTTGATCTTACCGGAAGGTACCCAGGGGTTTGTGGTTTATTGCAACGCTTCCTAAGTAGGTTTGGGTTGTGTCCTTATGCAACATGATAAGGTGATAGCATGTGACTTTAGGAAACTCAAGGTACATGAGAGGAATTACCCAACTCATGACCTCGAACTAGAGGTTGTAGTGTTTGCTATGAAAATTTGGAGACCCCTCCCCCCTCTATGGGGTAGATGTTGTTGTGTTTACCGATCACAAGAGTCTCCAATATGTATTCACTCAAAAAGACTTGAATCTACGCCAAAGAAGGTAGTTAGAGATTTTAAATGATTATGACATGAGTATCCTTTACCACCCCGGGAAAGCTAATGTAGTGGCAGATGCGTTGAGTAGAATGTTTATGGGTAGTGTGTCTCATATGGGTAATGGTAGAAAATATATAGTAAAGAAGTTTCATAGGTTGAACCAGTTGGGTTTCCGACTAGAAGAATCCTCAAAGGGTGGATTAATGGTCCGTCACAACTCTGAATCATCTTTACTGGTTGATATGAATTCTAAGAAATGTCTTGATCCTCTTTTGATGGAGTTGAAGAAATCGGTCCTTAGAAAGAATAATGAATCTTTCTCCCAATGGGAGGATAGGGTGCTTAGGTACCAAGGAAGGTTATGTGTATCGGATTTGGATGGCTTAACGGAGCAAATCATGGAAAAGGCTCATGACTCCCTATAATTCATTATTCTAGGTGCCACCAAAATGTATCAGGACTTGCGCAAAATCTATTGGTGGAATGGAATGAAAAAAGAAATAGCAAACTTCATGGCTAGGTTCCTGAATCGCCAACAAGTCAAAGTCGATCATCAAAGACCGGGAGGTCTATCTAAAAATATTGATGTCCCCTCTTGAAAGAGGAAAAATGTCAAATATGGAATTGGTAGTGGGTTGCCTCGTACGCCTTAACAACCATGCTCCATTTGGGTCATAGTGGATATGCTGTCTCTATCATGTTGTGAGAGTCAAGGATCTTGAGTCCAAGGCTCCTCCATTAGTGTCGGTCCCCGTAGTGAAGGATTTTCCCGAGGTATTTCCAAACGACTTACCATGAAGTTCTCCCGAACAGTAAATAGATTCTTGTATTGACTTATTGCCGGATACAAAACCCATCTCAATCCCTCATTACCGAATGGCCCCGGTCGAGTTGAAGGAATCAATATCTCAACTCAAGGATTTACTAGATAAGGTTTTTAATCAACCAAGCATATCTCCATGGGGTGCTCCGATATTATTTATGAAAAAGAAAGATAGGTCGCTTAGGATGTGTATTGACTACTAGCAATTGAACACAATCACTATAAAGAATAGCTATCCACTCCCTAAGATTGATAATTTGTTTGATCAACTCCAAGTAGCAAGTTACTTTTTCAAAATTGACTTGATGTTAAGTTATCACTAACTTAGGGTGAGTGGTGTCGATATTCCAAAGACAGATTTCTGCACTAGATATGGTCATTTTGAATTTTTAGTGATTTCTTTTGGTCTTACAAATGCCCCGGCAACTTTCATGGACCACATGAATCAAGTTTTTAGAAGTTATCTTGATTTGTTTGTGATTTTCTTCATTGACGACATCTTTGTATAATCTAAGAGTGAGAATGATAATATGAACCATTAGTTGATGGTTTTGCAAGTCCTCAAGGACAACCAACTCTTTGCCAAATTTAGTAAATGTGAATTTTGGTTAAGGTCGGTTGCGTTTCCTGGTCACATAGTCTCTAGTGAAGGTGTGGAGGTCGATCCGAGAAAAATCGGATTCACACAAAATTTGGACTAGACCTTTGAGTCCTATCGAAATCCAAATCTTTTTGGGTTTAGCTGGATAATATAGGAGGTTTGTTGAGGGATTTTCATCTACCACATCTCCATCGATGGCCTTGATCCCAACGAAGTCCAAGTTCGAATGGTCGGAATCATGTGAAAATAGCTTCCAATAGTTGAAAGACAAGCTTACCTCCGCTCTAGTTTTGAACTTACCGAAAGGTACTAAGGGGTTTGTGGTTTATTGTGAAGCTTCCCGAGTACGTTTTGGTTATGTCCTTATGTAACATGGTAAGGTGATAGCATATGCCTCTAGGCAACTCAAGCTACATGAGAAGAATTACCCAACTCATGATCTCGAACTAGAGGCCCTCGTGTTTGCTTCTAATATTTTGAGACCCTGCCTCTATGGGGTAGATGTTGTTTTGTTCACCAATCACAAGAGTCTCCAATATATATTCACTCAAAAAAGACTTGAATCTGTGCCAAAGAAGGTTGTTAGAGATTTTGAATGATTATGACAGGAGTATCCTTTACCACCCTGGGAAAGATAATACAGTGGCAAATATGTTGAGTAGAGTGTCTACGGGTAGTGTGTCTCATGTGGATAATAGTAAGAAAGATATAGTAAAGAAGGTTCATAGGTTAGCCCGTTTGGGTGGCTTACTCGAAGAATCTTCAAAGGATGGCTTCATGGTCATTCACAACTCCGAATCATCTTTACTGATTGATTTAAAATCTAAGAAACATCTTGATCCTCTTTTGATGGAGTTGAAGGAATTGGTCCTTAGAAAGAATAATGAAGTAGGTACCAAGGAAGGTTATGTGTACCGGATGTGGATGGATTAAGGGAGCAAATCATGGAAGAGGCTCATGGCTCCCGATATTTCTTCATCCGGGTGCCACAAAAATGTATCGGGACTTGCGCAAAATCTATTGGTGGAATGGAATGAAAAAGTAAATAGCAAACTTTGTGGCTAGTTTCCCAAATTGCAAACAATTCAAAGCCGAACATCAAGAACAGGGAGGTCTATCTAAAAATTTTGATGTCCCCACTTGGAAGTGGGAATATGTCAATATGGACTTTTTGGTAAGGTTGCCTTGTATGCGTAAACAGCCATGCTCCATTTGGGTCATAGTGGATAGGTTGACCAAAATCAGCCCACTTCCTCCCTTTCAAAGTCTCTAATTCGGTGGAGGAGTATGCTAGATTGTAAATTAAACAGATCATAAAGTTACATGGGCCCTTTTGTCAATCATTCCGGATAGAGGTTCCCAATTCACATCTCATTTTTGGGGATCCTTCCAAAAAGGGCTTGGGACTCAAGTGAAACTTAGTACCGCTTTCCACCCACAAACAAATGGTCAAGCGTAGCACACCATTCAAACCTTATAAGACATGTTGAGAGCTTGTGTTATTGATTTCATAGGAAATTGGGATGATCACCTATGTTTCATAGAATTTTCCGACAACAATAGCTACCATGCGAGTATCTCCATGACACCATTTGAAATACTCTATGGTAGGAGGTTCCAATCTCCGGTTGGATGGTTTCAAGTGGGTGAGTTTGCTCTTCTTGGTCCCGAAGTAGTATATGAGGCCACGGAGAAATGTCGACTCATAAAGGAGAGGTTGAAAATGGCTTAGAGTCGGCAAAAATCTTATGTCGCAAATAGAAAAAGGGGCCTTGAATTTGAAATTGGAGATTGGGTCTACTTGAAAATTTCACCCATGAAAGAGGTAATGATGTTTAGCAAGAAAGGGAAACTTAGTCCCCGGTATACTGGTCTCCACGAAATTTTGTAAAGAGTCGGGGAAGTGGAATATGAGCCAAAATTGCCAATTGAATTGGACCGGTTCATCCGGTGTTCCATGTGTCTATGATTAAGAAATGTATTGATGATTCGGTGTCTATTTTCCCTCTAAAAGGTTTAGGGGTAAGTGAGAACCTTTCCTATAAAGCGTTTTCGATTGAGATCTTGGATCTTCAAGTTTAGAGATTGAGGAATAAAGAGGTTGCCTCCGTAAAGGTTCTATGGAGGAACCAACTTGTTGAAGATGCAACAACGGTGTCCCAGGCCGACATGAAGTCCCGTTATCCTAATCTTTTCCCTCCTACTCCTATCCAAAGTCAAGGTTAGTAGTTTCTCTTAAATGAGTGTTATAATAATATTGCATTTATCATGTTTCCTAATATTTGCATGTTCTTGTAGAAAATCATGCTTGAATTAAGTTTCATGAAACATGTTCATATGGTTAACTTGCACTTATATGTAGCATGCCTTAGTGTCTCCGGGGGAATTTTATTGTACATTTTTTGTGTTGTTTTGATAAGAAGGCAGCATGTCAACTCTATAAACGTTCACGTTAAGCTCATATTGAAATGGAGAAGGTAGTTCCTCTTTATCGTATATGAAAGGGTGAGATCTTGCGTGTTATGAATTATGGATTAAGTTCCTTTGTGAAAATACTATGTTATGTGTTCAAAGGAGTTGATAATTTCTCATATGAGAAGTAACTCATTATAATATTGCGTGTTGTTGAGCTGCTAGTCTAGACTCTCTCTCCTTATTCCATATAGACGACTTAAAGTGTCAATGGGGGATGAATGTTCCTAAGTAGGGATATTGTAATACCTCGGAAATTCTATGACCTAGAATAGATCCTGACATGATGAATAATGATGATTTTAGACCAAAAATCAAAAGTTAATTTATTAGTTAGGAAGTTCTTAAGTCAAGAAATTTCCATGACCTACGTAGACTAGTGAAGGTGATCAAGTGTGACTTTAGGTCTTGGAAGAGTTTTATGAAGGTCAAACATTGTAAAACACTCAGGACACACCTTAGAGAATATTTATGGTAAAAATGTCCGAGTACGAGAACCACCCTAAGGATCCTTGAGGAGACCCAACATTTGACACTAAAAAGCTATCACAAGACAGTGAGAACCCAAGGAAGGTGAACGATGAGCCGTTGATGGGAGTACGGCCCGTCGATGGTGTTCGTTGGTTCACACTTATAACCCTCACCTAAAGCCTCCAAAATACAGTCTCTGACCCAAGCCTTGGATGACCAGTACAGTATGTGGTTGGGTTGACAATCCGAAGATGGGGAGTCGTCGTTTGACTCCACACGTTACTGCCTCATCATTTTAAATTAGGGGGTTGCTACGAAATTGGTTTATTAATTAATTAGGCCTTAAGGTAGGTTATAATCCAACTGAATTCGTGGCAAATCATCTTTAAGGTATGGTGTCTCTCACTTTGGGACTTCTTCCCCAAGAGCCCTATCCAAAAGAATAATTCAAAACTCCCCCAAAATTAGGGTTTTTATCTATACATGGGTTCTCCTATCAAAACAAATTTGTGATGGATTATAATCGTTTACTATTGTTTTAACTATGTAATTATGGTTAATTGTTGGTAATCACTTGAGATTTCACCTTGGACCCTTGTTCTTCCCTAAACTCATAAAAACCTTGAAATTTATATATAGTGATTGTAGAATATGTTGAGTATATGGATGGTGTAGAATGATGTTAGTCATGTATTACTTCTTTAATTTACCTTGTGTATGTATTGGTTATGTATTCTTTTGTAATGGAAGTATATAGGACCTTGAATGGGAAAGGAGATATGAATGTTGGTTTTTTCTTGAATTCAATTATGAAAGATGAGTTACTTATATTGTAATGATCCTCTATCTAATGTGTTGTTGTGGTTGATGATAAGTAATCCTCATCCTTAACCATAAACACTTAAATCAACTATGAAGTAAGTATGCATATGATGGTATGATTGTTATATGGTTAAAAATAGTCCTATTGTTTATAATAAAGTGTTGAGTGAAAGGTTTACTCAAATTTTAGGGGTTTCTAAAGTGAAAGGGTTGTTCTTACTTATGATTACATATGAGATATATTGATATGGTTACACAAGGCTCTAGTAAAGGCTAGTGTGAACTTATGAGATTATTAAAGATGGTTACAAAAGGGAATAGATGCTTAGCACCGAATGGGCATGTAAATGAGATAGAGGTCTCATGTTTAGGTAGTCCGGCCTCCCACATTGGTTCCTCACATTTAGTAAGTCCAGATTCCCAATATATGTGTTGTCTAATGAGATGGAAACCCCCATGTTTAGAATTTTAGGGTTTTTAGTAACAATCTCTTTGACCCTTAACTATGTGCACACATAGGACTCTAGTTTAGTGGATCCACCTAGATATCTAGGTATAAAAGGTACCTTAGGCAAGTTTTAACCTTCTTTTTTGGTGTAGGAGCCGGATTCCACATAGCTCACATATACTAATATCGGTTATTGCAAATTCTTTCCCTAATGTAAAAGTAAATGAATAAAGGAAATGTGTGAAATCTTACTAAAGCTTTCTTGAGGGTTTCTACGTGGTCTAAGGGAGGGTATGGGACTTCTCCTACACATTGCACTTGTGGGATCTTAAGGGATGGTTCTAGTAGTGTTCTTTTATGGTGATGTCGATTATGATTTCTGTTGATAAGCTATCAGTGATCTTTATGAATAAATCATGTCATGTTAAAATATGAGATTATGTTGTATGTAATAAGTGGGTCGCTTAATGTGATACTTAGCTTTGGATAGGGTTATAAGATTCTTTTCCTTGCATTGCACAGGTATTGCTTAGGTTGTCTACATGTTGGGTTACTATGATGCTGGGTTGGCTTATAATGACTACTATGTGTGAATGTTGTGTTTAATTGATAGATAACATGTTTTTTTACCAAGATTTCCTTTTGTACATGCATTGATAATTTTTATGCATAGAAGACATACTTAGTACGTGTGATGTACTAACCCATATTTTCTTCCCTTTCCCCCCAAACAATGTAGATTCGAGCCATTGAGGAATCAAGGTCGCTTGTCAAGGATACTTTGTAACTTGCTTCTCTAGGTTGGTGAGTCCTCAAGTCCGTGGACGAAGCCCCATATTCTAGATTTCTAGTTTTTTTTTTTATATTTTAAAGACAATATTTTAATTTCTAATTGGAGATGTTCTCATTGATGTATGGGCTAAGTCTCAATTTTCTATATTCCTATGATTAGATTGTGTGAAGTGAAAAGTTAAAATTCTATTTTCACATATGAAGCGAAGTTGAACTTCCAAAGTAAAAGTTTTAAATTTTTTCATTTTTATTCTACGATACATGTTATGACGAATGCTAAGGGATTGTATACTACCTCTTCGAGGTCGAGTACGCCGGTAACATTTAGGGGGTAGTTTGGGTCGTTACAAACTTGGTAATAGAGCATAAGGTTTAGAAAAATAGAGGATTGATTTCGGCAAATACCATACTTATGAATGAGACGCTATGAGATGCTTAGAAACTCTCACTCTTTTGTTACTCCTTAGTCGTGCCTTACAGTCTTAAATTTATCTAGTCCTTTTCTTCTAATCCTTTTCTTGTCATTATACGCAATGAATATAAGGAACAATGCTCGAAGGGTCGAGGAGGAGAATTTGAATGAGGCGGTTCCCCCTCAAGCTCCTAAAAACCCTCAAGTTCCAATTGAAGAAGGGGCTATGTCTAATGTTGCGATAAGGGCGACTATTCATACCTTGAATCAAGGGTTAGCAACTCAAGTTGCTAGGGATACTAGGGTGCATGTTAACCCCAATGCTAGATCTAGTGTTTCTAGGATTTGGGATTTCACAAGGATGAATCCCCCTACTTTCTTTGGTTCCAAAGTGGAAGAGGACCCACAAGGGTTCGTTGTTGAAGTGTTAAAAGTGATAGATGCTATGGGGTGTCGTTTCAAAAAGAGGCAGAACTAGCCGCCTATTAACTTAAAGTTGTCGCTCAAGTTTGGTATGAACAATAGAAGGATGAGAGACCCGCTAGAAAAGGTTCGGTTAATTGGGCTTCCTTTAAGACGACCTTCCTTGATAGGTTCTTCCCCTTGGAATTAAAGGAGAAGAAAATGCAAGAATTTATCACTCTTCGTCAAGGGGATATGAGTGTTAAAAAGTATAGCCTCAAGTTCACTCAACTATCAGAACATACTCCTTTAATGGGTGTAGATTCTAGGGCAAAGATGAACAAATTTATTATGGGGATATTCGATCTTGTAGTTAATGAATGTAGGTTGGGTATGTTAATTCTTACCATGGACATCTATCATATCATGGTTCATGCCGAACAAATTGAGGAGCAAAAGCTTAAGCAAGTTGGTAGGGAGTTGAAGAAGATAAGACCGAAGATGGAAATTCTTCCTAGACTAGATTTGAGGTTCAAGACAAGCCAAGGTTCAAGAAGAGGTTTTCCAACCATGGCCCTCCTAATACTCCAAGGGTCAAGAAAAGTAAGGTGTCTATGCCAAAGCCTCAAGAGGGAAAAAGTAGTGGTTCTTATGTTGAAAAGCCTATTTGTACAAAGTGTGGTAGAAAACATAATGGCAATTGTCTAGTTGGCACAGGTAGTTGCTATGGTTGTGATAAGAGTGTTCATATGAAGAGGGACTACCCTATGATAAAGGCTCAAGGAAGGGAATTTTTAAGCATAAGAAAGTGGTACGAATTTCGATGCTCCTAAAAAGAATCGATTTTATGCTCGCCAATCCTGAGGTGATCAAGAGAGCTCTCTGGATGTTATTACCGATATGTTTCAACTATTTTCAATTAATGTTTTTGCATTGTTGGATCCCGGTTTTCACTTTGTCTTTTGTAACTCCTTTAGTGGCTATGAGATTTGATATGCCTCTCGATGTCTTAGATGAATCCTTTTTGGTTTCTACCCCAGTGGGTAATTCTGTAGTTGCTAAAAGAGTCTGTAGGGATTGTCCCATTTCATTTCCCAAAACAGTTACATTGGTTGATTTGGTAGAACTTCACATGTTGGACTTTGATGTTATTTTTGGGATGTATAGGGTACATGCTTGTTTTGCTTCCGTTGATTGTAGAACTCGGGTAGTAAAGTTTCGATTTCCTAGCGAACTCGCTATGGAATGAAAGGTGGGAAACTTGGATCCAAAGAGTCGGATAATTTCATGTCTTAAAGCTTGTAAGATGATTGCTAAGGGCTGTCTCTATCATGTTGTGAGAGTCAAGGATATTGAGTTCAAGGCTCCTCCATTAGAGTCGGTCCCCGTAGTGAAGGATTTTCCAGAGGTCTTTCCCAATGACTTACCTAGAAGTTCTCCCGAACAGGAAATAGATTTTTGTATTGACTTATTGCCTGATACAAAACCCATCTCAATCCCTCATTACCGAATGGCCATGGTCGAGTTGATGGAATCAATGGCTCAACTCAAGGATTTACTAGATAATGTTTTTAATCAACCAAGCATATCTCCATGGGGTGCTCCGATGTTATTTGTGAAAAAGAAAGATAGGTCGCTTAGGATGTGTATTGACTACTAGCAATTGAACACAGTCACTATAAAGAATAACTATCCACTCCCTAAGATTGATGATTTGTTTGATCAACTCCAAGTAGCAAGTTACTTTTTCAAAATTGACTTGAGGTTGGGTTATCACTAACTTAGGGTGAGTGGTGTCGATATTCCAAAGACGGATTTCCGCACTAGATATGGTCATTTTGAATTTTTAGTGATTTCTTTTGGTCTTACAAATGCCCCGGCAACTTTCATGGACCACATGAATCAAGTTTTTAGAAGTTATCTTAATTTGTTTGTGATTGCCTTCATTGACGACATCTTTGTATAATCTAAGAGTGAGAATGATAATATGAACCATTAGTTGATGGTTTTGCAAGTCCTCAAGGGCAATCAACTCTTTGCCAAATTTAGTAAATGTAAATTTTGGTTAAGGTTGGTTGCGTTTCTTGGTCACATAATCTCTAGTGAAGGTGTGGAGGTCGCATCAAGAAAAACGGATTCACTCAAAATTTGGACTAGACCTTTGAGTCCTACCAAAATCTGAATCTTTTTGGGTTTAGCTGGATAGTATAGGAGGTTTGTTTAGGGATTTTCATCTACCACATCTCCATCGATGGACTTGATCCCAAAGAAGTCCAAGTTCGAATGGTCGGAATCATGTGAAAAGAGCTTCCAATTGTTGAAATACAAGCCTACCTCCGCTCTAGTTTTGAACATACCAAAAGGTACTAAGGGGTTTGTGGTTTATTGCGAAGCTTCCTGAGTAGGTTTCGGTTGTGACCTTATGTAACATGGTAAGGTGATAGCATATGCCTCTAGGCAACTCAAGATACATGAGAAGAATTACCCAACTCATGACCTCGAACTAGAGGCCCTCGTGTTTGCTTTGAAAATTTTGAGACCCTGCCTCTATGGGGTAGATGTTGTTTTGTTCACCGATCACAAGAGTTTCCAATATATATTCACTCAAAAAGACTTGAATCTATGCCAAAGAAGGTGGTTAGAGATTTTAAATAATTATGACATGAGTATCCTTTACCACCCTGGAAAAGATAATACCATGGCAAATGTGTTGAGTAGAGTGTCTATGGGTAGTGTGTCTCATGTGGATAATAGTAAGAAAGATATAGTAAAGGAGGTTCATAGGTTGGCCCGTTTGGGTGGCTTACTAGAAGAATCTACAAAGGACGGCTTCATGGTCATTCACAACTCCGAATCATCTTTACTGATTGATTTAAAGTCTAAGAAACATCTTGATCCTCTTTTGATTGAGTTGAAGGAATTGGTCCTTAGAAAGAATAATGAATTTGGTACCAAGGAAGTTTATGTGTACCTGATGTGGATGGATTAAGGGAGAAAATCATGGAAGAGGCTCATGGCTCCCGATATTTCTTCATCAAGGTGCCACCAAAATGTATCAGGACTTGCGCGAAATCTATTGGTGGAATGAAAAAATAGCAAACTTTGTGGTTAGGTTCCAAAATTGCCAACAAGTCAAAGCCTAACATCAAGGACCGGGAGGTCTATCTAAAAATTTTGATGTCCGCACTTGGAAGTAGGAAGATGTCAATATGGACTTTGTGGTAAGGTTGCCTCGTATGCGTAAACAGCGGTCATAGTTGATAGGTTGACAAAATCTGCCCACTTCCTCCCTTTCAAAGACTCTAATTTGGAAGAGGAGTATGCTATATTGTACATTACACAAAGCGTAAAGTACATGGGGCGCCTTTGTCTATCATTCAGGAAAGAGGTGCCCAATTCACATCTCATTTTTGGAGATCTTTCCAAAAGGGGCTTGGGACTCAAGTGAAACTTAGTACCGCTTTCCACCCACATACGAATGGTCAAGTGGAGCTCACCATTCAAACTTAGAAGACATGTTGAGAGATTGTGCTATTTATTTAAAAGGAAATGGGATGATCACCTATATTTGATAGAATTTTCCTAAAACAATAACTACCATGCGAGTATCGCCATGGCACAATTTGAAGCACTATGTGGTAGGAGGTGCCAATCTCTGGTTGGATGGTTTGTGGTGGGTGAGTTTTCTTTTCTTGGTCACAAAGTAGCATATGAGTCCATGGAGAAATTTTGACTCATGAAGGAGAGGTTGAAAATGGCTTATAGTCGGCAAAAATCTTATGTCGACAATAGCAAAAGGGGACTTGAATTTTAAATAGGAGATTGGGTCTACTTGGAAATTTCACCCATGAAAGGGTAATGAGGTTTAGCAGGAAAGGGAAACTTAGTCCCTGGTAAGTTGGGGTCCCTACGGAATTTTGAAGAGAGTCGGGGAAGTGGCATATGAGATAAAATTTCCAGATGAATTAGCCCCAATTCTTCCGGTGTTCCATGTGTCTATACTCAAGATATGTATAGGTGATTCGGTGTCTATTATCCCTCTAGAAGGTTTAGGGGTAAGTGAGAACTTTTCTTATGAAGAGGTTCCGGTTGAGATCTTGGATCGTCAAGTTAAGACATTGAGGAATAAAGAGGTTGACTCCGTAAAGGTTCTATGGAGAAACCAGCTTGTTGAGGGTGCAACATGGGAGGCCGAGGACGACATGAAGTCCCGCTATCCTCATCTTTTCCCTCCTACTCCTAGCCAAAGTCAAGGTTAGTACTTTCTCTTAAAATGAGTGTTATAAATAGTGTTGCATTTATCATGTTTCCTAATATTTGAATGTTCTTGTAGAAAATCATGTTTGAATTAAGTTTCATGAAACATTCTCATATGGTTAAGTTGTAGTTATATGTAGTATGCCTTAGTGTCTTCATGGGAGTTGTATTGTACATTTTTTTTTGTTATTTTTACAAGATGGAAGAATGTCAACTCTCTAGAAGTTCACGTTAAACTCATATTGAAATGGAGAAGGTAGTTCCTCCTTATGTGATAGGAAAAGGTGAGCTCTTACATGTTACAAATTATGGATTAAATTCACATGTGAAAATACTATGTTATGTGTTGAAAGGAGTTGAGAATTTCTCCTATGAGTAGTGACTCATTATAATATTGCGTGTTGTTGAGCTTCTAGTCTAGAGTCTCTCTCCTTGTTCCATATAGACGATTTAAAGTGTCATTGGTGGACCAATGTTCCTAAGAGGGGGATATTGTAACACCGTGGAAATACTATGACCTAGAATAGACCCTCACAGATAAATAATAATGATTTTAGACCAAAAATCAAAAGTTAATTTATTAGTTAGGAAGTGTTAAAGTCAAAACGTCAAAAAATGTCCATGACGTCCGTAGACTAGTGAAGGTGATCAAGTGTGCCTTTAGGTCTTGGGAAAGTCTTATGAAGGTCAGGCCTTGTAAAAACACTTAGGACACACCTTAGAGAATATTTAGGGTCGAAATGTTCGGGTATGAGGACAATCCTAATGGTCCTTGACAAGGACCCAACATTTGACCCTAACAAGTTGTCACAAGACAGTGAGCAACCAACGAAGGTGAACGACGAGCCATCGATGAAAGTACGGACCATTGATGGTGCTCGTTGGTTCATACTTATAACCCTCACCTAAAGCCTCCAAAATACAGTCTATGAACCAAGCCACGGATGACCAGTACGGTCTGTGTTGGGTCAACAGTCCATTGTCGTTTGATTCCCCAGTTTATTGCCTCCACACTTTAAATTAGGGGGTAGCTAGGAATTTGGTTTATTAATTTTTTAGGAGTTAAGGTCGGTCATAATTCATTATTTTAGGACTATATAAGTACCCTAAATCAATTAACTAACCTAACACCTCTTAAATCCCAAAACTCACTTAGGTCTAACTTCTAACTAGTTTCTCTCTCCCTAAATCAAACCTCCATTGAAGGAACACTAGAGCTTCAAAAGAAAGACAAATTCACCAAGGAATCCAACTCAATTCGTGACTAATCATCTTTAAGGTATGGTTTGTCACTCTTGGGACTTCTTTCCCCAAGAGGCCTCTAAAAAAAAGTACTTTGAAACTCTTCCAAAACTAGGGTTTCTATCTATACATGTGTCCTCATTTCAAAATGAAATTGTGACTCAATTGTGATAGATTATGATCTTTTATAGTTGTTTAGATATGTAATTATGGTTAATTGTTGGTAGTCACTCGATATTTCTATTTGGATCTTGTTCTTCCCTAAATCATCAAAACTTTAAAATTTCATAATTGTGGAATATAATGAGTATATGGATGGTGTAGAATGTTGTTGGTCATGTATTACTTCATGAAATTACCTCGTTTATGTGTTGATTATGTATTCTTGAGTAATAAATTATAAAGCCCCATGAAAGGGAAAGGAGATATGAAGTTTTGTTCTTTCTTGAATTCAATTATGAAAGATGAGTTACTTATATAGTAATGTTCCTATATCTAATGTGTTGTAGTGGTTGATGACAACTATACCTCATCCTTAAACCTAGACACTTGAATCAACTATTAATTAAGTATGCATATATATGATGGTATGATTGTTATGTTATTGAATTAGTCCCATGATTATAATAAAGTGTTAACTGAAAGGTTTACTCACTCGTTAGGGTATTCTAAAGTCAAAGGGTTGTTCTCACTTATGTTAACCTATGAGCTATTATGTTACAATGGTTACACAAGGGTCTAGTAAAGGCTAGTGTGAATTTATAAATTATTATAGATGGTTACAAAAGGAAATAGATGCTTAGAACTGAAAGGGCATGTAAATGAGATGGAAGTCTCATGTTTAGTAAGTCCGGCCTCCCACATGGGTTCCTCACGTTTAGTAAGTACGGATTCCCAATGTATGTGTTTTCTCATGATATGGAAACCCCCACATTTAGAAATTTAGGGTTTTAGTAACAATCTCCTTGACCATTAACTATGTGCCCACATAGGAATCTAGCTTAGTATATCCACCTAGATAGCTAGGTCAAAAGGTTACACCTTAGGCAAGTGTTAACCCTCTCTTTTCGGTGTGAGAGTAGAACACCGGATTCCATGTAGCTAACATGATCTGTTATCAGTTACCGAAACTTCTTTCCCTAATGTAAAAGTAAATGAATAAAGTAAATGTGTGAACTCTTACTAAAGCTTTCTTGAAGGTTTCTACTGTCACGACCCAAAACCGAGCCGCGACTGGCACCCACACTTACCCTCCTATGTGAGCGAACCAACCAATCTAAACCCTAACATTTCAATATAATATCAACAGAAAGTAATGCGGAAGACTTAAACTCAT
>NC_028646.1:29213331-29292897 GCF_001406875.1 Solanum pennellii
TCGTGCCTGCGACGGTCCGTCCTGCTCCTCCGTCACAGAGTTCAGAGACTCAATTTCCTTGAAGAGTCTGTGACGGTCCGTCGTGCCCACGACGGTCCGTCCTGCCATGTCGTCACGAAGTTCAGAGAGTCGATTTCAGTACCCAAATTTCAGAATTCTAAGTGTTTTGGAACGAGACCCCCTCGACGGTCCGTCGTGCCCATGACGGTCCGTCGTGGGTTCCGTCGTCTCAGCCAGTTTTTCCAGAAATAAAATATGCTGCTTAAAACGACTAAACAGGTCGTTACATCTACGTGGTGTAAGGGAGGGTGTGAGACCTCTAATATGCCTTGCACTTGTGGGATCTTAAAGGTTCAAGTAGTTTTCTTTTATGAGAATGTTGATTATTCTTTATGTTGATAAGCTATGAGTTATCTTTATGAATAATGCATGTCATGATAAAATATGAGATTATGCTGTAGGTATGAAGTGGGTCGCTTAATGTGATACTTGGCTTTGGATAGGGTTATGAGATTCTAGTCCTTGCATTGCACAAGTATTGCTTAGGTTGTCTACATGTTGGGTTACTATGATGTTGGGTTGGCTTATAATACTTAATATGTGTGCATGTCGGTTTTAACTGATAGAAAGCATGTTTTTGACAAAAATATTTTTTGTACATGCATTGATGATTTTTATGCATAGAAGTCATACTTAGTACATGTGATGTACTAACCCATATTTTTTTTCTCTTTTCCCCAAACAATGTACGTTCAGGCCATTGAGGAATCAAGTTTGATTGACAAGGATACTTGGAACATGCTTCTCCAAGTTGGTAAATTCTCAAGTCCGACGACGAAACCCAATATTCTAGCTTTCTAGTTTTGTTATATTTTAAAGACAATGTTGTAATAGCTAATTCGAGTTGTTCTCATTGATGTATGGGATAAGTCCCAATTTTCTATATTCCTATAATTATATGGTTTGAAGCGGCATGTTTAGATTCTATTTTGATATATGAAGTGAAGTTGAATTTCCAAAGTAGAAGTTTTAAATTTTTCTACATTTTTATTCTATGATACATACTATGAGAGAATGCTAAGGGCTTGTGTAAGACCTCTTCAAGGTCGAGTAATCCGGTAACGCCTAGGGGTACTTTGGGTCATTATAATACTGAATGACACAAACAAAGTTGAAAGTTCATGAGAAGAATCACAAAAACCATGACTTAGAGTTTATTGTTGTAGTATTTGTTTCGAAAGATGAAGACACTATCTTTATGGTTTTCATGTGAAAGTGGTCACCGATCACAAGAGTTTTTGACATGTGTTTAGTGATAAGAAGCTTCATATCAGGAAAATAAGGTTGTCTATGGGTAGTACCGTTCATTTTGAGGAAGATAAGAAAGAGTTGACAAAGGAGGTGCATAGACTTGCACGATTAGGAGTTCGATTAATGAACTCTATAGAAGGAGGAGCAGTGGTGATGAATGAGTACGAATCATCATTAGTGTCAGAAGTAAAAGATGAGCAAGACCAAGACACTATCTGGATTGAATTAAAGGTAAGTTTTTTCATAAGGAAAATTGATGTCTTTTGAACAAGGGGGAAATGGTGTATTGAGATATCAATGTAGATTGTGTGTACCATTGGTAGATTATTGAATTACTCTAAAAGTTCACCCATGAAGGGTGTTATGAGATTTGGTAAGAAGGGGAAATCAGTTTGTAGATAAGATATTTGAGAAGCTAAATAGGATAGGAAGAAGAGATACCCACATCTCTTCGAATATGGAGAAGTTCCGAATTGAGGTACTAATCCTTTTCTCGGCATTAATATTAAGTTGGCATGTTGTTCTTATATTTTGTTGTTGGGTATTTGAGTTGAATGCAAGATGTTACACAATAAGCCCAGCAAGAAGTAATCTCATTCTAGGATGAATTTTCCCAAGGGAGAGATATTTTAACCTCTCGCAAATTGAAATAGCTAGGAAGAAGCTTAAAAGTTGAAATAGTCACTTTTGGAAAGAATTAAAATCTGGAAATTTTCTTAGGTTAGGGAAAAGTGAGTTTTTGGTCAACTTCAAATGGCCATAACTCCTAGATCAGGATGAGTTTGAGGTAGTTCTTGATATGGTTGGAATTCCTTTCTAGACATCTTTCCATCGCCACCGAGTTTACGCGATTTTGAGATCGTATAAGTGAGTTATGCCTTTAAGAAGTTGGGCTGTTGGATTAAGGATTGTCCAATCCGGATTTGGGAAGGGAAAATTTGTATTTTCCTTACCCAATAATGTTATGCCATTTTTGGGTAATAAATTGTGGTCTAAACTGACCTCATTCAGTTCATGCTTTTAGAAACAAGTTAGGGTTCTGAAAGAAGAGAAATAAGAGGAGAAAATAGGAGAAAGGAGAAGAGAAAGAAGAATGTTCATGATAGTCGAAGTTTGACTTGTGGAATTCTTTGGGGGTGATCCCTAAAAAGGTATGTGAGATACTTTAGTGTTTGGTCAATTCAACCACACACAAACTTGTTTCAATTAATTGATTTTTGAGTTGGTTGAATGATAAAAAGTGAAGTTCTTGAAGAACATTGTTGAATTTTTGTTGGTTGAGTTGTTGGATGCTTAGTGTTGATTTCATTTGTGATTCCGTTTAGTTTCTTAGAGTTAAATATATTGGGTATTGAGGGTACTAATTATCCGAAGTGTTTGGGGAAAGAACCATTGAAGTTTAGAGGGTTTAGAGATGAAAAATAGAGGAGAAATGTTGAGAACGCATGTTCATAGGGCTTTGGGGCGCCACACCTCCCATAGCCCCACGGGAAAATCTCTGTTCATAGGGCCTTGGAGGGGATCACCAACAAGAGCGCCCCATTTGACCTCTGAAGTTTGGGGCCCGGCGAATCACGCCTCTCAGATCATCAAGGATGCCAGTTCACCCCATTCTTTCTCCACCTTTTCGTACTAGTTCTTAAGTAATGTAACCACGTTTCTTAGTTGATTCCAACACACTAAGGTACATCAAAACATCATGAAATCATCCATAAACATGATATCATGAACCGTCAATCCATAATCTAATTCAAGAAAAGTTAAGATCAAAGACAAAGAAGTTAAGAGTCAAGTCTAGAAGTTAAGAAGCAAATTAAAGCGAAGTTCTTAAGAGTCTTTAACAACGTTTTAACTTTGTTTTAAAACTAAAGTTTAAATTTAAGTAAAGAGTAAAGAGTTGAAGTTATTTTCTTCAAAAGTATATGGGGACTAGGTATCTCCAAAGAGATTTGAAATATTTTCACATTTAAACAAGTAAGGAAACTAAAATTTCCAAAGAGCCTTCGGGTTATTTTCAGAAAAGAGTTATAGCTTTATAAAATGAAGCAAGCGGGAAAACTGAGATTTCAAAGATAGCCTTTGAGATAATTTTTTGAGAACTAATCTCAAATCACAAGAAAAGTTGTTTTTAGAACATATAAGATAAGTATATTTTTGGGAGTGATATTGAGAACCGATTTAGGGATGGGAGTTCCATATTACTAAAGCTTCCATGAAAACCATATAGCCATTATGGGTAGAAAAGGGTCATACTTTTTGGATCAATCCTTTCACAATAGACTAGTGGATCCATTAGGCAGTTTAGCCCCTACTCTAGCAATGTTAGAATGGTTGGGCAGCGTTGGTCGAGTAATGTTGATAATCACGATTACTATTAAGTGATGGTTGTCAGTTAAAGAAACTACCACAGTAGTCATTGCATGGTTCCTCAGGAGTTCTTCTTAGTATGAATGGAGGTATGGGACTTCATCCATGCATTGCACAAGTAGACTTTGAGAGGAAGCATGATATGTATTTTATTATGACTGTGAATTGACATCAGTTTATTTTGTATATATTTATACACACAGACTTTGCATCATGGTTCTAAAAACCTTATCTTTATTATGTACTGGCTTTTAAATTTCTTTATATTAAAATGAGTTTAGTTAAGTATTCATGAGTTGAGAAGAGCCATTACAACAAGAACCACTTTTAGCGGCATTAAATATTGACATTAATAAAGAGTACTAAGGCCTTTACCGACATTAATTAAGTGACATTAGAAATAATGTCGCTAAAGGCTTTAGAGACATATACAAAGAGTTTCAATTGCCGCTAAAAATACATACTTAACAACAATTAAGAATTAATTGTCGCTAATGATAATTTTTGTTGTAGTGAGCCAACATAAGTGTTTCTTTCATAATATCCTTCAAGCCCATTTTGTTTTAGAAATCCAACTTGCATACTCGTACATTAAATGTACTTATTTTAGTTGGCCTTCATCGTATCATGATGCAAACACAAGTAACTAGGATCAGTATCGGGCGTGCCGTTGATCCAGTGAGCAATTCAGAGTCAGTTAGTGAGCCTACCTTCATTCCACAGGACATCTTCATCATTCAAGTTATTGTTTTTAGTTTTCAGTTGTTAGGATGATTGAAGGTCATGTCCCAACATCCATCTTTATTTTAGAGGCTTCATAGACAACTAGCATTAGTTCTTTTGTCTTATTCATTTCAGTTGTATACGTTTAAGACATGAATTGCCACCTTGGATAAGTTAATACTTTAAATTTATTTTCCCTTTAATATTTCTCTTGTGTTTAAATCATCCGCTAGGTTAAGAAATTCAGGCCAAGGGTTTGCTTGGGGCAAGCAACGGTCTTCGAGTGTCAGTCATGTACATGTGTAGGCTCGAGGTGTGACACTAGGGACATAACAAATGAAAGAAATCCATTAGTGATAAATTCCATTGGAGAGGTTTTGATCGATTGTTTCTTCTCCTTTTGCTTTAGTTTAATCGATTTTTGGTGAATGAATCTCTTATGGTAGGTTCTGATTAAGTTACTAGGCTTAAAGTGACAAAAACAACCTAGTTTAGGGGTTAACCAACGTAGTTTAGGTGTCCAACACATAGGAAAAATACCGAATGACCCTTGACTTAAAAGTTCCGAGGCTACAGATGTTCCCTGAACGGCGGTCCATCCTTATAGGGCGTCGACTAGCGTCTGGAGCTGAAAGTTGGGGTCTAAACCACAACCTGGACTGCGGACTATGATCCCACCTACATTCCAGGGTCCTTACATTGGTCAACCCTTAGTTGAACTTTTCTGGGGTTTTAGGGAGGGGGTTGCAGGTGGCCAACATGAACCCCACGTACGGTCAATAGGTGGCACCTGCAACTTTTGAAAATCTGCAATTTTTTCCCCTTTTTGCATCTTGGGTGTTACATTATCTCCCCCTTAGGAACATTCATCCTCGAATGAAGACTAAACTAGCTGAATATGGAGGAAAAGAGATGCAATTCCTACCGCTAAGTACTGGAAACTGAAATTTAAATGTATTGAGTTCTAAGATCATGGAAATACGATGAAAATGCAAGTATAACTGAAGGAACATAATACTATGATTGAATTTGTGCAAGAGTAAGCTGAGAGGCTGAAGAAGCACTACTACCTCTAGCTAGAATGGAATCCAAAGAAAAGAGATGAGGATAATTGGCCTTCATGGCTGCTTTTTCTTCCCAAGTTGATCCATGCACTTGTAGAATCCTCCACAAAACCTTAACAGAAGTGACTTCTTTGTTTCTCAACTTTCGAACCTGACAATCAAGGATTTCTATTTGCACCTCTTTATAAGTGAGACTATTCTTCACAACTACACTCTCTCTAATGGTACTATGGATGTTGGATCACCCACACATTTCTTCAATAAGGAAATGTGAAAAACTTGATGGATTGCTACTAGTTTTGTTGCCATGTAAGGATCTACATATCTAGGGTTGATCTTCCCCTGCTTGCCAAATCTCATCACCCCCTTCAAAGGTGACACTTTCAAGAAAACCCAAGATTAATCTCAAGCTCTAAGTCCCTTCTTCTCACATTTGCAACGGATTTTTGAGAATTCTTAGCTATCTTAAGTCTATCTCTGATGAGCTGACCCTTTTCCATACAATCATGAACCGAATATGGCCCAATCAATAATGTTGCTTCACCTACTTCAAACCAACAAACTAGTGCCATCTAAAAATTGAAATGATACCTGCTATTGTAGGCGAACTCTATAAAGTGAAGGTAATTATCCCAACTACCTTTGAATTAGATTACGCAATATCTCAACATGTCCTCTAAGCTCTCAACATGTCCTCTAAGGTCTGACCATCAATTTGTGGATGAAATACTTTGTTGAGATTAACTTGGGTACCAAGGCCTTTCTGAAATGATTTCGAGAAATGAAAGGTAAATTGAGGACCTCTATATAAGATGATATACAAAGGTATAGGTGATAGTACCACGTAGACCAAATAGAGTTTAGAAAATTATTTATAAAATAAGTTCATAGGGGTAATAGGATCTTAGTATAGTATGAGTGTGTCTTTGAAATTTCAGATATAGGTAAGGGTGTACTTATGCATTTTTCTTACTTTAAAGTTTTGTTGTTTATGTTACTGCAAAGTTATTGTTATAAGTATTTGTTATTATAGATTAAATAACACACACTAATTGAGTATTCACGCAAGTTTTCTCTACTGAAAGTGTAGATTCAAATTGTGCTTCAACACTCTGGTATGTTGATTTTTTTAAAAAGGGAAAATATACAAGTACTCCCAAGACTATGACCGAAATTTCAGAAACACAACTTAACTAAACTAATTTCCTATTACCCCCCCCCCCCCCCAAGAACTTATCTTTTTATAATTTTGTGCACCTTTTTGGCTTACGTCGCATCCAAATATCTCCCAGGCGCCTCAATTGCATGGAGTCACAGAGTGTGCCACGTAAGACAAAAGGTGTACAAAATTACCAAAAGAAAAAAGTTCAGGAGGGAGGGGTAATAGGACCTTAGTTTAGTTAATGTGTGTTTATGAGGTTTCGGTCATAGTCTGGGGGTACTTGTGCATTTTTCCTAATAGTTTTATGTAATATTTTCTCTTTCAAGTATATATAATAAGTTGAATAACTGTCACATATGATACATTCTCCCTTTAATTTTTCATTTTAATAACTACATATGCTACATTTAAATGGGCAACTTTAAAATTGTATACGTAAAGAAAATAGAAGGGTTGAACTTTCTGCACGTTAGAATTAAAATATATGTTCACTTTTTTCAGTCTTTTAAAATTTATTTATCCCTTCACCAACAATTATTTATTAGAAAATTTAATATCTCCAGCTGATGATCATTTGGTTCCCCAAAACTATCAAATAGTAACACTTCTTGGAAGCAAAAGGATAAATCATAAAATCAAATAAAATATGATTGATTGAAGGATAAAGGTAAAATGTAAAAGTACCCCCCCCCCCTAGACTATGATCGAAATCTTAGAGACACACCTTAACTATCCGAGGTCCTTTAACCCCCCCCCCCTCCCAAACTATTTTTTTTGTAATTTTGTGCACTTTTTTGGATTATGTAGCATCCAAATCTCTCACGCTTCAATTGTGTAGAGTCACGGAGTGCCATGTAAAATGAAACGTGTACAAAATTACAAAAAAAAGTTCGGTTGGGGGGGGGGTGTAGGACCTTATTATAGTTAAGGTTTGTCTCTTAAATTTCGGTCATAGTCTAGGGTGGTATTTGTGTCTTATCTCAAGGATAAATGATAAAATGACATAATTATCATCTTCTTTTACATTATTAATGTTTGTTACTACGTAATCTTGTATGTAAGATTAGATAATCTTTTAGTTTTAGTTTTAGAGACTCATATGTTTGAAGTCTTATTTTATAAAATTTTTTGATATTAAATTTCCGCGTGAGGCGCATGTGATTTTACTTCTATATACATAAGAGAACCCTCAAGGTGATATGACGTCACCACAAGTAAGGATTCCATTTTTATTTATTTATTTTCAAAACTAGCCTCCCCATCCTCTCTAGAAACTACACATTCAGTTTTTATTAATGGCTTCCAATTTTACATAACCCCACGCAAAACAATAAAATAGAATAGATATACGTACTTCTACCATTATGGCTTTACTTTACACAAAATAACAAAACAAAATAGATATACGTACTTCTACCATTATGGCTTTATTTTTCTTCTCTTATTCTCTGCCCATTACAAACAAAGCATATGAAGTTTGATTCAAATGTAAACTGAAATTAAATTTTATATTAAAGTTTTTTTCTTAAATGAAGAGGCATATTTTAAATGAAGGAGTGCGACTTTTCATTATTTAGTTGGTGTCATATATAGGAATGGCAATGGGGCGGTTAGAGCGGGTTTGGGCGGGCGAACCTTGACCTACCAAGATTTTGACCCACCCCACCTTGACCCGTTTAACAATATTTAAAAGTTTCCCCTGCCCTAACCCACTCCGCTAAGACCTGCCTCGCCCAATTTACGTTATTTTCCATTTTTCGTATGTATATTTTACTTTGAAGAATGAATTTTCATTGAACTTCTTTTGATAATTTTTTTAAGTTCTAACCCTAGTATTGCAATTGCTTTACAAATATCTCCTATGATTTTTAATTTCATCAAAAACTTTATTTGTTGGTCATAATTAATTACAGTATGTCAAAATAGATTAATAATTCAAAACATATCAAACAGTTTCATAGTGTGGTGACTTTAATACTTTCTGCATTGGATATATTCCAAAGACTATACTTTTGGCCAGCCAAATTTCATAAATACGTCTGCTCTTTTGTATTCACGAGAAAACCAAAAAAAAAACTCGTGACCCGCCCTGCCACGGTATGTATTAAATTAATAATATTTACATGTCCCACTGCCTGACCCCGCCCTATGTACTTATTCCCATGCCCTGTCTTATTAAGGGTGTGCCCTGCCCTGCCCTTCTCTGCCCTATTCCAACTGCCATCTCTAGTCATTTAAATGAAAAAAGGTGTCTTTTAAATGAAACTGTGTGTCTTTTAAATGAAATGGTGTGTTTTTCATTCTTTGGGTACTACCATCTCTATTTAAATCCAGCCACTGCAGATTCACAAATAACTTTTAACAAAATACGTTTCTTTACAACATTCTGGAAAGAAATCTTCTCGTCTCTTAAAGATCAAGCCAAGTTCTTGCTTTCCAATAAAATTTCTACATTTTTTTCTTAGTGTAGAAATTCATTGGCTTGTCATATCCACTAAAATTATTTGCATACAATTCCATAGCAATCGCAGGGAGCAGAGTTGTAAATTTTCGTTTTTAGAAAGTGTGCACGTTTTTAATGCCTTCAATTCTGTGTTCTTTGATCATATTATCAAACCTTCATGTTAGTGTTCTTGTTTATGCTTCTGCCATTATGACTTAATTTTTCTTCCCTTATTCTCTACATATTTACACACAAAAGCATTTGAAATTTTACTAAAATAAAAAACTGAAATTAAATTATTAATATAGTTTTTTACTTAAATGAAGAGGTGTATTTTAAATGGAGTGTTTTTTTTTTCATTATTTAGGTGGTACCATTTAAATGTAAAATTGTGACTTTTAATTCATTAGTTGGTGTCTTTCAAATGATAGGGAGCGTCTTTCATTCTTTGGTTACCACCAACTTTATTTAAATCCTACTATAAAGATTTACAAATAACTTTTTACATAATTGATAATACAATTCTTTTTAACATTCTCAAAAGAAATCTTTCTTCTCCAAATGATCAAGCCTTGAAGTTCTTGCTTTACAACAAGATTTATTCACTTTTTGCATAGTTCAGAAATTCATAGGCTCGTCATATCCACTAAAACAATTTGCATTCAATTCCATGGAAATCTCGTGGAGGAGAGGGAGCAAATATCATATTTAGGAAAGCATTTTGCACGTGGTTTAAGCTTTAAATTTTGTGTTCTTTGTTCATATTGTCAGACCTTCATCTTATTGTTCTTCTTCATACAATATTTTTCAACAAATTATGGCATATGTCAAACTTTGGAAACCGATGTAATTCGTTATTGTGGATCAAAATTCACATTAAACAAAAATATTACGCCTCTCATTTCTTTCTTTTAAGAGTACAAAAAGCACAGTGACAAGAACTCTCCATTAGCAAATATGCAGAGGAAAACATCAATAGACATTCATTTTTGAATCCGGAAGAAAGATTGTCAGTAAGAGTGGTGCAATACTTTTTAGGGAATTGAAAAAATATCAAACTCAAGTAGGGTCTTACGTGATAAGCTTTCATGGTTTACGGAATAGACTTTCATATTAGTATTTCTAACAAATCATTTGAAATTAAAGTTCCAATATTACTTCCCTTTGCATTCTTTTATTCTATCAAATAAAAATTATATGATATTTTGTTGTTGTCATAATGATGTTAATATTAATTGGAGTAAAGGAAAAATACAAAGTCAAATGATAAAATTAAAATTAGCAATTAATTACAATTGTCTGATACACAATGATGACTATTCTCTCGTACTAAAGTATCTTTTTGAACTTTTTTCCATTATCCCTAACTTACCTTTTACCTTTTTCAAGGATTCTTAATCTTTTGTTTGTGCACAACTTCAATTCCAAAACACTATCGCAATTACATTACATATAAAATTTGAATTTTGGAAGATGCATTTTTATTTTAAAACACATAATGACTAGATATTACTTATTGGTATATCATATGATTATGGAACCTTGACACTTAATAAGCACATTAGTCATATTTTATAAAAAAAAAATAAACTAATATTTTGAAAGTAATTGATAGCGTGATACTAAAGAAATTTGCAAGCATAAAGTTTATAAAAGTGTGTTTTGTCTGACTTCTTGGACTAGATATGCGATGATACTAACTTTTGTAATAACATATTTCTACCCTACATGTTCTGACCTTTTTCCACTCATTTTTCTATTAAATGTGTTTTCTCTTCTTTCCCAGAGGAAACTGAAACAATTAAAATAATGCAAATACTGAATGCACTTTAAATTGCTTTGAATAATTTTGTGGGATATGACAAATGAAATTGCAGTAGTAATTTGAAGAAAAAAGATAGTTAATTATTTTTAGCATTAATTTATGAGGAAAACCTATGAAATTGACTTGGTTATGCAGTGGTTAGTGGGTGAACAAGTAGGAAAGTAGGGGAGAAGTGGAAAAACAAGAGTTAATTTCATATATGGTCACTCAACTAATAATCTATAAATTTTAATTAGAAAGTCACTTAACTTTATTTCATTACACAAAAATCACTTAACTTATGATAATTATCTTAGAAAGTAGCTCAATTATATTCATTTTAACTAATTCAAGTAAAAAAAATTGGTGTGAACACTGTTATTTACTAAAAATATAAGTTGAATTGATTGAGCGACTTTATAGGTGAAATGACAATAGTTTCTTTTTTTTGATACGATAAGTTTATTGACTAAAGTACCAAGAAGGTACCAAAAGACTGCTGGGAATATCCATACATTCAGTCACAACATTTCCCTAGCAGCTCCATAAACTCCATATATTGATCTATATTATCAAGGAAACTACTTTTACACCACCAAAACAAATTATGTAAACGCTTGTTTTTAACTCTAAAAATATGGTCTTTTTGCCCATCAAAACAAGCTTTATTTCTTTCTAGCCATATAGTCCAGAAAATTAACAAAGGTATAGTTCTCCATATTTGCTTCAGAACTTTGTGTGTTCTTTGATATTGCCAATTCTCCAACAATTCCTTCACACGCTGAGGCATGATCCAAGAGATCCCGCAAATACTGAAGAATAATTCCCAACATTGTCTAGCTATGTATGTTGCAACGCAAAAGAAGGTGATTCACAGTATCCAAATCTTCTTCACATAAGTTCCATCTATTACCTAGTGCAAAACCCTTTTTCTAAAGATTATCATGTGTAAGGCAAGATCCCCATGCTGCAATCCACAAAAACAAGGTACCTTTATATGTGCTTTAGTCCTCCAAATCCCTTTCCATGCCCAACTAGTATCCCAAAATCTTGTTTGCTTCATTAGAATGCTACAACACTTTTAACTAAGAAGGTTCCTTCATTATTAGGTATCCATACTAGTGAATCCCCCTTGCTCTGATCAATGTGGGTGTAATTCAGTTGAAGGAGCAATTGTCAAAAGTCGTCAATAACCCAATCCTTCAGATTCCTTCTAAAACTCATCTGTCATCCGTGTTGGAATAAAAATTAGCCACAACTCCATCTTTGTTATTGCAACAGCTGCAAAAAATAGGAGATTTTATTTCAAGTACGCATCACCCGTACATAAGTCAGTCCAAAATATACTTTTTGCTCCATTTCCCACCTCCCATTTGGTTAATAGTTGAAACTCGACCAATAATTTACAAATCCCTTTCAATACTCCCTCTTTAGTGTATGAAATATTTGAAGGGGGATTTCACCCTTGTCTGCTACCATAGATTGCTTCAATTATTTTGATCCATACCACCCTTTTGTTCCTGTTAAATCTCCAAAGCCATTTAAACAACATACTTTTGTTGTGCAATCTCAAGTTTCTAATTCCCAATCCACCCCCTTCGTTTGCACTGGTGACAACTTGCCATCTAAGTGAAACTTTTTGTTACTGCTATTTCTTTCACATTTTGTTACTACTATTTCTTTAGGGAAAGAAAACTTATTCCTCATAGAGTTCATCTTTCTTTCAATTGCATTAGACATAGCAAATAATGACATCAGATAGGAAGGTATACTATCTAAAACGTTGTTAATCAATGTGAGTCTTCCCCCAAGTGATAAATATTTTTCTTCCAGGGAGTTAATTTGGTGAGAACATCGATCCGAAACTCCTTGCCAGATATTCTGATCATTCCTTCTCACTCCCAATGGAAATCCAAGGTAAACTATAGAGAATTTTTCCAACCTGACACCCCAAAATATTTGCCAAGTCTCTATACGGTCATCCGCATTGATACTAAATGTACAACTCTTTCCCATATTTACTTTCAATCCAGACAGCGCTTCAAAAATCAGTAGAATTCCTCTAAGATAAAGAAATTGTTCTTTATTTGCCTCAAAGAATAAACGTGTTTCGTCTGCATACAAAATATGAGACAACATTACATTGTTACAATTGTTTCTCCCAATATACAATCCCTTGATCCAACCCAATTGTTAAGCCCTTTTTATCAAGTTGCTCAACAATTCCATTATTAAAACAAATAGATAAGGGGATAGGGGGTCTCCTTGTCTCAACTCTCTTTGATACTTGAAATAGCCATTAGGACTTCCGTTTATTAGATGGACAATCTAACTGTGGAAATACAAAATTTAATCCAGTCAAGCCATTTGTCCCCAAAATTCATCAACTTCATGACATTGATCAAGCAAGCCCAATTAAGATGATCATAAGCCTTTTTATGATACAGCTTGCAAGCTACACCTCTCTTCTTCATTTTCAACAAATGTTCCACACTTTCGTTACCCACCAAAGCTGCATCAATTATTTTTGTCTACTTTTTAAGAAGGCATTTTGATGATGAGAGATCAGATTGTCAACGTCCAGTTTCAATCTTTCAGCCAACAACTTAGCCAATATCTTACACTTCCTAAAAGATTAATAAGTCTGAAGTCTTTTATCTCCAATGCTCCCTTCTTTTTTGGTATCAAAGCTATGAAGGTATGTTTCTAATAAAGATGCCTTTCCGTTGAAAAGCATCAACAACATTCCATACGTTATCTTTAATAGCATCCCAACTCTCCCAACTCTTCTGGAAAAAATGAAGATCAAAACCACCTGGACCTGATGCTTTGTCACCATAAAAAGAGTTGATTACACTTTCCACTTCTTCACCAGTTAAAGGTCTCTCCAACCACTCTTTATTTTCATTTGATAATTTTCTCAGCTTATCATCTTCCCAGCTTGGTCTCCAAACTTCAGTTTCAGTAAAAAGATCTTGATAAAATCCTTGAATATGGTCCATAATCAACCCATTATCCTCAACAAGCTCCCCTTCCATCATTAATTTATCAATAAGATTAAATCTCTTGTTTGAATTTGCTTGCCTGTGAAAAATTTGTGTTTTTATCTCCATGCTGCAACCACAAGCATCTGCATTTCTGTCTCCAACTTATTTCTTCAGATTCTGCAATTTCCTCTAACTCCATGATGACTTTGTTCTTTTCAACTTCTAATTGCTCATTGTTCTAGTTGTTTCTTAGCATGTGATCAGTACATTCAAGCATTTCCAATGCTTTACTCTTCCTCACTTAATTCTAAGTTGCCGAATACTTTCATGTTCCATTTTTTTAAAATCCGCCTTTAACAACCTTAATTTTTTTTAGCAAGGAAAACATCTGGTAAAGCTTGACTGTCATATGATTTCCACCAGCTGTCTATTAAAGCGACAAACATGTGGTATTCACACCACATATTTTTTAACTTGAAGTATCCCTTGCCTCAATTCCAGTCACCACATTCTAGTAAGATAAGGCAATGATCAGACAATGTTCTGGGAAGAACTCTTTGTTTGATAGCCTTAAAATGCTCATCCCACCCTACTGAAATTAGGAATCTATCCAATATGGAAGCCATGTGTATTTCCCCCATGTAGAGGGAGATCCATCAAGGAAATATCATGTGTTGCTTTTGAAAATCCTCTCGTTAATCTAGTATTTCTAGTTGTTCGTGTTCTCTCTTCTTCAAATGTAATTACATTAAAATCACCCCCAGTTGCCCAAGGCTTAGTTATAGTTCTGTGAACCTCTGCCAGCTCTTTCCATAAATTTTTTCTTTCTTTTCTATCACATGGTCCATATACCCCTGTAAATGCATAATGCAGCCCTGAACTCCCTTCCTCAAGAATTACAGTAACATGTTGTCCCACTAGCTTATCCATACATTGTCATTTTCTATTGTCCCAATATACCATGATTCCCCCATTACTCTCTTGTGCTTTCAATTTGACCCAATTTGTCCATCTTGAACAACCTATCTGTTTGATACAAGGTAAGTCAATCACCTTAATTTTTGTCTTTGTTAAGCAAACAACGTCAGCATTCCATTTTCGAAGTAAAAGATCTATCATCCTTCTTTTATCTTTGTCATTCATACCCCGAACAGTCCAACAAATAATCTTCAGCATCATTTTGCAATTAATGAAGCCTTCCTTCCCTTGCTCCTTGCTCACGTGCTTGAATCCCCTCCATAACCTACCTTGAATTCCAACATCTTCTTCACCCTTTCACATATCCACAATTCAAGAAGCTTATCTTCTATCTCCCCTGACTTGATCCCCAGTTGCTTGCTGATTTTGACCATGTTCATCTTCACCCATCTGGATGCTTCAATTTTAATTAATTTTTCTTGTATGTTCTCATACCATGGGAGCAGAAGTTTATCCTGGGCTTCATCAGTGCGGACTTCTTCTTCTTGTCTTATCATCACCTGAGTCCCATCCCTGTCTCATTCACTTTCAAGATATCTTTCAGAAATTTCTCCAGCATCTTTTCCATCGAAAGAAGAACTTCTTCTGAATAGAGTTCTCCCAAATTGGCATCACAATTCTCCTTAGCAGAGTGTCACCCAACTTTGATGATTGATCTTTAGTTTCACCTTGCTTTTCTACACCATCAATTGGTATGCGAGCATACTCCTGCATTTGATTTGCTTTTACTTCAGCCACAAGGGGGTCAAATTGATTTTTCAGCTTCAAATTAGACAAGTATGGCTGTAGAGATTTTTTAAGACATGGGTCTATTTGGATGGACATGTAAACATATTTAGTTGGGAAAATTGTATATAATAGCAAACTAATTACCTAAAATAAATAGAGTAGCTAGAGTTTGATTTAATTGTGTTCCATAGCAAACGTTAGCCAAAATTTGCCAGACGTCTCTCTCCCAAAAATCTCGCTCGCCACTCTCCCATTCTCGCTCGCCACTCTCCCTCTGCTCGCCTCTCTCGCTTTATACACAGAAGTGTATAATTCTGTTTCTGTTTTGTATAAAGCGAGAGAAAATTGTATATACACATGCAAAAACATATATCTTCGTGTTATACACTTAATTATACAATTTACAAACATTTTACTTCAATTCAATTGTAGACAAATGCAAATTTTATACAAATATTGCAGCGAAAGGCCAACGAATTATTCAATTGCGAATTATACAATTGCAGTGAAATACAATTTCTCTAGCTTTATACAACAGAAGTGTATATATTGTGTTTCTGTTTTTGTACAAAGCGAGAGAAAAACATATATCTTCTTGCTATACACTTATAATTATGCAATATACATATATTTTAATTCGATTCAATTGTATGCAAAACAAATTTTATAAAAATATTGCAGCGAAATAGGCAGCGAATTATACAATTGTGCATTATACAATTGTAGTGAAATAGGACAGCGAATTATACAATTGCAGCGAAATAGGCCAGCGAATTATACAATTTCGGCCAGCGAATTATACAATTGTATATGTATAGCAAATTATACAGTTTTATGTTTGCTATGGAGCGCAATTATGCAAACTTTGCTATAGCATACAAATATGAATTTTTTGTTTGCTATATGTGAAAGTTGCCCTATTTAGTTTGCTAACTATTTCTTGGGCACGCGAAAATTGCCTCTCTTTTCTGCTGCGTATTCCCCTAAATTGGGAAAATTATCAAACTAGTCAAAAAATCTAACTTAATAAGTAAAACCTTCATACTTTATAAATATTAGTAAAATTCTCAAATGTCATTATTTTAGAAAAGATTTTGTATCATAATTTACTTCCTATTTTATCTCACCTTAATTACACATTTTCCAATTAATCTTATATCATATGTTTAAAATAAAGGGAATATTTTCTCTCTCATATTTTCACCTTTTTCTTTTTTTGCAACATATTTTCATCTTCCCATTCTTCATCATTTCAAAACCCGCATTTCTCTCTTCTTTCTTTTTTTGTTTTTCCAAAAATTTGAAAAATATATTTTATAAAGATATTCACACAATTCCTTTTATTAAGGTATGCATCTTTATTCGTTTTGTCTTTAGTTAAAATCACGGTTAGAGTTTGATAAACTCTAATTCACTCTCCAATGATAGAATCTAAGAGAATTACTATAGGTATCAAACTTAATCAATAATTTTCTATTTTTCAATATCACAATTTTCTAGTTAGAACACAAATGACGACAATTTTGTATTTTAATTTGCTTGATTTGTATTTCAATATCACTTTATAACAAACAAGTTCTACTTTTTTTTAATTTTGTATTCATTATAATAGTATAACAACAAAGTCACATTTGTATTTCAATTGAAATGAATATTTATTATGCTCATTTTGTATTTCAATCTCAATTTTAAATGACAACACGCATGTACTTTTTTTTTTATTATGTTTTCATCATAATTGTATACCAACAACTTTTCTATTTTATGTGCTCACATTACTATTCAAATTAAAATTGAATATCATATTGTGTTGCATATTTTACTGTGATTATTTTGTATTGAACTCTCACATTGTATTCAGAAAAATTTGTATTTTTTTGTGTTCATCATAATGATATACCAAAAAAAAGTCAATTTTGTATTTCAATTGATGTGAGTATTTATTGTGCTCATTTCGTATTTCAATCTCAATTTCAATGGCAACAGGTTTATATTTTTTTTTATTATATGTTTTCATCATATTTGTATATAAAAAATTTTAGTATTTTATTTGATCACTTTACCGTTCAAATTAAAATTGGTATTTTACTTTCATACTGAAAATTAAAAATTGTATCACATTGATCAAAATTGTATTACATAACTACAAAATATCTTTTCCTTTTATTCGTATTACAAAATATTACTCATTGTATCACAATAATCTAATCATTACATATGAATACAATTAAAGAAAGATATAAGATTCTGAAGAAAAAAAATTGACTATGAAAGAAATAGGATACATTTATGTTTAAAAAATACAAATCAATTTGGCATATATGACTACAAACTAAAGAAAAATACAATGTTCATAATAAAAATATAAATGTTGAGTAAAAATAAAACATGTGACAAACAAAAATTAATATGAATACAATTATTACAACAGTTTTCTCCATTCTCTTTTTCTTTGCAACATTCTTATCCGATTCCATCTTTTTCCTGTTGTTCTTCACCAAAGTCGGTTTTGGCTCTAAAATCTGATCCATTGAAGTCATGATTGGATATAAAAAAAAAAGTGATTTAATCAAATTCATTTCAACAAAAATTGAGTATTATCAATGAAATTTAAAAATCGATACTATAAATTTGATGAACAAGTGGGATGAGTTCTATGTTTTTCTTTTTTTTGAATTTGTATTTAGTTTGAATTTTTGTAACTGATGAGACTTTTAAGCCTTTTAAAAAATTTTCTCCCCCCTAAATTTCTCCCTTTCTGTTATTTAATGATTGTATTCTTTAAATTAAAATAAATAATAAAAACTTAAATAAGATACATAATAAATTAAAATTTTGATATTTTACTAAATATTAAAAGTGTTGACAATGAATCCTATTAAATTTTAAAATATTGACATTTTGAAAAATTTCTTAATTAAAATTAGGGCCAAATCACATGTTCTGTCTTGATGGCCCAACTCCCCAATCCCCTTCCATTATTTACCATGTTTCCCTTCTCAATATTTTAAAAGTTCCTCTTCCCACCATTAATCACGTGTGACTGGCGTGTTCCTTTGTTAACCAATCAAGTTCTGACATGTTCTCCGGCGAGACTCTACCACATTCCAATCGTAATCATCCACCCGAGCAGCAAACTCCACCCATAAAGGTACTGAAAAACTAAGATCATTGACAATTAAATTCACCGTCTCTGAGAATTGAAAGTCAGAGTTCTTCACGCAAATTCTAGCCCATCTCAATTGCCGTCTGTATCTAGTATCATCATCACCAATTGCCTTTAATAGATTTTCAGACTAGAGATGAGATGGGAAGCCCAATTATAAATCCAAGTACACCCTGGGTTTACAATTTTTCCTGTAGCATGTAGGAGACCACCATTCCAAAATCATCTCCTACTATTATTGAATACCCGTCTCCCCATTTTTACCCTTTCATTGTTCAATTCTTTGACCTTCACTCCTGCTAGTATCTTCAAAGATTTAATGTCCAAACTTTGAATGTCCTTTTGGGAAGGTGGTTTTAGTGATTCATCTTTAAAGGAACCCAATAGACACCTTCGATGGAAATTTACCCTACTCCTCAGAGAATTTGCGTCAATGCGAAATTTATTTGGCTCTAGCATGTCATATTTCTCCTCACGAGATCAATTTAGAGACCTTTCAATGAATCAACTTGTCAAGTATCTATTAGAAACTACTTCTCTAACCTACAGAGGTGGAGTAAAATTTGTGTACATTGTATGCTCCCCAAACTTCTTAATGAGTGAAATATGTCAATTGTAGAGCATGTTTTTTCTTACAAAATAAAGTTGAATACTTTCGAAGAGAATTGCAATTATTGAGTTACAATTAGTTGATCGACTTTTTTATTACAACATAAAGTTGAACGAATTATTAAGATAGTTACCATTACTTTAATAAACTTTGTGTTATAAAATAAAATACAAAATTAAATGATTTAAAAGATAAAATTATTCATATTGTGGCCGTGCAAAAAACTAAAGCGGCTAAATAATAAAGGAGGAAGAGGAACAATGGGAATGAAGAATCATAGGAGAGGGGATCAGGGAAAAAAAAGAAGAAATTTGAGAAAAATATTTATGTGAATTTCTAATTAAGGACACTATGTAACCATTCATATACATAATAAAAATAAACTAACCATTACAAAATTTTCAAAAGCAAATTAATGAATCTGTAAAATGAAATTATGTAACCTAGGAGAAAATAGTAATATGATAAGTAATTTGCCTTAAAACAAACAGTAAAATACAATTAAAGAAACTCTATACTCTTAAAAATTTATTATCTAAAAATATTATAACATCAAAATACAAGAAAAGTCCAATTCTAATAAATTTAAAAAAAATGTTCTAACCGCGCGAAACATGGGCTCATTTACTAGCATATATATAAAAGGAAATCTTAGAGCCGCCTATGTGGGCCTCACATATCACAATTCTTGTTTCACTCTGACATAAAATTCACAACTTTTCATAGGAGTCACAACTCTTTAAAAACGTAAAAGTCACAACCTTTTTGAAAAATCCCAATTTTTTTTAAAAATCCTAATTTTTCACAAAAATCACAACTTTTCACAAAATTAACAACTCTTAATTTTTCTTTCAAGCACTTTAAAATGCAACACTCAATTCAAGGAATCAAAGAAGAAATAATAAATACAAAAAAGTGATTTTAATTGCAATGCGACTTGTACTCTTGCGCCTCTCAGTTCACAACTCATCACGCTGATGGAATGGTTGAATTCAAAACATTTTAGTTCTTCAGGAAACAAATTTTCTCTTTCTGCCACTATTATTTGAAGTTTTTTTGGCTATAGAAAATTCAAATGCGATCACATTAATTAATCTTTTTATGAAGTGTGCTTCTTTCTTTGAAGTTTTCTTCCTCCTATTTCATGTAGCATAATATTTTACTGCAATTCACAGTGATTCGTAGAAATACTGCATTTTCTTTTTGGTATTTTGGTTATTTCTTTTAACTCTACTAAATATTCCAGCAAGGTTGATTGAAAATTGATCTTCTTTTTATCCCTTTCTAGAGGCTTTTCATGTACATTTTGGAAAATTTGCTTGTGGGATGATAATAAATATGTGATAACTAATATGAATTCAATGATGGAGTTTGTTAAAAGAACCAATCGTATTTCTCTCTTGCTTGCCACATTTAGTATATAATTTTGATTGTTTTATCTTAGGTACAAATATTTCATATTGCCATTGCACTTTTCCTAGAATATTAGTATATAAACAATTAGTCCACTTCTTTTATCGGAAGTTGACTAATTTTTCATATTTCTACCTCTCTTCTTTTTGGGCATAATGAGATATCAAGTTTTTTTGAAGCTTACAGATGCCCGAAATACACTTTGATAAAAACAACTTTTATTGGCAATAAATACTAACATTAATGAAGAGTGTTTGAGCTTTTACCAACATCAATCTATTGTAATTAGATTCAGTGTCGTTATATACTTAATTGACTTTTCTATAGAGTAATAATTGCCTCTAAAATATAAACTTAGCAACAATTAATATATTAATTATCGTTAATGATCATTTTTCATTGTAGTGATAATTCTTTCTTTTGACTTCTTTCAATTAAACTTGTACGAACTGTAAACATGGATACATCCCCACAGACTATCTTTTTGAATCTAGTCGCATTCATCCCAGTTTTGCCAGGTGACCTGCATAACTATTTCCTTCCCTTAGAGTATACATCATGAAGATCCCAAGTTCGAACTGAACTCTGAAGATGCCGACATTCTTCTATGACGTTGCGATTGGGGTGATAGTGTTTGACACCTCTTTTACTCATGAACATAAATGCTTCATTTGATTCTGTCTCAATAATAACTTTCATCATGTTGAAGTTCTTCGTCAGGGTCGACCCGCCATGTATAGCCCACAATTCCGCTGTGAGGCACGACGTTGTTACTACACCTAGTCGGGCCACAAATCCTCCTAGCCACCTACCCCTACCGTCTCTTGCTATTCCTCTTATTCCTCTAATCCTGAATTCTACATAAAAATTTCAGTATCTAGACAGTGGAAATGACCAACTAATGTACCTAGGGTCATCTCATTATCTAACATGTCTAACTACGGATTGAACATGATATGAACATTAGATACATATCAATTAATGGAGGGTCAAACAAGGTAAACATTAGTAAAGTATCCAATCAATGGAAAATGGATTTAGTGCCAATTATTGGCAGGATCTTCTTAAAAGTAAACAAGGAAAAGGGCATAATATAGGATTGACTAAAATAGACTGTATATCAATGTGAAATTTAATAGCTTAATTGATTGACTATCTAAAAATTTTGTCAGGTTGGTGAGAGTTCGATTCTCCACATTGCAATCCCCTCCCTTGTTTCCCCTATCAACAATAATTTAAAAGAATGATATTAAAATAAATCATACAAATATGAAAACATATCAATGACAATCTGAGAGAAAATAAATAGTGTAAACCAATTTTACTAGTATTTAGATAGTGTCATACAAGTTTCACTATATCTTCATCTATTTTCCTTTTTTTGGCACCTATGAAAGAGGCCTCTCATATTTAGTGTTTTTTTTCAATCTAAACTACACAGTAAATGGATAAACTATTAAAAAAGTGAAAATGGGTTTCAAAATGGAAAAAGCATACCAGTTCATAGAAAAAATAATGAGAGTTTGAAGAATATTGTTAGGGTTTGTGATAATGTTCAAATATAGTGAAAAGAAATATAAACTATTGTATGCAATATATTTACCCAACTATGAGTCACGGTCGATCCAACAGAGAATATGGAAGAATACTATCAATAGCAAATATTTAACTCGATAGTCGTCAGATAAAAATGGGGGTTTTAAATGGAAATAAAAAATAAAAAAATAAAAATAGTTTTGAACTAAGTATTTATTTATATAAAAAATAATAAAAATAACTAGGAATGTGTTCCTCATAAGCACATAACGCCGTATCCCTAGCAATATCAATTCTTCCCTAGTGTTTTGCATGTAAAGTGATAAGTTATTTATCTCTAAATTCTTGATCCGGCATCTAGAAAATTTCACCCCGTACCTTGGTTCGGCTACGTGTGTATAATTTACTAACCCTTACATTTACTTCATATTAGACATCATAATCGATGTATGACTTAGTTATTACTTTGCATCAATCGACACTAGCCTATTAGATACTATCCCAGTAAATCTACGTTGATAATTCTTTTCCTATTAACTACTTTTTTGATCCGCGAGTGGCAACAAGGCGAGTTCTAAAGAGTACACTCGTTTAAAATACTTCTAAGTGAAATAATTATCAATACATGCAAGAGCCTATTTGAGAATTGCTTAATTACTATTCATACTTTGTTAATCAGACCTAGTTGTAGAGCTTAGATACTCATTATCTCAAAAACGCAATCAAAATTTATAAAAATAAATTTGTTCTTGTTAATCATAAAAAGTTAAAAACAATAGCTAAACTATCTTTGATTAATCACGGATACAAATAAATAATAAAGGAGAAAAAATAATAAACCACAATTATCCGGCCTCCACGGCGGCTCTTATAAAACTCCAAAGCTAGAAGAAAATTTATATTATGTCTTGTATCTTGGTTCTTGGCCTTCTCCCTGAATAATTATTTCTATGGACTATTTATAAATAAAGAAAATCCTAATAAAATAATTGAATCCAAAATAAATTAGGGATTCAAAACCCAGAAGGAAATGATTCCGTAAATTATTTACTGGAAATTTGTGTTGCCGCCGCCTTTAATTGAGTTGATCACTTAGTTGCTACCACGTTACAGCAATTTGATTTTAAAAATTGTGGCACTTTCCATATATATATATATATATATATACTCAAAACGTAAATGTGAGGTAAATAATGATAAAAATGTGTATTTTTGCCTCTCATCAACACCCCACACTTAAAATTTTTGCTCGTCCTCGTGCAAACATTAAAAAAAAATCATACTAGCAATGCCATCACTTTTATTAATACAAACAATTAGGTCATACATCTATTTCAAAATATTAAGTAGACTTCACAATCATTATGCAAGACACAAAATAAACAACATACCTCTAACTTCCTAACCTCAAGAAAGGACTTTGAACTCATCAAATTTATGCTCGCTCATCTACTCTTATCAAAGAAAGTTAATAACATCACCTATCTATCATGAATCAAGTTTCCTCACAAAAAGAATTAGTCCACACACTCAATTCAAAATATTGAGTATAATTTAAGGAATTCATATCAAGAACAACTCTCACACTCACAAATAACACATGTATGCACAAAGAATCATATGCTTGCCCATTATGTACATATCCACTAATTAATCATGCTTGAATAGAATCAAAGAGGACTTTAACGGGTTATAATGTAGGCTAGGGGACGATTAGGAAAACTATATAATAGTGACTCACACTTCCTTAAGCACTTTGCGATTTTCAGACTTCATCACCCATATTTTCTTCTCTTTATTTTCATCCCTCTCTTCAACAATTATTTCACAAGTAATTTTCATCATTATTTCAAGAATGTTTCAATCCATTTTTACCCTCTTTTTTTGTTTTCCTTCATAATAGCCACCCTCAACTTTAATATTTTACATGCGTTAAGGTGCACGGTGTCCTTGGAAGGACCAGAGCCATCATCAAGGTAACATTTTTTTTCTTCTTTTTTTTTTATGTCACATTCTTTCAAAGTGGGGTTTTAAACACTTTGTGTCTATCATTAATTACTTTTTCACTCATACATTCCTTTTTTCTCAAAATTAATAATTATAATAAGTATATGCTATAATGTTCGAGGAAGGAAGGTGCAAAAACTAGGGATTCAACAAAATAGGTTAGGAAAAATATGGATACAAACAAAAGGCTAGAGGCTCAAAAGAGATAGCTAATTATAAAATATCTGAAAAGGTCTAAAATTTACAAGTCAAATCAATGAAAGCCTATTATACTCTCCTAAACAAAGCAACACTTCTTATTTCGCTTCAATAACATGCAGGGCAAGTTCTAGACTAAGATGCAAAATGTGGAAAAAATAAAATCTCACCGCACATGGCACAATCAACAATCAAGATGGATCAATTCCACTTCTAAGAGACACAAGATCATATCAAACTACAAAATAAAACCTAGATGATAAAAGGTTTGCAATTTCACTAGCAATTCACAAGAAAGTACTTCTTAAAATTAGGCCGAAATAGTAAGTATCACATACTTCAAAAGGGTCTTTTCTTTTCTCTCAAAATTTTTTTTAGATAAAAGCAATAAAAATTTATTCCTAAAAAAACTTAATAATAGGCACTTTTTTGAAAGGGACTATCCTTAGGAAAAGAACCGAAAATAAAAGCCAAGGAACCCATCCTAAAAAGAAAAGACTCAATAAAACAGTAAAAATTAGGAGTTCATTCCTCCACCCTACACTTAAAAAGATGCTATGTCCCCAAAGCAATAAATAAAATATAAAACAAGGGTTAGGAAAACTCCCCAATGCCTTTAGGCCTAGCTAGTAGCATGTTCTCTAAATTTGTATCAAGGATCGTCACCCACACTTAAGCTCAAACATGTTCCTTTTTTTTTTTGATTGGGTACTCAGACTTCTCCTAATCTGCAAAAAAAAAAGTGATATTAATAAAATTATAAAAATAAAAAATAAAAAAAGAAGCTACACTACTAATTGGGTTGCCTCCCAATAAGCTCTTAATTTAACGTTGCGGCACGACACTATCCTAAGAAGCAAAAAAAAATTACAAGTTAGAAAAAATATTAAAACAATTTCTAAGTCATATTCCCCAACAGCGGCATCATTCTTGATAACGTTCAAATATACTTTTTTAAAATAAATTTAAACGATCGTATGCAATATATTTACCCAACTATGAGTCAGGGTCGATTCCATAGAGAATATGGAAGAATATTATCAATAGCAAATATGTAACTCGGTAGTCGTTATATAAAAATGGGGGTGTTTTAAATTGAAATAAAAATAAATGAATAAAAATAATTTTGAACTAAGTATTTATTTATAATAACTAGGAGTGTGTTCCGCATAAGCTCATAACGTCGTATCCCTAACAATAACAATTCTTCGCTAGTGTTTTGCATGTAAAGTAATAAGTTATGTATCTCTAAATCCTTGGTCCGACATCTAAAAAATTTCACCCCGTACCTTGGTCCGGCTATGTATGTATAATTTATTAACCCTTACCTTTACTTCATATTAGACATCATAATTGATGTATGACTTAGTTATTACTTCGCACCAATCGACACTAGCCTATTAGATAGTATCCCACTAAATCTATGTTGATAATTCTTTTCCTATTAACTACCTCCTTGGTCCTGCAAGTAGCAACAAGGCAAGTGCTAACGCGTGCACTCGTTAAAAAGACTTCTAAGCGAAATAATTATCAATACATGCAAGAATCTATTTGAGAATTTCTTGATTACTATTAATACTTTATTAATCGCTCATGGTTCCCACAAACCTAGTTGTGGAGCTTACTCATTATCTCAAAAAGACAATCAAAATTTATTAAAATAAATATGTTTTTGTTGATCATAAAAAGTTAAGAACAATAGCTAAACTATCTTTTACTAATAACGATACAAATAAATAATAAAGGAGCAAAAAGAATAAATCACAATTCTCCGGCCTCGCCGGCGGCTCTTACAAAGCTCCAAAGCTAGAAGAAAATTTATGTTATGTCTTGTATCTTGGTTCTTGGCCTCCTCCTTAAATAATTATTTCTATGGACTATTTATAAATAAAGAAAATCCTAATAAAATAATTGAGTCCAAAATAAAGTAGGAATTCAAAACCCGGAAGGAATTGATTTCGTAAATTATTTACTGGAAATTTGTGTTTTCGCCGCCTTTAATTGAGTTGATCACTTAGTTGCTACCACGTGGCTGTAATTTGATTTTCAAAATTGCGGCACTTTTCATATATATATAAATATGATATTTTATTTAATTTAATCCATTAAGCTGTCTTCTTGATTTCTTTCTTCAACCTTCAATCTTTAATTCGTTTTAGCTTTAAACTTCTTCATTTTTTTCACCAAATTAATCCTACAAATAAACTATACAATTTAGCACAATCCATAAAATTTATACTTAAAATGTACAAATATAAATGATAAATGTGAGGTAAATAATTATAAAAATGTGTATTTTGGCCTCACATCATAAACTATGAAAAAGATTCATCTATAAAGTATGACCCTTTTCTACCAATAATGGCTACATAATTATCACAGAGACTTGAGTTAATCTGAAAGTCGCATCTCCATATCGGTTCTTAGTACTACTCCCAAAACTATACTGACTTTTATGTTTTAAAAACATATTGAATATGTGGTTTGAGATTAGTGCTCAAAACATAGCTTTAAAAGCACTCTTGGAAATCATAGTTTCCCTGCTTGCTTCATTTTATAAAGCTATTACGTACGTTTGGAAACTAGCTCGAAGGCTTTTTACTTGTTTAAATGTGAAAACATTTGTAACTCTTAGGGATTACTTAGTCCCCTTATAACTTCTTAGAATGAACTCAAACTCTTTACACATGCTTAACTTATGACTTGAGCCTTACAACAAAGTAAAAAAATTGTTCGTTAAAGACTCTCAGAACTTTAGGAATTCACCTTAACTTGCATCTTAACTTGTAAACTTTACTTTCTTTCCTAACTTTCTTGAATTCGATCTTCACTTTCCTTGAATTGAATTATAGATTCAAGGTTATGATTTGAGTTCTTTGATGATTTCTAGATGTTTAGAAATCATTTGAAGTAATTATAATCACTGGAAGGTGTCAATTACCTTTGAAGGACTTAAGAGGACTAAACTATGAAAACTGAACGAAAAATGCCGAGTTAGGCGTACTAGTGGCGCACTACGCCAGGCCTTTGTTAAGTGAGTCCAGTTTCTGGCGCACTGCAGGCGCGCCGCTTCAGCCCTTATTCAGGTGCGTTTGACGAATTTCGACTTGTTTTTCATCCCCAACACCTCCAAACCTTCCTAGTTCTTTCACTATTGGTGATCTCAATAACCATCGATTTCAACTCCAAATAACCCGGAGAAAACAAGAATTCAACCAACAATGGTAGCCAACAATTCAATCAACAAGAATTTAAAACTTTTCTTCAAGAACTTAACTTCTAACATGAAATAAACTCATGGATTACTAGGTTGAAACAAATTGGTGTGTGGGTGAATTAACCCAACACAAAATATCCCCCATACCTTAATCGGGATCACTTCCCACGAATTCTATAAGCCGAACTTCGACGATCTTGGACGTTCTTGCTTCCTCTTCTCCTTTCTCCTCTTTTCTCTTCTCTCCAAAATTCTAACTTGTTTTCTAAAAGATTTAACTGAATAGGATCATTTTAGAACCCCATTTATTTCCCAAAAAAATTAAATTAATTGAGTAAGGAAAAGACAACTTTGCCCTTTCCAAATCCGGATTGGATTCTCTTTCATCCAACAACCCAACTTCAGATAGATATGTCTCCCTCATACGATATCGAAAATACGCAAACTCGGCGGTGTTGGAAAGATCTCTCAAAGGTATTTCCAACCATATAAAGAATTGACTCTAAGTCATCATGGGCTAGAAGTTATGGCCGTTTGAAAATGGCCAAAAAATCACTTTTTACACTGGGGAAATTTTTCATATTTTTCCTATTCTCTCCAAAAATAACTATTGTTAGATTCTTTGTTTAATCCTAGCTATTTCGGGTTACGAGATGTTACAATATCTCCCCCTTTGGAAACATTCGCCCTCGAATGAGAAATCTTTCACTACGCTAAGGGTAGCAACATCATTTCAATACTCCACAACAATAGTAAGAAATGACATGCTTACACATAGTCTTATAGAATGCTAAGAAGGAAATTTAGTACCTTTATCTGCATTCTCTCCGGATTCGAAGAGATGTGGATAGATATTCTTCATATCCTCCTCAGCTTCCTAAAGCGCTTCCTCAATGAATTGGTTTCTCTCAAGGAACTTGACTGATGCAACTTTCTTAGTTCTCAACTTGCGAACTTGGTGATCTAGAATCTGAACCGAAACCTCCTCATAGGATAAGTTATCTTTAACTCCAACATTCTCAATTGGTATAATCAATGAAGGATCACCCAAGCACTTCTTCAACATAGAAATATGGAATACCGGATGAACCGCTCCTAACTCTTGGTGTAGCTCTAACTCATAAGCTACATTGCCAACTCTCTTGGAGATTATGTAAGGACCAATATACCGGGGAATAAGTTTCCCTTTCTTAACAAACCTCATAACACCCTTCATGGGGGAAACTTTCAGATACACCCAAACGTCCACCTCAAGCTCTAACGGCCTTCTCCTTACATTTGTGTAGATCTTTTGGCGACTTTGTGCCGCTTTCAATGAATCACTTTCACCTTCGCGATAGCTTGGTGAACTACATCTGGTCCTATCAACCATGCTTCACCAACTTCAAACCACCCAATGGAGATCTGGATCTTCTCCTATAAAGAGCTTTGTATGGAGCCATTTTGATGCTTGAATGATAGTTATTGTTGTAAGCGAACTCAATGAGAGGTATGTGATCATCCCAATTCCCTTTGAAATCAATCACATAATCTCTTGACATATCTTCTAAGGTATGGATAGTACATTCTTCTTGTCCATCTGTATCAGGATGAAAATTAGTATATAAGTTCACCTTCAAACCTTAATATTTCTGGAAAGTCTTCCATAACTGAGCATTAAATTGGGCAGTTCTATCTGAAATAATGGAGACCGGGACTCCATGAATTCTTACCACCTCTTGAATGTACAACTTAGAAAAATCCTTGGCGTAAGAGGTAGTGTTTATCGGTAAGTAATTGGTTGACATTGCCATTCTATAAACAATCACCGAAATAGAATCATGCTGCCTACGAGACCTTGACAAGCCTGTGATAAAGTCCATATTAATCATCTCACACTTCCATCCCAAAAGTTCTATCTTCTGAGCCAACCCTCCAGGCCTTTGGTGTTCCATTGGGTACTTGGCAACAAACTCGACAATGTCTTTCTTCATGCCTTCCCACCAATATACCTCTCTCAAATTGTGGTACATCTTGGTGGAACCCGAATGAATGGAATATCTGGAGCTATAATCCTCCTCCAGGATCCTTTCCTGGAGTTCGTCCACCCTAGGTACACACAGCGCACCTTTATCAGCACACCATCTTCCCCTTGTTCAAAAGCTAATAATCTTTGCTTATGAACATTTGCCTCAAGTAAATAAAATAAGATCTTGGTCTTTTTTCTCCTTCACCTCAGACACTAGTGATGATTCAGCCCCATTAGTCACTACTATCCCTCCTTCTTTGGAATCCATAAGTTTGACTCTCAAGTGTTTGAGTCAGTAGACGTCTTTATCTAACTCCCTTTTATCTTCTTTAACATGGGCGGTACTCCAAATGGATAACCTTCTTATGGAATCAACAACAAAATTAGCCTTACCTAGGTTGTAAAGAATACTCATGTCGTAATCCTTGAGTAATTCTAACCACCTCTTTGTCTGAGATTAAGCTCTCTCTGGTTGAACAAATATTGTAGGCTCTTTTGGTTAGTAAATATATCCACATGAATGTCATACAAATAGTGACGCCATATCTTCAAGGTGAAAACCACTGTAGCCAACTCTAGGTCATGAGTTGGATAGTTCCTTTCATGGACCTTCAACTGTCTTGAGGCATAAGCTATAACCTTGCCATCTTGCATTAACACACAACCCAAACTAACACTTGATGCATCGCAATACACTACAAAACCTTAAGTACCCACTGGTAAGGTCACAACGGGAGCGGTAGTCAATATCTTTTTCAACTCCTGAAAGCTTTTCTCACAAGCTTCAGACAATTGAAACTTGACTGTCTTCTGAGTCAGCTTGGTCAAAGGAGACGATATAGATGAAAATCCTTCAAAAAATCTCTTATAATATCCAGCCAAACCCAAGAAACTCATTATATCAGTTAGAGATGTGGCCTTAGGCCAACTCTGAACTGCTTCTATCTTTTAGGTATTAACTCTAATCCCATCAGCAGAAACAATGTTACCCAAAAATGCCACGGACATAAGACGAAACTCATTCTTGGAGAACTTGGCATATAACTCTTTCTCTTTCAAAGTCTGAAGAACAATCCTAAGGTTAATAGCAAGATCTTCTTCATTCCTTGAATAAACCAGTATGTCATCAATGAAGACGATGACAAACAAATCAGAATAATGTTTGAAGACCCTGTTCATAAGATCCATGAATGTTGCAGGTGAATTTGTCAAACCAAAGGATATAACTAAAAACTCATAATGCCCATATTTGGTTCTAAAAGATATCTTTGGAATGTCACATTCCCTAGCTTTACTTTCAACTAATGGCAGCCTGACCTGAGATCAATTTTAGAGAAGCAAGAAGCACCTTGAAGCTGGTCAAAAGGATCATTTATACTTTGAAGAGGATACGTATTCTTGATGGTCAACTTATTCAATTTGGGTAGTCTATACACATCCAAAGGGAACCATCCTTATTCCTCACAAATAAGACCAGAGCGCCTCAAGGTGAGACACTTGGTCGGATAAAACCTTTATCTAACAAAACTTTCAGCTGCTCATTCAACTCTTTTAATTGTGCTGGTGCCATTCCATATGGCGGAATAGATATAGGACGAGTATCTGGAATGATGTCTATGCTGAAGTTTATCTCTCTCAGGAGGGACTCGGGGTAGGTAATCAGGAAAAACTTCTGGAAACTTTTTTACAATAGGAACTGATTGAAGTAAATGTACCTCAACACTTTAGTCATTAACTCAGATTAAGTGATAGATACACCCTTTTGAAACTAACTTCCTCGCCTTAAGGTATGAAATGAAATGACCCTTAGGCAGTGTTGAACTGCTACTCAACTCTATGACTGACTCATTTGGAATCTGAAACTTGATAACTCGAGTTCTACAATCTATTGATGCATAACAACCATGGAGCCAGTCCATTACCTAGGATGACATTAAAATCTACCATGTCTAACTATATTAAATCAGTCATGGTACTCTTGTGATTGACGAAAGTAGGACAATCACAATAGACTCTCTCTGCTAGAATGGATTCACCAAAAGGTGTGGAAACACTGAATGGTTCGCTAAGTTGCTCAAGAAAATTTCAAAGTTGATAGCAACATAGGAAGTTACAAAAGATAAACTTGCTCCTGGTTCTAACAATGCATAAAAAGTAAAGTCAAAGACTCGAATCATACTAGTGACAACATCTGGCGAATTCTATTATTCTTGGCAATTATTAAGAGCATACAAGTGGTTTGTTACTCCTCTAGCACTAGAAGTAGCTCCCCTAGGAGTAGCCCTGTCTGGTGGAGCGGCTGATGAATACTGAGCTCTATTGCCCCCATTACCACCGCCTATCTTGATCCCTGGACACTCTTTCATGAAATTCCTGGTTTGACCGCACTTGAAATAACCCGTTGAGCCTTTACGACAAATATCAGAGTGAATTCTGCTGTATTTGGTGCAGGCCGAAGGCTTACTACCTCCCTGCGCCACACTACCCTGAGAGTAGACAGGATTAACTCTGGAATTCTGCCCGTAGTTCTCACTTTTATTCTTAGGTGCATGTGCACTAGCAGACATAGAGTAGGGCCCTTCTATTTCTATTGGAAGGATGATCGCTTGGCATCATGTTTCTGCTGCCCGGACTCATTTCCTGTCTTAGATGTCTTGATCTTGAACTCCTCTCTATCCCCTAAGCTTCACTTCCTCTACCTGTTGCACATAGACCACTAACCTTGAAATGTCCATGTCCCCAATCAACATTGTAGTCGTACCTTCTTTACTTGAACCATGTCCTAAGACATCAATAAACAAGCTTGTTCTACCTCCTCATATCCTTAACCATCTCAGGAGAATAGCTAGACATTTGGGTTAACTTCAATCCACTCATAAACACTCAAGGAGTCCTGTTTAATAGTAAGGAACTCCCGTATATTTGTTTCTTTCAGTTCTTGGGGAAAGAAACACCCCAAGAAAGCTTTTTCAAAGCAAGCCCAACTCGGATATGATTCATTCTCATCTCTGGATTTCTTCCACTGATCGAACCAAGCCCTAGCCACATTCTTGAGTTGATATGCGACTAGTTCAACTCTCTCAGTATCAATCACATGCATTACCTCGAATACCTTCTTCAACTCTTCCACGAAGTTCTCTGAATCCTCAGTATAATTCAAACCAGTGAAGTTTGGGGGATTCATCCTCAAGAATTCCCAAATCCTCTAAGTGTCAGATCCTTTTTGTTATTGAGCTCTCGTTTATTGCCTGACTTGATTTGTCTAGCATTCGATAGCCTCACAAAATTCAGCATGGTGACTTCCCCTTCAGGTTGCATGTTCTGTGCATTAGGTACCTTTGGTTCCTCAACATTCCTTCTGGCTGGTCGACCTCTGACTGCTCTTCGTAGAGGCATGATGATCTGAAAACACGCGCAGACACGAATAAGAAGGAAAGTTTCTAGAGATAAAACTCTAACACACAAAAGGAATATGAAAGAACTGAGGAATTCCTAAATGTTGCAGGCTCCTAATCAAAGATGTGGCGCGCTTTACAACAACGACTAAGACTTTACAAACACCGCTTCATAGATTCCCTAGGACTCTCAAACTTTGTGCTCTGATACCAAGTTTGTCACGCTCCGAGCCTACATCCTAGACGTGGCCGACACCCAATGACCATTGCTGGTCTTGAGCGAACCCTTGTCCTGACTTACTTAACTCAGCGGAAGACCTAATATCAAGAGATAACTCAATAAATAACTTTAAATGTAATACCTAGCCAAAATGGTAACTAAAATTCTTATCGTTTACAAATGAAATGAAAAAGACTATATAAAACTAATATTGTCTGTATATAAAGCCTCTAAATTAAAAATGGATGTTGGGACAGGACCCCCAATCATCATAATAACTGAAAGCTAAATTAAATATATAAATGATAAGGATGTCCTCCGGAATGAAGGGTGGCTCACCAACTGACTCTGAGCTGCTCACTAGATCAATGGCACGCCAAATGCTTATCCTAGTAACATGTGTCTGCATCATGATACGATGCAGGCCAACTGGCATCAGTACATTGAACACATAGTATTTACTTTCAAATCAATTATACTTCGTTGAATTGAGTCATGATTGGTGCGTGGGTGAGCTAATTCAATGCTATGTGATCTGACATATCTCATAAGGATCACACATTGATGAAATCCACATGTAAACCTCCAAGAAATCAACGAATCCTGAACTTTCTTCTCTTTTCTGTTTTCTCCGCTTTGCTTTTTTCTCTAAGCCCTAGTGTGAGTTTCAAATCCACTAAACTGATCTACTTCTGATTAGACCCCAAATAAAATGCTAAAAACTTATTAAAATAATTGGGTAAGGAAAAGAATAAAATACCCTTCCAAAAAATTCGGTTTAGGCTTTCCTTATTTGAACACCTTAACTTCAAATAGACATATCTCACTCATACGAACTCGGAATCACGCAAACTCGGCGTAGTTAGAATGATTATTCCAAGATATTTCCTACGATATGAAAAACACCTAACTAATCCTTATAGAGGAGTTATGGTCATTTGAAGTTGACCAAAAATTCAACTTAATATATTAACAAATTTTCCAGAAATCAATTCTTTCCTAAAATGACTATTTCCAATTCTTAACTTCTTCCTAGTTATTTCAACTAGCAAGATTTTACAATATCTCACAATTGGAAACATTTATCCTCGAATGAGATTAATCTTAGTTGTTAAGGGTGTAACATTTAAAATTCAGCTCAAACACCCAACAAGCAATGCAAATACAACATGTCAACTCATAAATTAAAGAGTATTAAGAAAAGAATTAGTACATTGGTCCGGAAATTCTTCGGTTTCGAATATATGTGGATATCTCTTATTCATATCTTACTCAGTTTCTCAAGTATCTTCCTCAACAAACTGGTTCCTCCAAAGGACTTTGACTGATACTGCTTCCTTAAACCTCAACTTGCGAACTTGGCAATCTAGAATCTGAACGGGAATATCCTCATAAGATAAATTATCCTTGATTCCAATATCTTCAGATGTTATGATAAGTAAAGGGTCTCCCATGTACTTTTTCAACAAGGAAATATGAAACCTCAAATGAACCATTTGTAACTCTTGTGGTAGCTCTAACTCATAAGCTACATTTCCAATCCTCTTGGATATTCTGTAAGGATCAACATATCGGGGATAAGTTTCCACTTCTTACCAAATCTCATAACACCCTTAATGGGTGAAACTTTCAAGTATACCCAATCATCTACCTCAAACTCTAACTCCCTTCTCCTAATATCAGTGTAGGATTTCTGATAACTATACACTACTGTTGGTCTCTCTTGAATGACTTTCACTTTCTCCATAGCTTGATTAACTAAGTCTGGTCCTATTAACCCAGCTTCACTAACTTCAAACGATACAATAGGAGATCTTCATCTTCTCCCATAAAGAGTCATTTGGATGCTAGAGTGATAACTATTATTGTAAGAAAATTCAATAAGAGGTAGATGATCATCCCAATTACCATTGAAATCAATCACACAAGAACTAAATATATCCTTTAAGGTCTGAATAGTGCTCTCTACTTGACCATTTGTTTGAGGATGAAAGGCAGTAGCTAAGTTCACCTTTGAACCCAACCTTTTTATAAATGACTTCCAAAACTGTGCAGTAATACACAGTATGAAATAATAGAGACCAGAACCCCGTGAAGTCTTACCAGTCTTGAATATACAACTTAGCATAATCATTTGTTGAATGAGTAGTCTTTATCGGCAAAAAGTGAGCTAATTTTGTCAGTCTATCAACAATCACTCAAATAGAATCATCTTGGCAGCGAGACCTTTTTAAACCTGTGATGAAGTCCATATTGATCATCTCCCATTTCCATTTAGGAAGTTCAATATTCTGAGTCATACCACTGACCCATTGATGCTCTACTTTAACTTGTTGGCAATTCGGACACTTAGCAACCAACTTTGCAATGCCCTTCTTCATACTACTCCAGACATATCTCAAATCATGATACATTTTTGTGGAAACCAGATGAATGGAATATCTGGAGCTATGATTCCTCCATGATCCTCTCTTGGAGTTCACCCACCCTTGGTACACACAATCTACCTTGATACCTTAATACACCATCTCCCCCTTGTTCAAAAGCGATTACCTTTTGCTTATAAACATTTGCCTTAAATTCAAGAAAAATAGGGTATTGGTCTTGCTTTTCTTTTACTTCTAACACTAATGATGATTCAACATCATCACCATTACTCCTTCTTCTGTGGAAGGCCTGCAACACTATGCACATCATTTCCTAGTTATTTTTTTTATCGTCCTCAAAATAGACAGTACTACCCATAGAAAACAAACTCTAGGCATCATCAACAACATTAGCCTTAATGGGTGGTAAAGAATACTCATGTCATAATCGTTGAGTAATTCTAACCACCTCTTTTGCAGAGATTAAGCTCTTTCTAAGTGAACACACACTGAAGACTCTTGTGATAAATGAATGTTTCTACATGAACACCATACAAATAATTATGTCATATATTCGAATCAAATACTACAACTAAATATATCCTTTAAGGTCTGAATAGTGCTCTCTACTTGACCATTTGTTTGAGGATGAAAGGCAGTAGCTAAGTTCACCTTTGAACCCAACCTTTTTATAAATGACTTCCAAAACTGTGCAGTAATACACAGTATGAAATAATAGAGACCAGAACCCCGTGAAGTCTTACCAGTCTTGAATATACAACTTAGCATAATCATTTGTTGAATGAGTAGTCTTTATCGGCAAAAAGTGAGCTAATTTTGTAAGTCTATCAACAATCACTCAAATAGAATCACCTTGGCAGCGAGACCTTTTTAAACCTCTGATGAAGTCCATATTGATCATCTCCCATTTCCATTTAGGAAGTTCAATATTCTGAGTCATACCACTGACCCGTTGATGCTCTACTTTAACTTGTTGGCAATTCGGACACTTAGCAACCAACTTTGCAATGCCCTTCTTCATACTACTCCAGACATATCTCAAATCATGATACATTTTTGTGGAAACCAGATGAATGGAATATCTGGAGTTATGATCTTCCTCCATGATCCTCTCTTGGAGTTCACCCACCCTTGGTACACACAATCTACCTTGATACCTTAATACACCATCTCCCCCTTGTTCAAAAGCGATTACCTTTTGCTTATAAACATTTGCCTTCAATTCAAGAAAAATAGGGTATTGGTCTTGCTTTTCTTTTACTTCTAACACTAATGATGATTCAACGTCATCACCATTACTCCTTCTTCTGTGGAAGTCCTGCAACACTATGCATATCATTTCCTAGTTATTTTTTTTATCGTCCTCAAAATAGACAGTACTACCCATAGAAAACAAACTCTAGGCATCATCAACAACATTAGCCTTAATGGGTGGTAAAGAATACTCATGTCATAATCGTTGAGTAATTCTAACCACCTCTTTTGCAGAGATTAAGCTCTTTCTAAGTGAACACACACTGAAGACTCTTGTGATCAATGAATGTTTCTACATGAACACCATACAAATAATTATGTCATATATTCGAATCAAATACTACAACTACCAAGTCTAAGTCATGGGTTAGCTAATTATTCTCATGGACTTTCAGCTGTCTGGAGGCATAAGCTATAACCTTCCTATTCTGCATTAATATGCAACCCAGATCAATTCTATATGCATCACAATACACCACAAAACCTTGAGTACCTTCTAGTAAGGTCAAAAATAGGGTAGTAGTCAACCTTTTCAATTCCTGAAAGATTTTCTCTCAAGCTTTAGACTATTGAAACTTTATTGGTTTTTGAGTTAATTTGGTCAAAGGGGATAAAATAAATGTGAACCCCTCTATGAACCTTCTATAATAGCTAGCCAAACCCAAAAAACCCCTAATACCGGTTGGAGACATATGTATAGGTCATTTCTGCACTACCTCTATATTTTGGGTATCAACTTTAGTTCCCTCTACGGACACAATGTGGCCTAATAATTCCATATACTCAAGCCAAAATTAGCACTTAGAGAACTTGACATACAACTTTCTATCTGTTAGAGTCTACAAAACTATTTTGAGATGACTAACATGATCTTCTTCATTCCTTGAATAGATTAGTATATCATCAATGAAGATGATAACAAACGTATCCAAATAAGGTTTTAATACTATATTCATAAGGTCCATGAATATTGCAGGCACATTAGTCAACCTAAATGACATAACTAGGAACTTAAAATGACTATAGCGAGTCCTGAATGTTGTCTTTGGAATTTCACATTCCTTTACCCAAATGATGGTAGTCTGTGGTCTATCTTGGAGAAACAAGTAGCACCCTGAAGTTGAGCAAAAGGTCATCAATCCTTGGAAAAGGATACATATTCTTGATGGTAACCTTGTTCAACTTACAGTACTATATACACATCCTAGGAAACCATCCTTCTTCCTCACTAATAAGATCAGGGCGCTCCATGGTGAGACACTTAATCGAATAAAGCCCATATCAAGGAGATCTTTTAGCTGTTCTTTAAGCTCTTTCTACTTTGGTGGTGCCATTTTATTTGGCAAAATAGATATAGGACGAGTATCTAGAAGAACATCTTTATTGAAGCCTATCTCTCTTGCATGAGGAACTCCAAATAGATCATCTCAAAACTCTTTTACTTCAGAAACTGATTAACAAACTCTTTATCTATTTTTGAAATAAGTATAAAAAACACACCTATATTATACATTTTTTTTGAATTTCATGCCTAAACTATTGAAAGTTTGAGTTTCATACTTAAACTATCACTTTTTAGTTTGCGAAACACACCTCTCTCTTTTATATCACTCTCATCATGGTATGTGTAATACACTCTCTCTCTTTTATTTTAAACAATTTCCACATCACACTCCATATGGACAAAATATTCAACCTTGACAAAAAATAAATAAATTATTAGTATTAGTTAAAATAAAATATTAAAAAAACTATTATAAAAAATAAATATTTTCTTTATAAAATAAAATGTAAAATATTTTTCTTACCCCACACCATTTTTTAAACTTTTTTATTTTGTTTAAATCTCTTTTATAAAAGTATTTCATTTTTTAATTCATCTCCTCCCCCTCATCAAATACTAATTTAGATATTATTTTATTTTCTTAAAAATATAATTTTACCCATCCCACTTAACCCTTTGCTTTCAATTTTTTTCCCAGTGTTTAGATTACATATCGAAAATACTTTTTACTTGCCGCCACAAGACTTTTTATGTTTTTAGTTGTTTTATGTTATATTCGGCACACTAGTAAAAAATTTTTCTAAAAATATATGTACATGCATATCTAACACAAAATAAGAATAACGTAAAAAAATAAAATTAGGAGCGGAAAATTAAATAGGATGGGGTAGATTATTTTAAAAAAAATATATCAATTTCTATCGGGGTGGGGGGNGTAATCTTTAATTTTTAATTAATATTAATTTTTATTAATATTAATTTTTTATTATTTAATTTTTATCTAGATAATTGTGAAATGCCATGTGTCAAAGTTTTTTCATATAATAGAGAGAGTGCACTACACACACCACTGAGGTGTGTTTCTCAAACTAAAAAGTGATAGTTTAGGTATAAAACTCGCACTTTCAATAGTTTAGGTATGAAGCTTAAAAAAAGTAAATAGTTTAGGTGTGTTATTGACACTTGTCTCTTTATTTTTTATTAAATTGGTAGAAAATCAAAGAAAGTTTAATGCATAGAGATAAGTAAAGATATTGAATTACAACTCCATTTTGATAACACCCCATCAAATCTCTTGAACATCAACCAACTTGGAGAATAAGAAACAAAAAACCTATGATGGTCTGATGAATTCCATCAAACTAATAATGAAACAGTGATTCTCATTAGATTCAATTTATTGATAAAAATGTACAAAAGAAAAATAAAAGAATGTGAATGGTTAAGTTTATTCCATTACAATTGAATTAATAGAATTGTTGGGAGAAAAATAAAGAATTTCAAGATCTTTACAGTATTATCTTACCTGATCAAAGAAAAGGGATATTTTGTTCGATAGCAAAGTCCAGGCACAATCATCACCCACAATAACAAAGGAAAGTTCTAAATCCTTTTCTTTTGTCAGATCGATCTGCCGTTCATGAATTTCCTTTTCACTTAAAGATCTGGAGTTAAATACTCAAATGATTTCTTTGTCATATTGTCAAATAGTTTGTAGGATGAACGGGAGAGAAAGATAAGAGTTGGGGGCAACCAAGATAATAAAAATGACTTAGGGTTTTGAAAATAATCTTCTAGAGGTGATAGCGCGATTACAATTACTATCTAATTTTAACTTTAAATAATCAACTAATTAAAATTAATTTAATATTTTAATAAAAGAAAAAAAGTTTCTTTAAAAATGGTTTGTTTTTATTTAAAAAGAAAAATGTTACAATTTTTTAGCCAAAAAAATGTAGATTATAATAAGTTATAATAAATAAATAAATAATAATAATAATAATAATAGTATTATAGTATAAACTATAAAAAAAACATCCAACTAAATAGTGCATTTTCTAATAATAATTTGAACTATTAATTCAATTAACTAAATTAATCTAGAATCCAAAAATAAAAAATAGAAACTACAAACGAAAAAAATGAAATAAGTAGTTTTGAGTTATTATTCTTTTTTTTGTTTAAAGTCTAACTTCCCACGTTTTCTAAAAAAACAAAAAAATACATACTATGGACAAAATCCAAAATTATAGCTTCTCAATTTTAAAGAATTAAATAAATATTTATAATTAGATTAACTAAAACTATCTCTATATAATAGGAGGAGTAAAAAAGTAAATAAAATAAAATAAAATCTAATAAAATTTCATATTTATCTAACTTTCCATTTAAATCTGAAAATTTAATTAAGGATAATCAAATACGATTCAATTTAAATTGAAAAAAAAAACATATATGAAAATAAGATTTGTTTCGAATATGTAACCACTTTTTATTTTGAATTCCTATGATAAAGGCAACCACCTACCTATTTATCCATTTGCTTCATTCATTCTATATATGTAGAAACTTTTTATTCATTTTGTTAGTACCATCCTTTAAAACAATAACTTTTCAGAGTGAGAAATTCATCTTCAATGCACAAATGTATTGCTTCAACTAGTGAATTATTATATGCGTTAATTTAAAATCAGGGATGGAAAATTATCCAAGAATTGTTTAAATTACATATCAAAAATTGATTTCCTTATTTACACTCTATTGTTCTTCTTCTAATAAAAATATACTTTGAAAGAAAAATTGTTGTTTAAAGGAGTATGAGTAATCGTTTATTATTTATATTATAATAAATATGATTAATTATTTATCATGCAATAATATTGTTTTACATCTTTCAGATTTGAGTTGATGTGATCCCCGCAATATGAAAATGTAAAATTGAAAGTGGTGTTTATTTTTTATCCATGCGTATTTGCCTTTTAGTATATACCACTTAAAAATAAGATGTAATTATTTAAATAATAATAAATAATAATAGTACTAATAAAACAAATAATAACAATAATAACAACAACAACAACAATAATAATAATAATAATAATAAATAATAATAATAATAATAATACAATTTACTATAATAACATAATAATTTAATAATAACAATGAATTTAAATTGCTAATAGCTTCCACCAAAGTTGTTTTCTTATTTGAATTTTAAAATTTACTATTTTGAAACGAGATTTAAAAATATGAGGCAAATTGTTAAAATAATAATAATAATATTATTAATAATCGATATTCTATATCTATATATAATAAAATAGGAGAAGTAAAATGTGTCAAAATAAAAACATAAAGTATTTCTTAAATTAACATTTTAAAACTTATTTAACAGTATGAAACTTATTCAAATTAATAATAGTATAAAACTTATGAGAAATAAAAAAGGAAAAAAAACACTGTCATTTTGATAGGTCTCTAAAGGAATATTTCAAAAAATAATATTATTTTTCTTTATAACTTACACACGTAGATACGAAAAAATAAAATATAAACATCTACATTAAGAATTTTAAATAAATAACTAAGAAAACTATTCACGCATTAAACAAAATCTTTTAAATGAAGATATAGTTTAGTTTTTAAAAAGTAAAAACAGTATTGAATCTGATTTTTTCAAATTAATTAACCAACCACATAATGTTAATTTAGAGAAAATGGCAAATTAGTTAATTTTTTAAATTAAATTTAAAGTAGTTAAAATTACAAACCAAAAAAAATTGAAAAAACTTGATTTGAGTTATTATTTTTTTTTAAAAAAAAAGTCTAACGTCCCACGTTTTCTAAAAAACAAATACAAAAGAAAAAAAAATAAAATCTAATAAATTCCATGTTTATTTAACTTCCTATTTAAATCTGAAAATTTACTTAGATGATAATCAAATATCATACTGTTCAATTTAAATCTGAAACGAAAAATCATATGTAAAAATACGGTTTGTTTAAAAAATGTAATCACTTTTTATATTTGAATTCCTATAATAAACGCGATCACTGCCTATTTATCCATTTGCTTCATTCATTCTATATATGTCATATTTTTTAGAAAAAAATTCTTCATTTTGTTAGTATCATCCTTTAGAACAATCATTTTTCAGAGTGAGAAATTCATTTTCAATGCACAGATGTATTGCTTCGACCAGTGAATTATTATATGCATTATTTTAAAGTCAGGTATGAAAACTATCAACGAATTGTTTAAATTACATACAAAAAATTGATTTACTTATTTACACTCTATTGTTCTTCTTCTTCTAATAATAAAAATACACTTTGAAGGAAAACTTCTTGTTTAAAGGGTATGGGAAATTGTTTATTATTTATATTATAATAAATATAATTCATTATTTATCATGCACTAATATTTTTTTTATATCTTGCAGATTTGAGTAGATGTGATCCCCGCAACATGATAAAAATTAAAAATTTATCTTTAAATTTTTTTACGGATTTGAAATAATTTTAATTAATTATAATTACTGATTTCTAAAATTTATCCCACTATTTTAAAATAATTAACTGCAATTACATGTCTTTTTTTTTTTCGGAAAACACAATTTTCTAATATTTGTTTTTAGAAGAATTTTTCGTTGGTTTTAATTTCTTTTTGGTTAATTTAAGATACATTTATAAAATAACTATGTTACTTTTTGAATTTTTGAATTGTCTATTTTATTAGTATTTTATTATGTTAAAAGAAATACAATCAGTGTAGTATAATTGTTTAATTTACAAATTTTTACTTAATCAGGTTTTAAAGTTTGTGTTTGAGTGAGAATGTAATGGGAAGTTTCACAGCTGCATATTAATATTCCCGTTTTTTAAAAGTAAATATTTTAATTGTTATTTTTAATTTTCAAAAATATAATTCAAATATTGAATTTATAATATTATCCTTTCTATAAATATTAAAATATACAATTAGTATAGTATATTTTTTTAATATATTAATTTTATAAAACGGGGATATAAATGGACAATTTTAAAACTGCCCATTAATAATATCCTATTCAAACATAAACTCTATTACGAAAGAATTCTGTTATATAACCATTTTACAAATTAATGTTATATAATTAAAATAAAATGAATTGTCATTTTAAAATCAAAACCAAATTTTTAAAATTTATTTTTTATTGAATAATTTTTTTAAATTAATGTTATATAACCATTTTACAAATTTTATATTTCTATAAAGATAAAAATTAAAAATTACTAAAATAACGTGTTTTAAATTTTTTTTTTCCAAAAATATCTTTATTTAAATAAAAAATATAAAATAGACAGTTTTAAAACTTCCCATTACAATCCCACTCAAACACATATTCTAAAACATATCAATTAAAAATTAATAAAGTAAACAAATTATATACACAAATTGTAGATTTTAATATCTCTATAATTATAAAAACAAAAAATTAAATATTTGAATGATCTAGCAAAAATTACAAATTAAAAATCATAATTAAATTCTTTATTTAATTAAAAATGGAAATATAAATAGGTAATTCTATAACTTCCCATTACATTCCGACTCAAACACACTTTAAAACCTGCTTAGGTAAAAATTAGTAAATTAAACCAATTGTATTACATGTATTTTGTTTCTTTTAATATAATAAAATACTAACAAAAAATCAACAATTTTAAAATTCAAAAACAATTTGTTATAAGATTATTCTAATAGCTAATTATAGCTATAGACATAATATTTTCATAATATAATTATTAAATTGTGTATAAATAATGATTAATTTAACATGCTCAAATAAATGAGTTAATGAATTCTGTCATCATTTTTAAAATATATATTACTAAGAGCATGATAAATTTTAATAGTTATTTTAATTTAAAATATTATATTTTAAAATATTCGCGCAACACACGGGTACGTAAACTAGTTGTAAGGGTTAAACAAATAGTGAAGGGCAGATGTGTGGTTTTGTCACGACCCGAGAGCACCCCCTAGTCGTAACCGACATCGTTGACCTCGAAGAGGTCTGAGATATGCCCTTAACATTCATCATTGCATATAGCCATAGAAAAATACAAAAATATTATAACTTTTACAATTTAAAAGTCAACTTCTTCTATATATCAAAATATGAACTAACTTTGTCTCATAGTACCATCTAGACATAAGAATATGAAAAGTGGGACTTAGCCCTTACAACAATAGAAAGTCTAAGAATAGGATAGAACAACAGTCTATCAAATATACAAAATGAACTAAAGCTAGAGTCATAGATGCTTCTTCCTTGGACTCGAGGATTCACCAACTTGGGAAAGCAAATCCAAGCTTCTTGAGAAATGACCTTGAATAACCTCAATGGCCCGAGCCTACATGTGGAAAAAAGGAAAACAATATGGGTTGGTACAATACACGTACTAAGTATGGTGTTATGCACATAAAACATTTAAAATATGCATAAAGGGACATTTTAGTTGAAAACATGCTTCTTATCAAGAAAAATCCAATATGCATAAAAGATAGGGAACATAAGCTAGTTGATTATTAAGTTTCATATTTGTACATAATTCTGATCTAGTAATATTTATAAAACTTATGAGGTCACCATAGGTTAATTGATTGTAAGTAATTTTTCCTTCAAACCTGTCACAACCCGAGTCTACACCCTAGATCTGGATGACACTCAAGAACCATTGTTTGTCCCCAAGCTAACCCTCATCCTAGCTGACTACAAGCGAAAGACTAACTTAAGCATGCAAAAGCTTAAAACAAAATAAAGTTCATGAAACTGAAATACAAAACTTTAACTCAAGAAAAATTCTAAATAATATAATATATTCAATTCTCCATAAAAAAGGCAACTTAAGTCTTGAAAAAAATTTAATAAAATAAATATGATTAATACAGACTCCTCAACTGTACTTCCCATCTATGAATCCTTTAACTGATAATGATTGAAGTCACGACAAGACCTAAGACCTCCTAACTAAACTGGAATGTAAATGAAGTCCATAAAGCAAGGAGGCTCACCATAGCTAACTCGAACTCTTGGATGTATCAACGAAGCACCTGTTGATGATCTTGAATACTTCAAGCTCCATCATGAGAAGATGCAGGCCAAATGGTACAATACGTGAAATGTACGAGCATGTAAGAGGATTTCTAAAACATAACATAAGCTTGATACTTGATAAAAATGAAAGTGTACCTACGTCTTCTAAAACTTGAAACTCAGGGAATACTCAAGAATACTCAAAACTACTCAACTTACTCAACTCAGAATACTCAAGGATAAGATACTCAAGTTAGAGATTAGTTACTTAACTTAAAAATATTATAGTCGACTCTGGATATTCAACTTGGGATACTCAACTCAATATAAAACAACAATACACATGCAATGTATAAAAACTTTATAAAACAATAAAAGCAACTTAGGTCGTTAAAGAAAATGCAATAAGAAACTCAACTTTACTTATATAATAAAGTAATATAATTTCTATGGGAGATTCTCTAAACGACAACCACCACTATAAGCCTGATAATACAAAGTCTTACCCATACTGACAGAACTGTCATATACTTTGTTGTCGCATAGAACTACTTAACTTAGTGGATACACTAGATTAACTTACGTGATCATCTAAAAAGTATAACCCGTTAATACCATGATGGCTACATGATTTTCATGGATACTTGAGTTAATATGAACTCTCATCCCCACATCGGTGCTCAATACTACTCTCAAAACATACTTTATCTCATGCTTTTAAAACAACTTCCTTCGTTTGGTTGAGATAATTGCTCAACACTTAGCTTTAGAAAGCTCTCTTGGAATCAATGTTCCCTTTTCTTGCTCAAAACTCTTTTGGAAATCTTAGTTTCATCTTAACTTACATAATAGACTCTTATAGAATACTTAGTTCCCTTATATATTTTGAGAAATGAAACATATATTTACTCTTTTCTTAGCTTGAAACTTGAGTCTTAAATCAACTCTTAGGGAATAATTAGTTAACTTAATTCTTTGAAGGAAGAACTTCAACTCTTTACTATTTACTTAACTTGAAACTTTAGTTTTAAAACAAAGTTAAAACATTTATTAATGACTCTTGAAAACTTAAACTAACTTTACTTTGACTTGATTCTTAACTTCTAGACTTAACTCTTAACTCCTTTGACTTTGATCTTAAATTTCCGTGTATTGGATTATGGATTCAAGGTTCATGATATCATATTTATGGAAGATTTCATGATATCAACTTAGAGGTTTCATGAAAAATTAAGTGCATGAACTACTTAAATTAAGGACTCGAAGACACTTTTTATCTCAAGAATATTTTACTTATAGAATTCATGCGGAATTATGGGAAAGAAATACTCATCTAAAAGACTTTTTGGGTAACATGTAATATTCCCATGATTAGGAATATAATCTAAAAAGCAATAAAGAACTCAATATACAAGACTTAGAACTTGGAGATCTCCTCTCAATGATACTCAATTTATGGAATTCATGCGAAAGTTATGGGCATGAACAACTCGACTAGAAGGTCTAAGTAACTAGATGGAAATCATGTATAAAAATATTCTCATTCTCTTACTTCCTTCCTTAAAACTTAGTTCAAAGCAATAGTTTACCACAACGGATTCACAATTGACCTCAAGAGGCTTTCTTGAACTCCTCTCTTAACTCTCTCTTGAATGTGAATTATGAATTCAAGAGTTATGGTTCATGATATGAAGGATCTAGGTGATACTGAAGACTCATGAATATATTCTCCTCACTCCCATGCTTGAGTCTTCAAACAAGTTACTAGAAGTAGTTGAAGACTTCTCAAAAGGACTCTCTCAAAAGGTTCGGAAAAACTCTCAAAACTTAATATCAACTTTACCATGAATTTGAATTATTAATGGTTATGATTCATGTTATGAATTATTTCTAAGTGTTTATAAGTATTTTAATGTGTTTAGAATTAAAAGGAATGAAGATACATTTTAAATGAGCTTAAACGGGACAACCTATCGAAAAGAAGTGGGGGCAGACGAACCTGGCGCGTTCTGTGCGTAGGGCGCCAGCTCCTTACATCAGAGAGTGCATTTCAGAGCACTGCATGCACGCTTTTCCCAGACCCATGGGCGCATCTAGGGTGTGCTGCGTGAGTCCTTCCCCAGGCCACGTTTCGACGAATTTCATCTCTCACTTTCTTACCCTCAATAGCTTTTAATCGATTTCATTTCTCAAGTTTTCCTTAGATTCAATTACCCAACCTAAGTATACATTAATAAACTCAAAACAACACTCTACACAATCACTTTTATCTCAAGAAATTATCAAAAACCCAACAAGACAAGATTTATAATGAACTTCAAGAAGACCTGTCAAGAACTTAAATCCTTCAACTTTTTGGGAATGAAATTACACTGAATATAAAATGTTTGGTGTGTGGGTGAACAGACCCAACAATATGAAAACTTAAAGAAACTTTACTTTGACTTGCTTCTTAACTTCTAGACTCAACTCTTAACTCCTTTAACTTTGATCATAACTTTTCTTAAATTGGATTATAAATTCAAGGTTCATGATATCATATTTATGGATGATTCCATGATGTTAAACTTGGAGGGTTCATGCAGAATTATTAGCATGAACTACTTAACTCAAGGACTAGAAGACACTTTTTATCTCAAGATTTTTCGACTTATAGGGTTCATGCGGAATTATGGTCATGCACTACTCATCTCAAGGACTTCATGGGTAACATGTAATAGTACCATGATTAGGAAAATAATCTCAAAAGGAATAAGGAACCCAATACTTAATACTTAGAACTTGGAGATACTACTCCTCTCAATGATCCTCAATTTATGGAATTCATGCGGAAGTTATGGACATGAACAACTCGATTCGAAGGTCTAGGTAACTAGATGGAACTCGTGTATAAAACTCTTCTCATTCTCTTCCTTTCTTCCTCAAAACTTAGTTCACATCAATAGTTTATTTCAAAGGATTCACAATTGAACTCAAAATGCTTTCTTGAACTCTTCTCTTAAATCTCTCTTAAATGTTCATCATGAATTCAAGATTTTTATGGTTCATGATATGAAGGATCTAGTCATATTATAGTATCATGAATACATTATCCTCACTCGCATGCTCAATTGCTTGAGTCTTGAAACAAGTTACTGAAGCTGTAGAAGGATCCTCAAAAGGACTCTCTCAAAAGGTTCGGAAGAACTCTCAAAATTAAATGTCAACTTTACCTTGAATTTGAATTATTAATTTCAAGGTGATAATTCATGTTATGAATGATTTCTAAGTGTTTAGAAGTAGTTTAAAGTGTTTAGAATAAAAAAAATGAAGATACACTTTAAATGAACTCAAACGGGACAACCGATGGAAAATGAGTGGGGGTAGGCGACCCTGGCGCGTTCCGAGCGCAAGCCTCTAACATCAGAGAGTGCATTTGGGCGCACTGCAGTCGCACTGCCTATCCCCTTGGTCACATCTGGTGTGTTCTGCCCTATTCCCTTTCCGGGCCACGTTTCGACGAATTTCGTCTCTCGTTTTCTGACCCTAAATTGCTTTTAATCGATTTATTTTCTTAAGTTTTCCTTACATTCAATTACCCAACCTAAGTACACATTAATACACTCAAAAAGACTCCAAAAAATACTTTCATCTCAAGAAATCATCAAAACCCCAACAAGACAAGATTTATAGTGAACCTCTAGAACACCTATCAAGAACTTAAATCCTTCAACTCTTTGGGAATAAAATTACGTTGAAAATAACATGTTTGGTGTGTGGGTGAACAAAACCAAAACTATGGAAGCTTACATACCTCATAGGTGTTAAACCCATGGCGAAATTCCGCAACAAGACGGAAGAATCTAAACAAACGCTTGATCCTCTCCTCTTTTCTCCTCTTTTATGTTCTTGTCTCTTCTTGAACTCTCAACTAGAACCCTAGGCATATATTAGGATTATAAAACTGACACGTAAAGGAAAAGACCTCTAAAAATATTACTAAAAATGAAGCAAATCTTATTGGGTAAGGAAAAGACCAAAATACCCCAACCTATTTTCGGCTAACTTTCCTTAACTTGACAACCTAACTTCAAAAGGCTATATCTAACTCATCCGAACTGAAAACTTAGCAAACTCGGTGGTGTTGGAAATATAATTCAATGATATTTCCTATGGTATCTTTTACCACACCTAACTCATCATGTTCTAGGTGTTATGATCGTTTGAAGTTAACCCAAAACTCATAATTATCTTAACTCTCCAAATTTCAAATTTTTGTTATTTCTAATTTAATTCTTTGAGAACTCAATATGCTACATCTAGTGACCTTAAAACTCAAGAAATATTAAATTCCTTTCAAAAATATCACTCACTACTTGGTAAGTCTTGTGATCTCAACTTTTTACTTCAATTATGGTTAATTGTGATTAAGTGATGATGTTGTATTGAAGTATACCTTGTATTAATATTGATAGGGTTGGTGTGATGTTGAATTGAAATGTCTTGACTATGGTTTTGTAAGTTGTTGGCTAAGATGTAAATGTTATAAGGATGGTGATAACTTACCAATGTGCCTTATAAGGATGTGATTATGTGAATGTGCTAACCTCACTTATATGAATTGTAATGAATGAAACTACTATACTCATGCAATTATCATTGAGCTATGATGATGATGATTATACAAGGGATAGACCCTATGACCGACATTAAGCTATGATGATTAATAATTACATTAAAGACATTTCAAAAGAGATTCTATCTTAGCACCGAGTGAATTAGAGTGAGGAGTGTCCCTTCCCACATAGGAAAGGTAGGATCACTAAGGTACTCTTGAGATTGGATACAACAATGCATATAGCATAAAGAGGGTCCCAACTATATCTCCTAGTTCTTGAACTATGTTTCCCCCATAGGAATACTAGCTAGGGGATTCACATAGTTTCTATGTTCATATATGAAAGTTCTATGTATACTTTATATGAATATATTATGTGTATGGTAGAGGTCTATGTAAACCTCAAGATAGATGTAGAAAAGTTTTAAAGTTTTTTTGCATTTTTGACCTATGAATATAATGATGTAAGCTAAGAGTCTAGTCTTAGTCCTCAAAGCGGATGATGACGCCAGTTACGTCTAGGGGGTGCTCCCCGGGTGTGACAAACTTGGTAGCAGAGCTTGAGTTTGAGTATTTTAGATTCAATGTCTTACTTAACCACATCTATGTAGATTCTTACTGATAATTGTGAATCACGCCACACTTATGAATAGGAAACTATAACATGCTTAGAAAACTCTCACTTTCTTGGAAATCCAATATCGTGCCTCTAGAGTCTTGACTCTATGTGCTCTTAGCATCTAATCCTATTATTATGATTATAGGTAGTGAATACTCGAAGGAACGTGCCACGAAGACTTGATGAAGAGATTGCCAATGCGTGAGCTCCTGCCCGAGGCAATCAAGTCCCTCATCTCGAAGAAGATGTTAATGATGACAAAGCTCTGGTCAATCCTCCTCATTTGGCGGATGGTGACATAAGGGTTTCTTTTCTCCAAATGGCTCAAGTCATTACTACTCAAGCACAAGACGTCACCATTCAAGCTCAAGCCATGATGGCCCAAGCTAATCGGGAGGTTGTACCTCGAGCAAACCGATATATTGGTACCATAGCCTCCCGTTTGAGGGACTTCACTAGGATGAATCCCCTTACTTTATGTTGTTCCAAGGTTGAGGAAGACCCCCAAGAGTTTATTGATGAAATCTACAAGACCTCTGTGCTATGGGGTTGACTACTATTGAAAAAGCCGAGTTAGACACTTACCAACTCAAAGATGTGGCCCAAACTTGGTACGTTCAATGGAGAGACAATAGGCCCTTAAGAGGTGGACCGTGACATGGGAGGTTTTCAAGAAGGCTTTTCTTTATAGGTTCTTCCTAGCGAGAAGAGGGAAGCTAATATGGTGTAGTTCATCAACCTTCGTCAAGGAGGTATGAGTGTACTTGAATACTCTTTGAAATTCACTAAATTGTAAAAGTATGCTCTTTCTTTCCGACCCTAGAGATGAAATAAACCGCTTAATGACGGGATTGTCAGATGACTTGAAAGAAGAATGTCATTTGGCTATCTACATGACAATATGAACATTTATTGTCTCATGGTTCATGCTCAACAAATGGAAGAGACAAGGGCTAAAAGAAAGAGTAGAGATGTCAAGGTCTTTTGATGATGGTTCGTCAAAGGGTAGGCTTGACATTCAAGACAAGCCTAAGTTCTAGAAGAGGTTTTCTGATCAAGTTCCTACCAAATTTCCAAGGCTCATGATGACAGGGTTTCTAACCCAAAGCCTAAAAAAGGAAGGGGTGGGCAAACAAGTGGTTCTAATGATGCTCCAAGGAATAATCACTTTTATGCTCTTCGCTCTAGGGGTGAGCGAGAGACTTCCTCCGATGTGGTGACCGGAATGTTGAATGTATTTTCTATTGATGTATATGCTTTACTTTACCCCGGTACTACCTTTCATTTATTACTCCTCTAGTAGCTAAAGAGTTTAACATTTTGCCCGATATCTTCAATGAACCTTTTATGGTGTCTACCCTGGTGGTTGAGTCGATTATTGCAAAAAAAAAGTATATAGAAATTGTCCTATAATGTTGCCCAATAGAGTTACTCATGTTGAACAAGTAAAACTTGATATGTTTAATTTTGATGTCATATTGTGTATGGATTGCTTGCATACTTGCTTTGCCTTCATAGATTGTAGAACAATGATGGTGAAGTTTCACATTCCAAATGAGCCCATTTTAGAGTGGAAGGGCGGAAATTCTATTCCTAGAGGTCATATCATCTCCTGTTTAAAGGCATGCAAAATTATCTTTAAAGGATGTTTATACCATTTAGTAAGAGTCCAAGATTTAGACTCCGAAATTCCTCCCATTGAGTCGGTCCCTGTAGTGAGGGAATTTCCGGATGTCTTTCCTAATGATCATCCCAGTATTCCTCCCAAACAGGAAATTGATTTTGGTATTGTCTTGTTACCGGATACAAATCCCATTTCAATTCCTCCTTATCAGATGACTCTGGCCGAATTGAAAGAGTTGAAGGCTCAACTCAAAGATTTTCTAGACAAACCCTTCATTAAAACTAGTATTTCTCCATGAGGTGCTCCGGTTTTGTTCGTAAAGAAGAAGGATGGGTCCCTTAGAATGTCCATTGATTATCACCAACTCAATAAAGTCATTGTTAAGAACAAGTATCCTCTCCCTCGGATTGATGACTTGTTTGATCAACTCCAAGGGGCAAGCTACTTTTCTAAGATTGACTTGAGATGGGGGTATCACCAACTTAGGGTAAGAGGTGAGGATATACCAAAAATGACATTTTAGACTTGAGATTGGGGTATCACCAACTTAGGGTGAGATGTGAGGATATACAAAAAATGACATTTCGTACTAGATATGATCACTATGAGTTCTTAGTAATGTCCTTTGGTCTCACTAATGCCCCAACAACATTTATGGATCTTATGAATAGGGTGTTTCGAAGTTACCTAGATTTATTTGTTATTGTTTTCATTGACGACATGTTGGTATATTCGAAAAGTGAGGGTGAACATACAAATCATTTGAGGGTGGTGTTACAAGTGCTTAAGGAGAATCAATTATTTTCCAAGTAGCAAATGTGAGTTTTGGTTGAGGTCAGTGGCATTTATTGGTCATATCATTTCTAGTGAGGGGGTTGAGGTTGATCCAAGGAAAATCGAGGCGGTGAAAAATTATCCAAGACCATTGACTCCAGCCAACATTAGAAGTTTCTTGGGTCTAGCGGGTTATTATAGGAGGTTTTTGGATGATTTTGTGTCCATTGCATCTTCCTTGACTACTTTGACCCAAAAGAATGTGAAATATGAGTGGTTAGAGGCATGTGAAAGAAGCTTCCAAATCTTAAAAGATAGGCTTACCACCGCTCTGGCGTTGACTTTACTGGAGGGTACCAAAAGCTTCATTGTGTATTGTGATGCATCTCGAGTGGGTTTAGGGTGTGTGCTTGTGCAACATGGGAAAGTAGTAGACTATGCCTCTAGACAACTTAAGGTGCATGAGATGAACTATCCAACTTATGATCTTGAGTTAGAGGTCGTGGTATTTGCGTTGAAAATGTGGAGGCATTACTTGTATGGTGTTCATGTTGATGTGTATACCGAAAACAAGAGTCTTCATATGTTTTTACTCAAAAGGAGTTGAATCTCCGACCAAAAGAAGCTGGTTGGAATTGTTGAAGGATTACGACATGAGTTTTCTCTACCATCCCAACAAGGACAATGTGGCGGAGGATGCTCTAAGTCGTATGACCATGGGTAGTGTGTCTCATGTTGATGAAGCCAAGAAAGACCTAGTGAAAGATGTTCATAGGTTGTCTAGATTGGGTGTTAGATTGGAAGATTCGCCGAATGGTAGTTTTACGGTTCATCATAACTTCGAGTCATCTTTGGTGGTTGAGGTGAAGTCTAAACAACACCTTGATCAAACATTGATGGGGTTGAAGAAATCAATTCTTTGTAATGTTAATGAGTCATTCTCCTTGGGGGGGGGGGATGGTGTCTTGAGGTATCAAGGAAGGTTGTGTGTTCCCAATATAGATGGTTTGAGGAACCAGATTCTTGAAGAAGCTCATGGGTCCCGTTACTCCATTCATCCGGATTCTACAAAGATGCATCATGACCTTACAGAAGTGTTTTGGTGGGAAGGCTAGAAGAAGGACATAGCGGAATTTATTGCAAAATGTTCAAATTTGCCAACAAGTGAAAGCCGAACACCAAAATACCGGTGGTTTACTTCAAGAAATCCAAGTCCCTACTTGAAAATAGGAAGAGATCAATATGGAATTTTTGTTAGGTTTTCCTCGGAAAGAAATATGACTCCATATGGGTGATTGTGGATAGGTTGATCAAATCCGCTCACTTAATTCCCGTCAAGTCTACTTACTCGGCAGAGGATTATGCAAGGATCTTCATAGATGAGATTGTGCGTCGCCATGGTATTCTATTATCCGTCATATCGTATAGGGGAGCAAAATTAGCATCTAGGTTTTGGAGGTCATTCTAAGAAGTGTTGGGTACCAAGGTGAAGTTAATCACCGCTTTTCATCTTCAAACGGATGTTCAAGCGGAACATACTATTCAAACCCTTGAGGATATGCTTAGAGATTGTATAATTAATTTCAAGGGAAATTGGGATAAGAACTTTCCTTTGGTTGAGTTTGCTTAGAACAATATTTACCAATCATCTATATGTATGGTTCCTTATGAAGCATTGTATGGTTAAAGATGTAGATCTCCAATTGGATGGTTTGAAGTAGGCGAGTCTTCACTTTTGGGTCCCTATTTGATTTATAATACTCTGTAAAAGGTTCACATCATAAACAATCACTTGCAAACAGCCTATAGTCGGCAAAAGTCTTATGGCGATCATAGAAGAAGGGAGTTAGAGTTTGAAGAGGGTGATAAAGTGTACCTAAAAAATTTTCGTATGAAAGGGGTAGTGAGATTTGGAAAAAAAGGGAAGTTGAGTCCTCGTTATGTGGGTCACTATGAAATCTTGCAAAGGCTTGGTCAGTTTGCATATGAATTAAAACTCCCTAGTGAACTATCTTTGGTTCATCAGGTTTTCCATGTTTTTATTCTTAAAGAAGTTGGTCGGTGATCCCGAGTCCATTCTTCTTATTGAGGGTCTTGGTGTGCAAGAGAACCTCTCTTATGAGGAGGTTCCGGTTCAAATCCTTGATAGACAAGTGGAGAGGTTAAGGAACAAAGAGGTAGCTTCCGTAAAAGTGTTATGGAAGAATCACCTAGTTGCGGGTGCAATATGGGAGGCCGAGGCCGATATGAAGTCCCGTTACCCTCATTTATTTGATAACCAAGGTTAGTTATTCCACTTAGTAATTAAAATAATGACTAAATTTGTTGTTGCTTTGATTTTTGGTGAAGTTTTTTAAAAATGTGCATTTTATGGTGTCATTACAATGAAGTTACAGTGTTTTGCAAAAATGTGCATTTTTTGGTGTCATTATAGTGAAGTTACATTGAAGTGTGTTTTTGACTTGAAAATTTGCAATTCTTCTTGTTTTGAGTTATGTTGTGCATTTTGATATGGTGAGTCTTTGAGAAATGTGAACATGTTGGTAAGCTGAGTTTTGGCATAATTGACTCATATATGGTATGTTGAGCTCTTGTTGTTTTGAGAACGAAATTCCTCATAATGTGATTTTGAGCCTTATATGTGGCAATTGAAGTTTTTGAATTGTATGTGCAAAAAATAAAGTGATTTACATTGTGACGCTTGTTGTTGTGAATTGTTAATTGGTTGGGCTGCTAGTCTTGAGTCTATTCCTCCCTTTCAATAGATTTTAGTGTCATTCGGGGACGAATGTTCCTAAGGGGGGATAATGTAATACTCCAAAAATTCTAAGACATATTCTAGAGTCTAACATAGGTGTTAAAAGGTTTAGACACTGTTTTAAGGTCTATTTTAATGTATATAAGTCATTTAGGAAGTTTAGGAATCAAAACAGCAAAGAACGTCCATGACGTCCGGAAACTAGTTCAATGAAGTGCTAGTGTACCTTAGCCTATTTGACTATGTTTTTGGAGTAAAAAATTGATGAATTTTGGTAGAAGGGTGTCTAGGTCGTATTAGAGTTGATTCATAATCGAAACTTCCAGGCACGACTCCCCAAGGACCAACCAAGGGCCCTTGCATTTTTGGGTCAAGTGATGCCCAAGGCAGTGTCCACCAACTGATGCAACCAACGATTCGTTGTGTAATCCACAGGGCGTGGACTGCTTCCGTTGATGGACACTTAGACAAATACACATGAGGGCTAACTTGGAAAGTCTCTAAACTAAACGACTGACCAGCAGGATGGTTGGTCCCTGGGTCCGTCAATTGACACACGGGCGTCGACGTGGTCTCATCTGTGAGACCACTGTTTTTGCTGCTCGTTTTAAGTTAGGTTGGATTAACTAATTAAGTCGTTCGAAAATTATTGAGGGGTTAGTGGAGGTCTAATTGAGTTAGTTAATGACCTATATAAAGACCCTAAGATAATTAAACTAACCTAAGCCCTCATAATTCCCAAACCCAAATTCTCCTCCTTCTCTCTTCTTTCTCTCTCCCAAATCGAAGAACACCATAGATGGTCAATTTGAAAGGGTTTTTTAGGATACAGTAACCAAAGTTTCTCCATCTTTCTTCATCACACAATAAGGTATGTGATTCCTTTCACCATTGGGGCTTCTATGCCCAAAGGGTTTCATCAAATTGATTTCAAAACATGAGTTTTCATTAAGGTCTTTTCCAATCTCGAAATTGATCTCTCCAATTGATCTGATTATGGTTTCTTTGGATTGTATTGATTAAAATATGCTTAATTATGACTATATTACACCACTCATTTATGGATTGGTCTAATTTGTAGAATATTACCTTTTTCCCTTTTCCCTAGGTTGTGATCTTAATGTGAATTATGTAGTGTTGGTTCAATTGACTTGGTTATTGGTTAAATTACCATCCCATGATGTTATTTTATAAATTGTTAATAAATTAAGATAAATTTTATTCCTATAATTCTAGTTCTTGAGTAATTGATCTAGCTTGTGAAGTAGATTATGAATTTAACCTATGTCTCTTATGTTAAGCTATGAACTAGTGATGGATTGTGATGTAGTGATTCAATTGGCTTTCTTGTCATGTTTGTTATTTTTGTGTGATAATATTACATCCTTATTTTTGTTGAGTTAAGGGTTCATGGTAAGACCTTGATGGTGGATTATGAAGGAGACTTGATAAGTCTTATGATCACAACTTTTTACTTCAATTATGGTAAATTGTGATTCAGTGGTGATGTTGTATTGAAGTATACCTTGTATTAATATTGATAGGGTTGGCATGATGTTGAATTGAAATGTCTTGACTATGATTTTGTGAGTTGTTGGATAAGATGTAAATGTTATAAGGATGGTGATAACTTACCAATGTGCCTTATAAGGATGTGATTATGTGAATGTGCTAACCTCACTTATATGAATTGTAATGAAATGATGTGAATATGCTAACCTCACTTATATAAATTGTAATGAAATGACTATACTCATGCAATTATCATTGAGCTATGATGATGATGATTATACAAGGGATAGACCCTATCACTTACATTAATCAATGATGATTAATAAATACATTAAAGACATTTCAAAAGAGATTCTATCTTAGCACCGAGTGAAATAGAGTGAGGTGTGTCCCTTCCCACATAAGGAAGGTAGGATCACTAAGGTACTCTTGAGATTGGATACTACAATGCATATAGCATAAAGAGAGTCCCAACTATATCTCCAAGTTCTTAAACTGTGTTGCCCCCATAGGAATACTAGCTAGGGGATTCACGTAGTTTCTATGTTCATGTTTTGGTACCACCTTGGCGAGTAGTCCGCCTTCCTTTGGTGTAGGGTTCCATCACACTGGATTCCACATTAGCTCATGTGGTTTATTTCGGTAAAGGAAAGATGTTCTCAAATATAAAGTAAAGAAATAAAATGGACTCTAACTAAGATAACTTGAGAGGTGTGACTTAGTCTAGGTAGGGGTATGTGACTCTACCTATACATTGCACTGGTTGGACTTAAAGGAAGTCTTAGGAGGATGTTCTTATATATGTATATGCTTATAAATGTAAATAATATGTATATGAGTATATTACATGTTGATGTTATCTTGTGATGTTGTATTCACTTATGAGTCTATGTTTGGTGTCTATTGCTAAAGTATGATGATATGTTTTATTAATGATACTCTATGTGAAGTTGGACATTGATCCTGATTCTTGTTGAGTTCACTTGATCTTGTACGGTTATGGGGCTTTGCATATTCGTTGCACTAGTTGAATTAATGAGAGTTCATGGGTAATGATCTTGCTTTGGTTATGTTGTAGTGAACTCTTATTCATGCTATTTGATGTTATAGCTTGATAATAGGGTTGTCTTGACTATGTGTTAAAATTGTGTGGATGAGGATGTTGACTTTACTAGACTTAGTATTGTTGGTCTTGTGATATATATGCTCTTGACTTAACGAATATGTTTTACTGATTGGTATGATCTTCTTGAATGTGAATAAGGCTTTTCAAAGAAAATTGCATACTTTAAGGGAGATGTCCCTTTCCTAGCATGATTTTATGATGTGTGTGCATATGGTCTCATACTTAGTACAAGTGGTGTACTAACTCCATCGTCTCCCTTTTTCTCAACATTTTAGGTTCCGGTAGTTGAAAGGCTTTTGAGACAACTTTGAAGGAAGACTTGGAATTTTCACTCATCCAAGTTGGGTAGGTCCTCACTTTCCGAGGTCAATGCCACTATCAAGATAATGAAATTGTTATGGTTTTAAGACTTCTATGTTCTTTCCTTGTTATTTGAGTACTAAAGATTGTACAATCTATATATGGATCCTATTGTATTGAGATGTAGACTACGCCCAATTGTGATATTCATGTTTAGAGTGTTATGAGATGAGACATTCGGTTTTATGATTATATATATATATATATATATATATGGGTGTGTGTGCTAGAAGACTAAGTAATCTTCATATACAAAGGATCTATATATACTCGATATGACTATATTATATGTATGGTAGAGGTCTATGTAAACCTCAAGATAGATGTAGACGATTTTTAAAATTTCCGCATTTTTAACCTATGAATGTAATGATGTAAGCTAAGAGGCTAGTCTTAGTCCTCAAGTTGGACGACGACGCACGTTACGTCTAGGGCGTGCTCCCCGGATGTGACAGTTACATATCTTCCGTCTCCAATAATCTTTTTTGGTGTAGCACTGATTCAGTAAGTCTTGAATTTCACAATTTCTATATTTTTATCAACTGCAGTAATTGGCAATACTTGTAACTCTGTTAACTCAAATTATTTTTTATGTGGAGTAACTTTATCCTTTTATTTTTGGGTATATTACTGCAGTTTTCATCTTATAATTATCCTTTGTTTGAATTGAAATATTCTTATTGATTGAGGAGGATGAATCTTCTCGAAAAACTGAATGAAGTGGTTGTAGCTTCGTTTAGCTGATTATAAGTTCTTTTAATGGTGAAGGTATAATATGTTTTGATAGAAGGGAATACATGTATATATCTTCTGATCTTGTTTTATCTTCTTCATAAAATGGTCTTTTCATTTTTTCTTCTATTTTGAACGTCCAAGTGGGGACGTCAATGGTCTTATTCATGGTCTCATTATTTCCCTAACAAATTCATATGTTAAAATTTTTGGGATATTTCTACCTTTATTTGAAAATCAAAGATGGATAGTAAAATTTTACATCTAGAAAACATATAATTTTAATGAAAAAGATATTGAGCTGCGTTGCAGTCATTATTTAAATTATTTTGAAATGAGTAACTCCTAGTGTTATAAAGAATGGTATGCAAAATCTAGGAGGAGGAAAAAGTTTAATAATTTTCATTGTGTAATTTTCTTGGTGTGAAAGTAAATTTATTTAAAAAATATTTCTCTTTTATGAAATTACTCTCACCTTTTGACATACAGGTTAAGTAGGGCAATATAAGATCTCCACAAAATACACTAGTATGGATACCATCAAACTTGGAAATATAAGGTTTTATTTGGGTGATGAAGGAATGTTTAATATTATTTATTCATTTATGTCTTTGGTTATCATGAAATCATTCATAAAGCTTATTCCATTATTGCATATGTGTGCCTTCCGGAGTTCATAATTTATTTTATGCTTTTCTCCAGTTGCAGAAAATAATCAGATAGTGCCTTTATCTAGATACTTATTAGGTATTAATCCCTCAATAATGCAATTTGATTTGTGCCTGTATCAAATAATGTAATTTTATGAATGACATTATTTTTATTTATGATTAATGTGATAGGTATATGGTAGCTTTGCAGTCTAATTGTATTAATTCCTAATTTAGATAGAGGTTCAATGAAAGACTCTACTTGTTTTGATGCTTCTTTAGGTTTGGATTTATAATTTTCCGTTTCTTGATTATGTGGTAAATCATTCAATATTTTATTAATAATTGTGTCAGCTTCTAGAGTGTTGAGTCTCTGATTAACTTCACTTATTTCATCTTTTATTTGTAATAATTCTGCGTGAATACTTTTTAAAGTTATTTCAGATTTAATTGGTTGTTTAAATTTGTTTATGGCACCTATCATATCAAAGGGTTTAGTAGTTCTACTATCAGATTTTTTTATCAAGAACTAAATCTCTTAAGAAAATTAAGTAATTTTTCTTAAAATTAGGATCTTCATTATGAACTATCATATCAAAAAAGGTTTCATTATTACTACTATTGATGACATTTATGGAAAAAATTTTTGCAGGTACAAATTGCACTGCCGCATGAACAAGCGTCTGATAACTTACTATTATCAGAACTATAACCTATTTTTAGCTGATCATCATCACTAAGATTTTTATCGGAGGAGTTGTTTTCATTCACTTGTACAATAGAATACAATTTATCTTTAACTTCTTGTAATTCTAACATATTAATTTTGTCTTTGTTTTTATTGGTGGCTGCACATTCTTTGGCTCAATGTCCCTTTTTCACGGCCCCAACACATGTCACTGCTGTTTGGTTTAAATCTGTTTTTACTAGGGTCATGATTTGATATTTTGGACCTCCGTTTGTAGTGAAGGGTTTTTTTTCCTTCTAATTTATGGTCATTCCTATGGCTCCTATTACTTCTTTAGAAACCTCTTTTGATGGAGCGGATAGTTTAATTTAATCAAAGTCTTTACAAGATTTCCCTAGTTCCTTTTGTGATATTTTACCATCCCTTTTATTTGATTTTATGTTTCATATCTGTACATTATTCTAATCTAGTAATATTTATAAAACTTATGATTTCAACATAATTTAATTGATTGTAAGGAATTTTTCCTTCAGACCTATCTTTTATTTTTACTCTATATTTTCAGCAAATAGCATTGGTAAACCACTAATAAATTTTTATTTTCAACAGTCATGATTACACTACTTGCGAATCATTACTTTATTCATGTAAACATCTTTATACCATCTAAAATCATCTAACTTTAGACAAGATATATTAGGTAGTATTTCTAAACTTCTATCTTGAAAGAATTGTGGTTCACCTATTAAGTGTTTAGCTATGACTATAAATTAAGCCCACAGTGTCATCATCTAGAATTTAACTTTATATAGTTTTCCCTCTAGACTCAGTTTTAATTATAGGGATAATACTACATGTATTTACTACCTTTCCCTATTATCTTCCGTAAGCTAGATGTCCCATTAATTTTTTAACGTGCCAATAAATCCGGCAGTAATTAAAGTGGCAGCTTATTAATCAGATAATTTTTTCATTTTATATGTCATAATGACCATACCTATTTCCTGTAATTTATCATATATTTAATGTTTCATGATTCCATCAACATTCCATTCCGCAATTTCACTTTCCAGAGTGTGAAGTATAATATAGAAATTCATTTTTTCATACAACATATCTGGGAAGGAAGATCTCTTGTAATAATTCTTTTTAATGGAATAATTAGAACCTAATTTAATAGTTCATTATCACTATCTTTGGATAGAGTATTTATGGCCTTGGATTTTAACTTTTCATTAATCATCCTAGTAAGCTCATAAGTAATCTCAAATTTTTCTTGAAAGTTAGAAAATTTATCTTCGGGAAGTTCAGATAATTTAAATATTGGGTGAGTTTCTAAATTTTTATTTTTACCCTTATAGAAAGAGCTTGGTTTATCCTTAATATCTTATTTATCATCAGCTCTTAGGATTTTATTAGATACTACGTAAAAAAAGTTGATTTGTATATTATTTTGTTGTAGTATTTTATTTATATACTTATTTATGGTATCTCCTTTTGTGTCTATTATATCTATTTGAAAGGGGGAGGCAGTAATCACTTTACCCTCTATTGATATAGTAATTTTTTCTAACGGGGAAATTGTACACTCTACTACTTTATTCCTTTAAGTAGTATACCATTTATTAAAAAGCATGTTCAATGACTCTTTTTGGTCGTCTAATTTTCCAGTGTATATCAAACCATTTAAAAATTTTAATATTATATTTTAATCTTTTCATATCGTTGAACGATTGATCTCTAAAGGATAATCTTCTGATAAAAAATATCTTTGAATACACCATTGTTTTAATGAGTTTTCTGGACTAATTCAAATAGCAGTGAACCTATTATGTAAATTTGGTTTAGTTGTATGTCTTCTCTTAAGAGACAAAATGTTATTAAATTTTGATGATTCATTATTATTAGTAGTACAAAGTAACATTTTCAATGGCCCGATATATTTTTTTTGTTATCCTAATTATTAACGATCAAAACATAATTAATACATTAACATTCAATATCAAAACTAAAAATATGAATAATACTAGAGAAATAGTCATAAAATGTTATGTATATTATAAATTAATGAAAATTACCTTAGCCCCTAAGGCTAAAATGATAAGTAATAAAGGAGTTACCATACTCAAGGAAGTAAATTATACCCATAATAGCACCTTTATCCCAAAAATAATAAAATATGATGACATACTAATAAAAGATGATTGACATTTTGAATCCATAACCGAGCCAGAAATCGAAGAAGAAATTTGAAATATTAACCAAGTAATTCAATAAATCAAGATAAATTAGTAAATTTAATTAAATCCCAATATTGTAGTAAGACATTGCCATTTTTCATAACAAATGAGAAAGAGGAAATATCCTTAGAAAAATGAGACAAAAAATAAAAGGGGGTAGATTTCTCATAAACAAAACCAAAATTAGAAAAAAATTTAGGGATTGTAAACCCATAAATTCTACTAGTCCCTCTACTAAAAAATTTAAAAAATAAAAGATCCATTATGCATGTTTAGATTAGAATGTTGGGAGCGGGGACGTCAAAAGTCTTATACATGGTCTCATTATTTCTCTAATAAATTATTTTTTTAATTTTTTGGGGTATTTCCTCCCTTTATTTGAAAACCAAAGATTGATAGTAAAATTTTCCATCTAAAAAACATATAATTTTTACGAAAAATATATTGAGTTGCGTTGTCACTACTTCTTGTGTATACGTGTAGATAACATAAGGAGAAACACAGACAGAAGAGTCGAAGAAGTAGTCGCTGAGGGCAACAAAGCGCCTCCTCAAGCCCCTACTGATGGAGTGCAAGTGCTTGTCAATCCAACTGCGTTGACGGATGGAGAAGTAAGCGAAGCGCTACTTCAGATGGTCCAAGCCATCACTACTCAGGCACAGGCTATCATAGCCCAGGCCACTAGAGAGGGTGCTCCTAGGGAGAACCCACATGCTAGCACCATGGCTAGCAGACTGAGGGATTTCACAAGAATGAATCCTCCAGTCTACTTTAGGTCCAAGACCATTGAGGATCCCCAAGATTTTGTGGATGAAGTCTACAAGATTCTCTCTGCCATGGGTGTGAATGAAAATGAGAAGGCTGAGTTGGCTGTATATCAACTCAAAGACGTGGCTCAGGTGTGGTACAGAATGTGGGCAAATGGACGAGCACCAGAAACAGTCCCCATCACTTGGGACATTCTCAAGACTGCATTCCTGGAGAGGTTCTTTCCCTGAGATCAGAGAGAGGCTAGGGTTGAGGAGTTCATCAATCTACGATAGGTAGGTATGTTAGTGAAGGAGTATTCCTTGCAATTTGTTAAGCTCTCAAAATATGCTTCTTCTCTGGTGTCCAATAGCAGGGATGAGATGACCAGGTTTGTGACTGGTGTATTGGAGGATTTGGAGGAGGAATGTCGGCCAGCCACTTTTCATGATAACATGGACCTTGGTAGATTGATGGTTCATGCTCATCAGGTGCAGGAGAGTCGTCATAGAAAGGAGAGGTAAAGAAGGCAAGAAGCCTAGACCCTCAGATTAGGCTGGTTCTAGTTCTGCTAGGAGTTCATTTGGAGTTCAGGACAGGACCAAGTTCAATAAGGGGCACCAACGCTCAGGTAATCCTACTACTTCCAGGAACTCCAATGCCAAACTGGACAAGTCTGGCCCCAAAAAAGGCAATGATAGAAATGCCCAACGTAGCAGAAAGCCGTGTGGTAAATGTGTCCGTTTGCATGGAGGTGAGTTCCTGGTAGGTACTAATATTTGCTATGGGTGCGGCAAGAGTGGGAATATGGTCAGGGACTGCCTACAAATGAGGAATCAGGTCAGGAAAGATGCTCAGCTCGGCCTAATCCTACTGCTGCAACAAAACCTCCCGAGAGGAACAAATTCTATTCTTTAAAAGGTAGAGAAGAGCAAGAGAAGTCAGGTAATGTGGTCATTGTTACGTTGCATGTCTTCTCTTTTCCTCTGTATGCATTGTTAGATCCAGGATCCACTTTGTCATTTGTGTCTCCTTTTGTAGCAAGTAAATTTGACTTGCTTCCTGAGATCTTGCATGAGCCTTTTCTAGTTAGTACTCCCATAGGAGACGACATTAGAGCTGAAAGAGTATTTAAAGAATACCCAATTAATATTCTTGGTAGAGTCACCCATGCTGACCTAATAGAAATAGCCATGATTGATTATGATATAGTCTTGGTTATTGTTGGCTCCATAAGTGTTATGCTATAGTAGACTGTCGAAACAGGGTAGTAAGGTTTTAATTTCCAAATGAGTTAGAGCTGGAATGGGAAAGGCGTGGTTCAAATACAACAAGCCAAATAATTTCCATTCTTAAAGCCAATAAGATGTTATCTAATGATTATTTATACAACTTAGTTAGAGTCAATGACTTAGACCATGAGGTTCCTTCCATAGACTTTGTGTCCATAGTGAATAAATTTCAAGATGTCTTTCTAGAGGATTTACGAAGACTTCCTCCTGAACGCGAAATTGACTTTGGTGTTGACTTAGATTCCTACACTAAACCAATTTCCATTCCTCTCTATAAAATGGCTCCAGCTGAACACAAAGAGTTGAAGTTGCAGTTAAAAGATCTATTTGATAACGACTTCATCCAGCTGAGCATAGCCTCATGGGGTGCTCTAGTGTTGTTCGTAAAAAAAGGATGGAACTCTACCCAGAATTGATGATCTATTTGATCTGCTCCAAGGTTCAAGTTTTTTTTCAAAAATAGATCTCCAGTCTGGGTATCACAAGCTTAGAGTGAGACAAGAGGACATTCCTAAGACTGCCTTCCGTACTAGGTATGGTCATTACGAGTTCCTTGTCATGTAATGTGGTCTCACAAACATACCAGTTGCGTTTATGGACCTTATGAATATGGTCTTTCGGAAATAGCTTGATTCTTTTGTCATAGTATTCATAGATGACATCCTCATATACTCTAAGTCTAGAGAAGAGCATGAACAACATTTGAGAATGACATTGCAAGTACTCAGGGAACATCAGCTGTATGTAAAATTCAGCAAACGTGAGTTTTGGCTGAGATCAGTGACCTTCCTTGGTCATGTTCTGCCCGACCAGGGTGTAGAGATTGATCCGAAAAAGATTGAGGCAGTAAAGAATCGGCCAAGACCCCTCACTCCTACAGACATCTGGAGTTTCTTGGGTTTGGCTAATTACTATCACAGGTTTGTTGAGGGTTTTTCCTCTATTGCTGCTCCGTTGACAGCCTTGATGAAGAAGAAGGTGAAGTTTGAGTTGTCTAAAAAGTGTGACAAGAGCTTCCAAGAGCTCAAAGACCGACTCACTTCAGCCCCAGTGGTTACATTGCTGAGGAGTGGTGAAGGGTATGTGGTATATTGTGATGCTTCCCGAGTATGTTTGGGATGTGTTTATGCAGGGTGGCAAGGTGATTGCATATGCATCCAGGCAGTTGAAAGTCCACTAGAAGAATTATCCTACCCATGATCCTAAGTTAGCTGTTGTGGTATTTGCGTTAAGACTTTAGAGACATTATTTATATGGTGTAGATGTTGATGTATTTACTGACCATAAAAGTCTCCAGTATGTTTTTATACAAAGAGAATTAAATCTTCGTCAGAGTAGATGGCTGGAGCTGCTCAAGGATTATGACATGAGTGTTCACTATCACCCAGGTAAGGCCAATGTAGTGGCTGATGCTTTGAGCCGATTGAGCATGGGCAATGTGTCTAATATTGATGATGATAAGAAGGAGATGGCTAAAGAATTACGCCAATTGGCTAGGTTAGGTGTACAACTGACAGTTACACCATGTGGGGGTGTTTCAGTTCATTCCAGTTCTGAATCCTCATTTGTTGTAGATGTCAAAGCTAAGCAGCATCTCGACCTAACACTCATGAAGTTGAAGGACTCAGTGTTGAGTAAGTTGAATGAGTCATTCTCCCTAAGGGAGGATGGTGTGCTTAGATACCAGAGCAGATTATATGTGCCTAGAATTGATGATTCGAGGCCTAATATTATTGTTGAGGCTCATGGCTCCAGGTATTCTATTCATCTAGGTTCTACCAAAATGTATCACAATCTCAAGGAGATATAATGGTGGGAAGGTATGAAGAGAGATATCTCTAAGTTTGTAGAGGAGTGTCCCAATTGCCAACAGGTTAAGGCCGAACACCTTAAGCCTGGGGGTCTTACCCAGTCTATTGAGATCCCAACATGGAAGTGGGATGCTATTAATATGGATTTTGTGGTGTGTCTGCCCAGGCCCAGGAAACTAAATGATTCCATTTGGGTCATTATTGACAGGATGACTAAGTCTAGTCACTTCATACCTGTAAAGTCTACTTACAGTGCTGAAGATTATGCCAAGTTGTATATTGATGAGATAGTGAGGTGGCATGGGATCCCTTTATCTATCATTTCGGATAGGGGAGCCCAGTTAACTTCTCGCTTTTGGAGACCTTTACAAAAGAGCTTGGGTACACACATGAAGTTCAGTACTGGTTTTTATCCCCAGAGGGATGGACAAGCAGAGCGTACCATTCATACCCTTGAAGACATGCTGATAGCATCTGTTATTGACTTCAAGAGGAGTTGGGATGATCACTTGTCGCTGATTGAGTTCTCTTATAATAATAGATAACATTCCAATATTAGGATGACACCTTTTGAGGCACTATATGGCAGGTGATGTAGGTTTCAAGGTTGGTTATTTGAGGTAGGAGAGTCTTTCTTCCTTGGCCCTGAGATCATACATGAGGCTGTGGAAAAGGTGAGAATGATTAGGGATAGAATGGCTACTGCTTACAGTCGTCAAAAATCCTATGCACATAACAGGAAGAGAGATATTAAATTTGAGGTGGGTGATCAAGTCTACCTAATGATATCACCCATGAAAGGGGTGATGAGGTTTGGTAAGAAAGGGAAGTTGAGTACGAGGTATATAGGTCCTTATGAGATCATACAACGAGTAAGAAATGTTTCCTACGAACTGAAGTTACCACAAGACATGACTTCTGGGCATCCAGTTTTTCATGTTTCAATGCTTAAGAAGTGTTTAGGTGATCCAGCATCCATCCTGCCTGTTGAGGGGTTAGGAGTTGATGAGAACCTTTCTTATGAAGAGGTTCCGGTTGAAATCTTAGATTGCCAAGTGAAGCGGCTGAGGAACAAGTATGTTGCAACCGTGAAGGTATTATGGAAGAACCACCTATTTAAGGAAGCGACATGGGAGAACGAGGCCGATCTGAGATCCCTTTACCCTCACTTTTTCAGTTCTTGAGGTTAGATATACTTTTCCTAAGTCTGGTTTTGTTTAAGAAACTCTGAGTTATTAGTGCATTAGTAGACTTGATGTTTTAAGTCCATAATCGTGTGTCCTACACTTGCACTATACGAGTTAAAATTAGTTCAGGTTTGCATTCATGTTGCTGTTTTTGTATAGCGTAGACATGACTTTTGTATTGCATGAGTTGTGATGTGCATTGAGTTAAGTGTGATTGAGAAGGAAGTTCCCCAAACTACAATGAATCATTTGCATTTTTAAGTAAAACATAACATTAAATAGATCCTTGAACTACACAACAACAAGAAGAAAAAGGCTGAGAAATAAATTATGTTTGGGGAAGGAGCTCTCGGGTTTGGAGGAGCAAATTTCAAAATTTTCGTTCGAGTTGTTCTAAAATTATGTTCATGATTATAAGGTCTTATGTTCATATAGAAAATGAGTTGTGTGATTTGAATGCATTAAAATATGTCATATTCATACCATAATTCACAAATAAGGAATTTAGAAAGTCTAGTCACTTTCAAGAAATGGCATGTTGGTATAGGAAGAGCTTTCCTTGATCATGCATAGTCCTTATGTGTATATGTGCATATACCATACTTAGTAAAAGTGTGTACTAACCCTATACTATTACTATTTTATAGGCACAGGTCAGAGAGAAGATTGAAGACTCATTGAAGCGGTTTGGATCAACGATCTCCACACTTTGGTAGGTCCTGTTGAGTTTGAGGATTCTACACCTATCATTCTAGCTCAGTACTTTAGAGATAGCTAGTGGATGTTGTCCCTAGCGTTTCATTTTAGACTTCTAGTCAAATCTTTGTATTAAGGCTGTTTGGCAAACTATTAAGATATATTGATTTCTTCATTGAAGTGCTTAATCGATTGTAGATGGTTATTTAGTTTGAGCTGATTAGAATATTTGTCTATATAGTAATCATTTGAAGTCTATGTATACTTCAATATGTTTTTAAAAGTTAAAAATATCCACAAATTTAACTATATAATTGTGATAAAAGCTAAGAAGAGGCTTGTCTGCAACCTCTAAGAGGTTAAAGGCGCCGGTTGCATTCGGATTCCAAAATTCGGGTGCGACAATTCCTGACTTTTTTCTTCTCTCTTGCTTGTAAATTGATATGTTTTTATTAATGTTTAAACTTAAATAAAATCTAGTTATGTTTGTAGTCTTAAAGTGACAAAAACATCTTAATTTAGGGTCTAAACAACATAGCTTAGGGATCAAAGCAAGTAGGAAAAGATCAAAAGACCCCTAACTTAACTGGTGTCGGAGTGACCGACAGACCTGGTCCACGGGCTGTGGTCCTAACAATGGTTCGTAGGTTCTGGCCGTCCTTTGTGGACCAAGATCGATGATCCTGGACAAAGGAATATGGTCCTACCTATGGTCCATCATAATCCTTTGTCGTTTGACTTTGAGAATAGGTTCTAAGGACCAAGATCGACGGACCTGATCGCCGGACCGTGGTCCAATCTAAGTTTTGTACTGTTCCTCGTAGTTTTATTCGTAGAATGGGTTCTGACGACAAAGATTGATGGACCGGGTCCATGGACTGTGGTCCAATCTGTGGTCCATCCTGTTCCTCCGTAGTTTGATTTAGAGAATGGGTTTTTAGGACAAAGATCGACGGACCTGGTCCACAGACTATGATCCTAACTACGGTCCGTAGATGGCACCTGCACTTCTAGAAAATCTACTATCTAGAGGGAAAGAGATGCATTCCTAACTACTAAACACTGAGAATTGAGTTTCTGACTAAATTGAATTCCAAAAACATGCAAATACGCTGAAAATGCAAGTTCAAACTAAGAGAACATGATTCTAAGGATGAATTGACACATGAATGACATAAAAACTGAAGAGTAACTATTACCTCAAGCTGGAGAAGAATCGGAAGGAAAGAGGTGAAGATACTTGGCTTTCATGAATGTTTTTGCTTCCCAAGTAGCTCTCTCTATGGAGTGACTCCTACACAAAACCTTGACTGAAGCGACTTCTTCGTTTTTTCAACCTTCTAACTTGACGGCCTAAAATATCAACTAGTACATCTTCATAAAAAAACTATCTTTCACAGTTACACTCTCTAAAGGAACTACAGAGGCTGGATCACCCACACACTTATTCAAAAGTGAGATATGAAAGACCGGATGCACTCCTGCTAATTCTACTACCAACTGTAACTCATATGCTACTTTGCCAACCCTTTTCAAGATCTTGTAAGGGCCTACGTATCTATGACTGAGCTTCCATTTCTTGCCAAATATCATCAACCCCTTCATAGGTTACACTTTCAGGAAAATCCAATCATTAACTTGGAACTCTAATTCCCTTCTCCTTACATCTGCATAAGATTTTTGACGACTCTAGGCTATCTTAAGTCTATCTCTAATGAGTTGCACTTTCTCCATAGCATAAAGGACTGAATCTGTCCCTCTAAAAGATGCTTCTCCTACTTCAAATGACCCAACCAAAGATCTACATCTACGCCCATACAGTGCCTTATAAGGGGGCATATGAATTCTGGAATGGTAGATATTATTGTAGGCGAACTCGATAAGAGGAAGGTGATCATCCCATCTACCCTTGAAATCGATCACACAAGATATCAACATATCCTCTGGGGTTTATAAGGTACGCTGTGCCTGTCCATCCCTCTGCGGATGAAATGATGTGATAAGGTTAACTTGTGTACAAAGGCCCTTTTGAAATGATTTCCATAAATGAGAGGTAAACTAAGGACTTCCATGTGAGATGATAGGCAAAGGAACCCTATGCGACCTCATAATTTCATTATGTAATGCTAGACATATTCCTTCGCTGAATCTGTAGTCTTGACCGCCAAAAAGCGAAAAGACTTAGTCATCCTATCAACTATTACCCGAATGGAGTAATGTTGTCTGCGAGTACGAGGTAACCGTGTGATCAAATACATATTGATGAATTCCCACTTCGAAGTAGGAATGTCAATATATTGAGTCATACCCCCTGGTTTTTGATGTTCTACCTTGACTTGCTGGCAATTGGGGCTCTTACTCACGAAATCTGCTATATCCCTCTTTATGACATTCCATCAATAGACTTCCCGCAGATCGCGGTACCACTTAGTGGAACTTGGATGAATAGAATATCTGGAGTTATGGTCTTTAACAAGAATAGGCTTTCTCAACTCACCCATATCAGGAACACACAACTACGCTGGTAGCGAAGTACACCATCTCCTTCTTGGGAGAAAACCTCCACTCTCTTATTGTGGACTCCACCCTTTAGTTCAACCAATATTCGATAACTGTCTAGATTTTCCTTAACCTCTACTACCAAAAAAGGTTTCTCCCCATTCTGAATCGTTACACCATTGTCTGATATGCTCATGCGAACTCCCAAGCGAGCAAGGCTGTGAACATCCTTCACTAGTTCCTTTCTTTCTTCCTCAACATGGGCTACACTACCCATAGATAATCTGCTAAGAGCATCTGCGACTACATTCTCCTTAATAGGATGATAATGCACATCATAATCATTAAGGAACTCAAGACATCTCCTCTGGCAAAGATTCAACTCTTTCTGGGTGAACACATACTGAAGACTCTTATGGTCAATGTAGTCATCTATATGAACACCATGCAAGTAGTGCCTCCACATCTTAAGTGCAAACACTACTGCAGCAAGCTCGAGGTCATGAGTTGGATAGTTCTTCTCATGCACCTTAAGTTGTTAACCTTATCTCGCTGCATCAACACACAACCTAGGCCAACTCTGGATGCATCACAATAGATCACATAACCATCTGAACCCTCTGGTAGAGTCAAAACAGGAGCTGTAGTCAATCTAGTTTTCAATTCTACAAATCTTTTCTCACAATCATCTAACAATTGAAACTTGACCATCTTTGGTGTCAACCTAGTCAATGGTGAGGCTATGGATAAAAATCCTTCCACCAACCTTCTGTAATAACCCGCTAGACCTAAGAAACTTCTGATATCTGTAGCAGAGGTAGGTGGGCACTTGTTTCTCACTTCTTCTGTCTTCTTCAAATCCACTTGGATCCCCTCACTAGATACAATGTGACCAGAGGAACAACAAATTGCAACCAAAACTCACATTTGCTAAACTTAGCGAATAATTGGCGATCTTTGAGAGTCTGCAGAACAACTCTCTAATGACTTGCATTTCTTCCTCATTCCTAGATTAAATGAGGATATACTCAATAAAGAAGATAACGTACAAGTCTAAGTATTGTTTTAACACTATGTTCATTAAATCCATGAAAGCTGCAGGAGCATTTGTTAGTACAAACAACATAACTACAAATTTATAATTACCATACCGAGTTCTGAAGGCTATTTTTGGAATGTCACTATCTCTGACTCTAAGCTGGTGAGAACCCGATATGAGATCTATCTTTGAGAAATGACTAGCACACTAAAGTTGGTCAAACAAGTCATCAATCCCAGTGATGAGCTGCTTATTCTTGATTTTGACTTTGTTCAAGTATCTATAGTCAATGCACATTCTGAGAGAACCATCTCTTCTTTACCCACAACATTGGTGCACCCCATGGTAAAATACTAGGTCTGATGAAGCCCTTATCTAGAAGGTCTTTCAACTACTCTTTCAATTACGTAAGCTCTCCTGGAGCAATTTTGTAAGGAGAAATAGAAATAGGTTAGGTATGTGGAAGGAGATTAATTCAAAAGTCGATTTCCCTTTTGGGAAGGACTCCGGGAAGATCTTCTGGAAACACTTCCGGGAACTCCCTAAGTACGGGAAATTACTCAAGGGTTGAGGTTTCAAAGCTATAATCCTTAACCTGAACTAAATTATAGAGATAACCCTTGGAGATCATCTTTTTAACCTTAAGGCGAAAAATGAATTGATCCATAGGCGCTAAGCTACTACCCTCCCACTCTAAGATTTGGTTATTCGGAAAGTGAAAACGAACAATCGTAGTTCTACAATCGACCGAGGCTTAACACGAATGTAACCAATCCATGTCTAGAATGACATCGAAGTATACCATTTCTAAAATTTACAATATCTTATAAGAATTCTTTCGAGAGACTATGTCAGGGAAAATTTTTTATACACGTATAGATATAACTGGGTCACCGACTGGAGTAGAGACTGAGAAAGGTTCTAGAGAGTTTCTAGACTGACACAAAATTTGACTAACAATACACAAATATCAAGGTCAAAGACTTGTAACTTACGAGTGACTACTAGAGAAACTTCCTGATCCTGCCGAGATTCAAAAGCATTCGACCAGTTCTGACGCTGACTGCCACCTGCACCAGATAAGTTACCTTGCTGAGTTGGGTGACTTGCTATTTCTGCTTAAATTGTAGACTGAGATCTACCATTACCACCTATTTGACCCTGTCTATAAGGACAATCCATCAACATGTGACAAGACTGACCGCACCCAAATCATCCTTCCTTTCCTGCGAGGCACTCGCCTTGATGGTTCTTACAACTCTTAGGGCAAGTCGGGCAATTCTTGGTTCTTGAAATACTTCCGTGAGACTTAGACCTTGGTGACCTAACCTTCTGATCATACTTGTTCTTAGAGGATGGAACACTAGCTGATGAAGGGGCTGGGGTTGAAAACTTCTGCTAACTCTGTGAGCAATTTCCACCACCCAATTTTTGCTGAGAATAGTCATAGTTCCCAGTCCTAAACTTCTTATTCTCCTTGTCCTGTTCCCTAAGCTTATCACCCTCAAACTTCTGAGCATGAGTTATAGGCTTAGAGATGTCTATTTTTCTTGGTAACATAGCATTTCTAAAACTCCATACAAGAACTTATTCATCTGAGCCTAGAGTCAGCAAGTATGTGAGGAGCATACCTGGAGAGTTGGTTAACCATGAGCCTTACTCTTGGACCGTTATGTTACCATTCCTTAAGTTCATGAATTCCTGGGCCTTTGCTTCCCACTACTCTATTGGGAAAAACCTGTCCAAAAAGGTCTCACTAAAGCAATCCCAAGTAATAGGAGATGCATCTGTATCCCAATTTTTCTTCCACTAAGTTTACCAAATATGAGCTACACTTTTTAGTTGGTATATTGCCAACTCAACCTAATAATTTCTAGTAACCTGCATCACCTCAAAGATATTCTTGATATCAACCAAGTAATTATAAAGATCTTTACCAGTTTACGATCGTAATAACTCAGGAAGATACATCTTAACAAAGTCACGGACCTTTGCTGCTACTGATCCACCATTAGCATTCAAACGAGCTTGAACCGATTGCTCCGGTTGGCCACACTCTAAGCCGACATCTGAATGACGTTCCTAATCTCAAATTGGGGACTTTTTGATCTGGGATTGGAGGAGCTGCATTGGCATTCCTGGCGTTAGCGTTAGCTCTACAATGAGGCATGATCTGAAACGTAAAAGGTCGAGTTAGAATGGAATTAGATCATACCTTACGACATAAAGAGTAATAAGAAAGTGATGTTTTTCCTAAAACACTTCTTAGCCTACCTCTCATTAGATGTGGTGCACTTCTCACCCATGAAAAAGTCTCTACTTAGTACTACTTTTAAGACATCCTAGGACACTTAAGCCTAGTGCTTAATACTAAGTTTGTCACGCCCCGTGCTACCCCGGAGACACAAACACGACACCTAAGACCACAAGTGATCCCAAGCTAACCATGCTAGCATGATCATGAGCATACTAAATATAATAAAATGGTGTGGAAGCTAAATCATGAATAAAATTAAAAGATAGGTAATAACCACATTCTATAACTAAGATATGTGAAAACAATGGTGAGTTTAATACAAGAATATATTAACTCAATAGAAAGCTGAATCTACTATGCCTGAAAATAGATTCTAGCTGACTAGAAAGTATGGGATAGGCCCCAACTAAGTCTAGCGAAATTTGAAACTAAGAGACTAAAAATACTGAAATAAAGTCATGACTATTGTCCTCGAAGAATAAGGACTCAACACTGATTTTGCTGAAATAGATATGAGAATTGATCTAAGCATGATCTGGATGCTGAGAACCTTAACCTACATCAGAAGAAGATGTAGGACACGTATGCGTCAGTACTTGAAAGTCACTGAGCATGTAGGATAGACTAAACCTAAAATTAATATATAACAGAACAAACACATGACCATGTATCATATTCTGAACATGATTTACTGAATACCGAGCTAACTGGATGCAATGACCAAATTTATAATATGCTGAGACTGAATACTAACTGATCTATAAATACGGTTAATGCAATAGAGGATGAGAACTGTGGGAGCTACTAATAACCGATAATAGAATCACATGATCTAACTGTGAAGTCTGATGTATTAGCCCCATCGAGAGGACCCAATAAACGTTGCCAGTGGTATAAAGGCATGCTGGAGTGATCACTAAACTGATTCCCATAGAGGAAACTTACGACCTACTTTGCTAGTAGTTCTGGGACTATTGGGTACGTTGAACCTTAGTCCAACTTGGTATTATGCTACTCCTAATGAACTAAGTGATTAACATATTATGACTGAATTTCTGTAAATACTGGATAGGTCAAAACTGAACATGCATACTCGATAGGTCAAAACTGAACATGCAAACTAAGAATGCAACAATTAATCTGTTAAAGATGCATTATTAATCGAGGCAAGTATACCCCAAGTAATTGAAATATTTGACCTATAATGTGTAATTCAAGAACTAACTAAATACATGGTTAGGGTTCTGAAATTCATGCAATAAACTAAGTAATAAACTGGTAATATGATTTGGAACATATAACTAACTAATTCATGATAATCTACTAATGTTCTAGAAACCCTAGGTCTAATCATGGTAAGAGAATCAAGAACCTAACTGAAAACTAGGGACCGAATGGGTGAAAGGAACCCACCAGTGAAATCCCACATATCTGATAATGAAATCCACGGAGAAATCTTTAGATTACAGGGCTGGAACTGATGGAACCTTGTTGCATTCTTGAACTAGGGTTCTTGACATTTTTCTCCTCTATTGCTTTTAATTTTTAACATTTTGATTAATGATTTGACTTACGTAAGTTCATGTTATATTTTAGGCTTAAACTGACTAAAAAAAATCTTCATTTAGGGTCTAAATGACGTAGCTTAGGGGTTCAACGACGTAGGAAAATACAAAAAGACCCGTTACTTAACTGCTGTCGGAGTGACCAATGGATCTAGTCCACAGACCGTTGTTCATAAAAATGGTCCGTAGTCGTGTTCATTGTCTGTGGACCAAGATCAATAGACCTGGTCCACAGAACGTGGTTCTACCTTCGGTCCGTAGGTCCTGGCCGTCATTTAGTTCAGAGAATGGGTCTTTGGACCAAGATCGACGAACCTGGTCCACGGACCGTGGTCCTACCTATGGTCCTTCCTATTCCGTCATTGTTTCATTAAGAGAATGGGTTCTGAGGACCAAGATATACGGACCTGGTCCACGAACCATGGTCCAATCTATGGTCTATCCTGTTCCTCTGTAGTTTGATTCAGAGAATGGGTTGTGAGGACCAAGATCGACGAACCTGCTCCAGTATCATGGTCCAATCTGCGGTCCGTCTTGTTCCTTCATAGTTTGATTTAGTGAATAGGTTCTGGGAACTAAGATCGACGGACATGGACCATGGACCGTGGTCCTAACTACGGTCTATAAGTGGCCTCCGTAGATTACATCCACACTTATGGAAAATCTGAATTCTAATCTATCTAGGATACGAGATGTTACATTAAACTTCTCGAGAGTTGGGGAATTGTCACGATATAGGTTTTGATGCTCAAGATAAAAGAATGACTTTACATATCACTGCTATTTATTTGATTTAGATTGTCAGGTTTTTTGCTTCAAAATAATTATTACTATATAAAAATTTCTCTTTTGTTTTACTAATTTACTATTTCTTAATACTTAAGTATTTTGGATAAAGAAAATCTTATATGACTTGTAATAACGTTAGTTGAAGTTTGCATTAGTTTGAATCTTATTATAGTCTAAATGCATTTGCTTTTTTTAACAATTTCTCTTATGATGTAGAAATATGCTTCTGAATATCCTTTTAAAAAATTATTTAAATTCTTAAGATTTAGAGATGAGCAACTTTCACATATAACAAATACAAAAATTATATTTGTATGTTATAGGTATAATTTGCATAATTGCACTCCATAGCAAACTTTGCTATGCCATTTTCGCTATACACATCTACAAAAGACACTGGTTATTTTGCTATGCATATATACAAAAGAAAAAATTGTATAATTCGTTGTCTCCTCTTCATATTTGTATGTTTTACTGGCATGCCATTTGTATAAATTGTTGTCAGTCTCTCGTTTGTGTAAATCGTTGGCATCCTCACAATTCAATTTTATGTGTTTGTAGATCTAGATAAAATTTTAATTTGTATATAATTGAATCAAAATGAAACATTTGTATATCAAATATCATTCTCTCTCTCTCTCTTTATACAAATATAAATTATACATTGTACTTTGTATAATTTGTGTTTGTATATAGCAAAAAAGAGAAATGCGAAAGAAAACTGGATAGGGAAATAATTATATTGTATAATCATAAGTGTATAGGATAAAGATACATGTGTTTGCAAGTGTATATAAAATTTTCTCTTGCTTTATTGTATTAAGCAAGAGAGGCGAGGGGAGAGTGGCAAAGGAGAGTTCAAGGGAGAGAAGCGACAGACAACATGTTTTCTATGAGGCAAATTAAATCAAACTGTAGTTACAACATTTAATTTAAAATAATCATTTTCCATTATATACAATTTTCCTTTTGAGAATGGTCACAATTTGTTTATAACTTATAAAATAAAAAATAATATAAAAAAATAATTCTAACTAAATGTAGTTATTCTCCACATGTTCATATGTCATCTAAACAAATTGAGTGAAATACACGTGCAAAGTACATCTGGTTAGCTAACATGAAAAATACACAAAAAATGTTATCTATAAGGTAATATTTGTGAGATACGACTAAGTACATGATTAAACCTCATCAAATTGAAATAAGTATATATATTATTACATTTAACTAATAAAATTTTTCAGTAGCCATCTTCATACGTTCGTTTGAATAAGAGATACATATGACGATCCACATTGAACATTCACAAAAAATCTGAAATATTATTTTTTGCGAATATAATTCAAATCGTTGCTTAAATTTCTGAATTGATAATCATGTGCAACATACGTGTCGAAAAACTAGTTACATTAAATAATAAAAGTGGAAAATTTACTTATTCAATAATCACCCTAAATAAATATTTAAAGAAATGTGAGAAGCCACTCTTGTAACTCCAGAGAATTACTAAATTATAATGTGTGTTTAGAGGATAATTATATAGTAGTATTTATTAGGAGTGCTCCTTACATTTGTTACATTGAATTTCTTTTGGAACTCTAAAAATCAACAAATTAATTATAAATAGTTTAAATAACATGTACCTAGCTACAATTTATCTTCTATTGGAGACTCAAATAGTCTTGGTTGCTAATTGATGATGTGGAGGAATTGATATTTCACACAACATAAATGTACAAAAATATACTTTGATAGTTGTTAATATTATTCATTATAAATTGGAAAATTCGATGAAGTGACTAATAGTTTGAGCATAGTTATCCACGTTCTCCTCTCACACGAACAACAAAGGTGAATCATATTTTTGTTTCTTGATCTTCTCTTTTTATCGACTATTTCTATTTCTTCCACATACTTAAAAATACTGTCCTAATTGAACGTTTGAATAATTTATGTCATTATATTTCTCTTGATATATTGACTATAAATCTATCACCAATCTGTGTAATTCTTTTACAGAATCTTATCGGAAATTAGTATGGATGAAGTTAAAAAGATCATTCTTGACCCATCTGTTTTATCGGGGGAGTCAGGTAAGGCTAAGAGGGTTCATTCAAACGTTGACTGAAAATTACAATATTTTTATACATATGGCTTCAATAGTTTTTCTTTATGTATATATAGTAGAGGTTGAACCTTCGTGTATTTAGTTCTTCATATTTTGAACCCCTTTAGTGAAAATTCAAGTCTGCCACTATTTCATTTAATATGTTTTTCACACTCTTGATTCTATTATAAATGTCTTAAAATCATATTTTATGTGTCCAATTTTATACTAAATGACTCATGATTCATGTTGACTATTTGTTGCAATCAAACAGCGGACTAAAGCTGTTATCATCCGAGAACATGTACAGTTCTTGGCCTAAGGAGACTGCTCAAGTACATCTGATACAAAGAGATAAAATGAGTTAGTAGTGTATATCATGAGGTGTTACAACTCATTCTATTGAATGAAGAACAGATCAAGAGAATCAAATTGATTCCTTATAATGTAAATGGCTCTTTCTTACATAAATTATATGAGGTTTACTGAGCTATTTAATAAACTATTTGATTAATTGTTATATATATATATATATATATATATATATA
>NC_028646.1:29293684-29309161 GCF_001406875.1 Solanum pennellii
TATATATATATATATGATTTTAGGCTCTAACATAAGTAAAATTCTAATGGAAACAACTGAACGTCTGGTTAAGTCTGGCATGGTTGCTGCTCTGCTAGGACTTCTTTTCGCTGTGACATCAACGATCATAACTCTAAGAGATCCAGCATCCGCGATTCTTGAAAAAGTAGCAGCTCAATCGAAAGTTTGCATAGTACTAGTAAAACAATTCCTAGTTAATTTTCCTAACTCAAACCCGATCATTAATTTTACTCCCAATTTCAATTCACTTCCAAAATTCTAATCCTATCCCTAATTCCAGTTCAATCCCGAATCATCTCTATCCTTTCACGTGAATATAAGACAAGGTAGGGCAGGAAGTAAACTACCTTTGTGCCAAGTATCCAGTAATTTTCCAGCAAATTCAACGAAGAACGATCTGCATTTCAGTCTTTATCTTCTCCAGAGAAATTTAGCAAACCCCAAGTGAAACGTTGCAATTTTGCTTACATGAAGTTAATTCATGTTTTACTTAATAGAATATACAGAAATGGTACGTCAAGTCTAATAGATGCCACACATGCAAAGGACATAAATAAAAACAAAACATGTTTTTAATGTCTAACACGAAATTTCAAGGCAAAACAATTATGAGCTTAAATTGATGAGTAGCGAATCTATTCGGGAGATTTAATATACTGTTAATCTCAAAAATATTAGATCTGCTAGCTCAACACATGAAACTAAACAACTACATTTATTTAGGTTGGTATGATGTAGCACAATTGTAATGTCGAAAATTGTTATCATCACAGCAATATCAGCGAGCATTTTGCTTACCAACAATTCGAACGTTTCATTTAATAATGAAGGGAATGACTTACTTGCACCACAAAATAATGCAATATAGATACTTTCTCTTTATTCATATGATGCCCAGTCAAAGCTGCTACAAAAAATCATACGAACAAAGAAATATAAACCTTGATCATAATTTTTTGTGGCACAAAGCTAAAAAAAGGAAGCCAATATGACATAGTTGAAACTTCCTATGGAGTTGGGGATGGGCTGCTCACCCCTAATTTGGTAATGTCCTGATTGAACTCAAGTTACGAAATTAAACGTGGAACTTAAATTTAGGAAGATTTTCATCATGTAGAAAATGGACAATGAAGAACAATAAACGTAAATGACACTTTTTCACTTCTTTATTTAATGAAGATCTACAAAATCTAGTAATGCATATAACGAACGGTTGTTGTATTCACTTTTTTAGAACAACAAATATAAGTTTTTAGAGAGAGTAGATTTATGTTAGAGTTGAATTGTGCAAGTAGTTAGACAGTAGTATCAAGGAGCACAAAAAAGGTTATGAAGCTGCATTACAAGATTAAGTCTCCTAGGTAATAATATTTGAAGGTACGAACATTCATAGTAGAGCGGCTATTCTTCGTCTAAATACAATCCTTATAGAGCTACAAATAAGGAAATAAAATATGACTAGTGAATTTAATTAGAATAATGAGATGTCGATGTTACATATCAAGTTTCCTTTAGCGCTAAACAAAAAGAAGGTGTTAAAACGCTGATATATCATAATATTTTTTTAACTCTAATAGGTAAATGAAGCCTTAGGTAATGACTATTCAAATGACCTTTTATTGCTGAATATGAATAATTTTCAAATTCCTTAACTAACGTGGCCCATATTAGTGTGTTGGGTTTGTATTTACTTGAGTAGCACAATAAGTCTGTTCGAACACATATTGCTCAAAATACATGAGTCAAGTATCTATAGAAAACATCATTTCTACCACCCAAGTAGGGGTAAGGTCTACATATACACTACCCTCCATATCCGTCGATCTCTGGCATGCGCAACTCGTATACCTTCTGAACGGATTATCTCTTGAACAAAAAAATGCAACAATGCAGCTTTTACGTCTATTTCCTTTTATCTAATAGTTTCAAAAGAGTGTAAGGTCTAAATGCTTTAGCATCACCACAAAATGTTCAATGATTCATACGATTGCCAGTTTCCGAAAAAGCCTCAAGGAGCTTGTGAAACAACCTACTCTTTCGCAGTTCTGTGCAAGCACCCTAAGCATAAAGTAAGATGCACGAAACACCAACATGAAGATATTTGTAGAAAACAAAGGAATGTTGAGGCCACAAATGTAAGGTGCAACAGAGATTTTTTAACTGTTGACAGAGGATGTGTGTCAACTAGCAGTAAATGGACCAGGTCCCTTGACACACTCGAAATAAGAACAAAGAGTTAATAATTAAAAAAAATAACAAAAGTAGTTTACTTGGAAACCTCCTTGCTGAAGGAGTAAAACCACAACCTGTCACGCAAGATTTCAACCGTCTCGTCATGCCCGAAGCCTACACCCTGGACGTGGCCAGCACTCAACAACCATTGTTGGCCTCTAGAAAACCCTTCCCTGACTTACTTAACTCACTGGAAGACTAAGATAAAGTTAGATAAAGAATTAAATGCATTCTCATAAGATAACTTAATAACTTGTCTTGGCCAAAATGGAAATTAAGTCTCAAAACTGTAAGATACGAAGCATAAGGTGAAGGAGACTCCAAACCTGAACTACTACATTATCTAGGAAGCCTCTAAACTGACTGAGATGGATGTTGGAACAGACCCCAAAACATCCTAATGGTCTAAACAAAAAAGCAATAAAATGATGTCCTTCGGTATGCAAGGAGGCTCACCAACTAACTCTGGAGTGCTCAACTGGATCAACGGTATGCTGCGTGGTGATCCTGGTTACATGCATCTGCATCATTAAACGATGCATGCCAACTGACATTAGTACATTGAATATACGTGTATGCGAGTTGGAATGCTAAACACATCTATAACGCTTGAAATTGATTAAGGATAAACTTACCTTGATTCTGTTTGACTCACAAGATAACAACTAAATATAAGGCAACAAATACATATGAAATATATATATATATATTTATATATATATATATATATATATATATAAAACTGGTAAAACAGTGTAAAGACTTAGTTCATTAAAGATAAAACAATAATAAACTCAACTTTACTTATAATAATATAATTTCAGTGGGAGTTTCTCTAATTGACAACCACCATTATGAGCCTAAGTGGTGATACAACGTCTATCCCAGCTTCTAGAACTGTCCTATACCTTACCATCGGTATAAGACGTTACTTAGCTTAGTGGATCCACTAGATTACTTTACGTGATCATCTAAATAGTATGACCCGTCAATTCACATGATGGATTCACAATTTACATGGAGACTTGAGTTAATTTGAACTTTCATCCCCACATCGATGCTCAATACTACTCCCAATATACTTTAGCTCATAGTTTTAATAAAATTTTCTTCCTTTGGGTTGCTATAATTTACTGAATCCTTTAGTTTTAAAAGCTCTTTTTTGGAATAAATGTTCCCCTCTTTAGTTCAAAGCTCTTTCAAAATTTCTTAGTTTCCTTTTTGCTTAAATTTGAAATATTTACATATTTTTAGGGAATACTTAGTCGCCTTACGAACTTTGAGAAATGAACTCAACTCTTGCACTTCACTTAGCTTGAACTTAAATATTAGGGAATTCCCTTATATTACTTTGAAGAAAGATCTTCAACTCCTTACTCCTTACTTACTTTAGCTCTAGGCCTTTAAAACAAAGTGAAAACAGTTGTGAAAGACTTTAACTTTTACTCATTCTTTAATTTGGAACATGAGCCGTAAAATGAAGTTAAAAAGATTAGGCAAGACTCTCGGTAAATTTAAGAAACTTTAATTTAACATACTTCATAGCTTTAGACTCACTCCTTAACTCACTTGACTTCGATCTTAACTTTCCTTGAATGGATTATGAAATTTAAGGTTTCAATTTGAGTTCTTGGATGATTTCTAGGTATTTAGAAATCACTGGCAGTGATCGGAAATAACGGAAGATGTTAATGTACCTTGAAAGGACTTAAAAGGGCTAAACTACGAAAAGTGGACGAAAAACACTGAGTTGGGCGTACTTGTAGTGCGTCGCGCTAGCCAGTTCATTGAGGCATGATTTTGGCGCACTGGTGGTGCGCCACACTAGTGGTGCGCCGCACCAGGACTTAGTTGAGTGAGGAAAATTTCAGGCACACTGCATGCGTGCCGCGCCTGCCCTTACCCAGGTGTGTCTGATGAATTTCTCAACTCGTTTTCCATCTCGAAATCCTCCAAAACCTCCTAGATTTTCCCTAAACGATTGGGACTATTGATACTATCAATAATTACTGAATTCAACTTAAAATAACTCGAATTAAAAAGTATCTAATCAACAATAGCAGCCAACAATCCAATCAACAAGAAATGAAAACATTCTTTCAAGAACTTTACTCATAACATGAAATCGATCGACAAACTCGCTGAACTGTAACAAATTTGTTTGTGGTGAAGTAACCAATACAAAATATCCCACATACCTTAAAGGGATCACCTCCCAACGAAATCCACGCAATGATCCTTGACGTTCTTGCGTCTTTTTCTCCTTTTTCCTCTTTTCTCTTCTCTCAAAATCCAAACTTGTTTTCTAAATGCGTAAAATGAATGATCAACTTAGACCCGATTATCCAAAAATGAAATAATTGGTTAAGGAAAAGACCAAAACACCCTTAATAAATTCGGATTTGGTTTTTTTCCTCTGTCCAACAGCCAAACTTTTGAAAGTCATATCTTCCTCATGAGACCTCGGAATTCCACAACTCGGCGTCATTGGAAAGATCTTACCAAGAGTTTTCCAGGAATATAAAGAACTCACCTTAACTCCTCCTGAGCTGGATGTTATGACTGTTTGAAAATGACCAAAACTCAGTTTTGAAATGTGAAAATTTTCAAGATTTCCCTATTTATTTCCATAAATTATTATTCTTGGTCTCTTAGCTTAAACTGAGTTGTTACAAGTTATGGGATGTTACACGTCTTTACTAATATTCACAAGCAAAAGTGAAACCCGATTACAACAATGTGAGAAGAATCTATTAATCTAACTACCAAGCAGTAACTCTATTGTTTGAAGAGACTAAGAAGATGTTACTCTGACCACTAAACCATCACGACTAGACAACTTAGAATTCAAATAAGCAACTCACACGTTGCCCACTAAATCACAACGCTCCGAATGACTTAGAGTTTGACTAAACAACACATAAGGCTGCCACTAAATCAGTTGCACTCAACTAACTTAGACATTTCAAAAAACCAAAATATATGATTTTTTTAATATTAAGGAATATAATATACAATGCACGTGCGAAATAAATAATCCTAAGAAAACTAAGCTTCCAACTATTTCTGATTGGAGTTGATCTTGAGGATGCTTCTTTACTCCTCTTTTCAGCCTTTGCAAGAGTTCTTGAGATGTTTTAAAGTTGCAAAAATTGAGGTTGTGAGTATTGGTTACATATTTATTTACCATAGTTATAACCTTCAAGATCATGCCATTGGCTGAGGTTTCTTCCACTTCTACTACTATTGGAGACTATGTACCAACGTTTTTTTACCTTTTCCAACAGTTTGTGTGTAATTTCCACTCGAGAGTATGTCCCTTTACAAGTTCCCCGAGTTTTTTATATCATCAAAACTACAAATAACATTTCCCCCTTTTAGATGATGACAAACTATACACACAATACCTACAATTTTTCCCCTTGTCGACCACAACCTGATACATGTCGTTTCCTGCCATTTTATTCCCCCATGTCAACCATAATTTCCTACAAACCTAAGCAACCAAGCATTCCCCCTTTTGGCATGATAAAAAGAAATACAGTAAACAAAAAAAAACAAGTAAGAATGATAAGCAAGATCATAGACAAGGGCAACACCAATATGAACATAAAAGAAGGAGACAACAAAACAGGAATCAATTTCATTTCACAGAAAGACAGTATTCAATACATTATAGTTGAAATGAAATTTAGAATTTGGACACAGTCCTCAAAAAGAAGAAGAGACACTGGAAGGACTATAGAGGAGGACGCTAAAGGGAGAGAGAGTAGATGAAAATAGTGAGCTTGGAATTTTCTTCTCCATTATCCTGAATGATCTTCTCCTGAAGCATATCAATCTTTTTAAGGAGTTCATCATTCTTCTTCAGCAACTACTTAAGCAAGTCAGTACCAAAACCCTCAGTTTGAGCCTTGACCAGTTCAGCCTTTAGGAAGGCAATTTCAGCATCCTTGGTGCTCGCTTGCACAGTTATCTCTTCCAATTCGTGTTTCATCTGGTCTTACTCCATCACCAACTGAGATATCTTGCTTAGTGGACAAGTTTTTCCTTCAATACATTCTGATTCAACTAGAGTAGTTAGAGTAAAGTTCTCTTTAGCCGTGCCAATGTGACCCATTCCAATAGAAATGTTGAGATGATGAAAGACCCTTGTTAGAAACTAACCATACCCCATGCCATGCTTCCCTTTACGTTCAATCACTGACTTGAACATATGCTCCACTATGATGGATATAACATCTTTGGGCTCAAACTTTCTCGGTGCCTCCATGATGTAGAGATTAGCGAAAGTGGTGACAATCCTTTTTTAAGTTATAGGGAGGAGAACCTTGTTGAAAAATTCAAAGAGCAGCTGATATTCCCTTTCGTAAGCTTCTTCTGCACCCTAGCAGGACGCGCATTAGGGATCTTAGAGAATTCCTTCATAAACTCTGTGGTGCAGGTCACATAAACCAGGGACCTAAACCCCCCCCGCTGGGTACCTCAACGATTTCTCCCAAAGGATTTTCATCCAAAGAAAACCCCTTTACCAACTAATCTGGAGTTGATGCTCCCGTCTTCCACAAATTCTATGTTATAATAGCATTCCCTGACTTCTTCCTTGTGAAGAACATGAGATTTTTTATGAAACAGGAGAATCTAAGACTAGAAATTCACCACTTCATGTAATGCGTCTATTCCTGCATTGCAAATGATGTCCATATCAAAATCCCTCCCTTTTAGAATGCACTGTTCACACAGATTGTTAATAATACTTTTCTTCTCTGCAAGATAATATGCCAAATTTCTCCCAGGACCAAGTCCTGCTCGGAGGGTTCTAGTTCAGTAGGGAAGGTTTCTCTCTTCCTTTTTGATTAAACCCTTTTCTTTTATGAATAACTTTCCTTTACCCTTTCCATGTCAATCTTATTGCCCACAAATGTTTTAGACTTTCCCCTTTTCTTTCCCTTAGTAGCCTTTTTCTTTTGACATGCTTTTCTTTTTTGTATATTTCTCCTACAATTTCCTATTCAGATCCCTCCTTAGAAATATCAACCACACTATCTATAGGAATCTCAAAGACTATCTCACAAGATCTCTTTTCTTCCGAATCACAACAGTGCTTAACTCCATGGATTTCATCGCATCTCCAATGAACTTATGAGTTATATCTCTTGTGGAGGGACTCCTTATTGGCGTGGTTTTAGTCACCTTTTCTTTTCCCTTTGTGGATTAATAAACCAATACCTTTTGAACCATCGACCTGAGAGGGAGATTATCTTCATATGTGTCAGTTGAACATGAAGGAGGATAGATACCAACCTCAAAAGTTTGATCAAACACAAGTTGAGATCCCTCAGGTAACTGCTCAGTGTTCTGCTCATCTTTTTCATGTATAACTTCTTCCATTATTCATGTTGAACTCTCAACAACTAACTTTTCAATTGCAGCAAGAATGTTTGAAGAGAGAATGTTGGGTTATTGAGGTCAAAGAGAGTCCGGGAGTTAAGATGACTTGCTTCATTGATGTGCATCGAAGAAATGGTCGACGGATTCGAAGGAGGTACAAAATAGATGATATGTAGAAGTCTACAGGATCTATTTCGTTCAGGGAGTCTAAAATGTTCCTTTAAGATGAAATAGATTGAGATATTTTAGTTAATGGATGGTAATGAGAAGAATTTGGAGAGAATATAAGATAGAGATATATATAGGGTTTTGGGAGGAGTATTTCTGAGTGAGAGAGAGAGAGAGAGCGAAAGAAAGTTGAAATAATGGGAGATTGAGTTTGAAAACAAATTGTATAAAAAGAGGTGAAACGGTGTGTGAGGTCCCAGAGTAGACGCATCGCTTGAACTTAAAGCGATGGGACAAGTGGTCAGAAGTAACAATCGATAAAAAATGGAGATCTGAACGGTTGTCTTTTAACAATTTAAAAAGAATGTAAAGTATGCTAACCTTGAGAGGGACCGGGTTCTCACTGCAAAAGATATTTGATTCCTAGATGATTTCAACCATTCTTGCTACTGTAATTTTTCATTAGTGTATACCTGCAACAGGTACATGATCGATCTCACTTAAACTATTCATGACTAGCATAGATGATACATGCCCTTCAGATCGTAGTTAAAACAAGGTTTGGATGCCTTTTTGGGTAAAATCAGGTCAGTGCATATACACCATTCCCAGCTTCAGCTTGTTGCTCTCAAATTGATTCTCTTAGAGCCTTGGTGAAGATGTCTCCAATTTTATCCTCAATCCTGCAATACATCATGATGATGTTCCCATTTTCAACATTATCTCTCAAGAAGCGATGTGTCTTATCAATGTTTTTTGTTCATTGTGATGGACTAGATTCTTTCCCATGTTGACTGCACTTGTATTGTCACATATTAGTGGAATGGTGTTGATGTGTACTCCAGAACTTCCAATTGTTGCTTCATCCAATGAAGTTAGGCATAGCAGGATGCATCCGCTACATACTCAGCTTCAGCTGTTGGGAGAGCTATTGAGTTTTGTTTTTTTGTTCCCCAAGAGATGAGTGAAGACCCAAGAAAGTGTCATTCAAGAGTTTCTCTTCCTATCAACCTAATATCCTGCAAAATAAGCAATATCATACCCTACTAAATCAAAGGAATCACCTGCCAGATAAAAGAGGACCAGGTCCTCTTTTTTCTTTAGATATCTTATAATTCGCTTTGCAACTTTAAGATATGATTCATTGGGACATGCATGTCATCACGCACACATTCCTACGCTGAAAATAATATTATGTCTACTAGCTGTTAAGTTCAACAGAGATCCAATAATGCCACTGTACATGGTTTGATTCACTGGGTATTAGCTTTATCTTCTCCCATTTTTGGACTTTGTTCCCATAGGTATATCGATATACTTGGAATCCACCATGTTAAACTTCTTTAGCAACTCTTTTGTATACTTCTTCTTGGCTGATTGAAGTACCACATGTGTTTACTAAATCTGCAGGCCCAGGAAAAAAATTAAATCTCCCATCATACTCATCTCGAACTTATTTCACATTAGAGTAGCAAATTCTTCACACAAATATTCAGAGGTTGCTTTGAAGATGATATCATCCACACGCACTTGTATGATGATCAATTTCTATTCCCTTTTCATTAGAAACGTGTTGTCTATTTTCCCCCTTTTAAATCCATTCTTAGTAGGAATTTGGGGAGCTTTTCATACCAAGATCTATGAGCTTGTTTTAACCCATATAAAGCCTTATTGAGCTTGTAAACATGATTTGGTCAATCAAAAATCCTGGTGGTTGTTTCACGTACACCTTTTTCTTTAGATCTCCATTCAAGAAAGCACTCTTGACATGCATTTGTTAGAGCCTGAATCCCATGAAAGCAACAAAGGCTATGAGAATTCTGATGCCCTCCATTCGTGCAACATCAGCAGATGTCTTGTCATAGTCGATACCCTCTTCCTGATTATAACCTTGACAACCATCTGGACTTGTTTGTATTGATAAAAACATTTTCATCAAGCTTTTTTTTGGGACACCCACCTTGTACCTACGATGGTTTTGTCAGCAGGTCTTGCGATCAGGTATCGCATATTGCTCCTCTCAAACTGATGTAGTTCATCATACATTGAGTTGACCCAGTCAACATCATTTAGGGTGTGTTTTCACATTTTTAGGCTTAATACTAGAGATGAGAGCTGAAAATGCAACCATATTTCTTGTTTTTAATCTGGCTTGCATTGCAGAATTCAGTAGAGAAATGAGATTCTCAAGGGGTGAGATAAACTGTGCTTCCACCCTGGTTTAGTGACCAATAATTGGGATTGAAAGGTTTTTTCTTCTTCATCTTCTGAATCATCATTCTCAGGAGAATGAATTTTCTTCTTTGTTTGCATTTATGTACCGGACCAAGTCCCTCTGTAGAATGATCATCTCCCTTCGTTTTTTCGAATAGACTTGGATCAACATTATCAGGTTCTGGATTTTCTTATGTTTCAAGCTTGCTGACTTCCTTATACTGGACATTAAACAGTTCATTTAGATTATTTTCATCCTTCATCTCCAGGTTCTTCAAGTCACTATCTTCATCGAATATCACATGAACACTTTCTCTTCAATGCATAGTGTTCTTTTGTTGACCAGTCTGTAGGCTTTGCTTGAGGATGAGCACCCCACAAAAATGCCTTCAACACTTCTATGATCATACTTTCAAAGATCATCCTTCCCATTGTTCAATACAAAAAATTGAACCCAAAAGCCCTTAGATAACTAAGCTTTAGTTTCTTTTTGTTGAGTTATTTATAGGGTGTTTTGTTCATAAGAGATCGGATTAAACATCTGTTGGTAGCATAGCATGTCTTGTTGGCTGCCTCAACCCAGAAGTTTTGAGGAAGATTTGAATCAATGAGCATGGTTCTAGCGATATCTACCAGAGTATCACACCTTTTTTTAAGGTATTCTAGGAGCGGAGAAGTTATGGCTAATGTCATTTCTGCACAAAACACGCAAATAATTTAGTTTGGTTTGGATCATTTTGAAAAAAATAATCCACACACCAGCTGCCTCAGATTTTGATTTGAGAAATATAGTCCATGTGAACCTGGAGTAGTCATCAAAAATCACCAAAATGTACTTCTTGCGATTTCTACTTTGAACTTTCACAGGTCCACACAGATACATAACAGTTCAAGAGCCCTCGATGAGCTCATTTGCTTCATTTGTTTGAATGAGGATCTCAACAGCTTTGTTTTGACGCATACATTACTCACTTTGCTTTAACTAAACATCAATTTCGGCAGACCATGGACCAAGTCCCTAGAAACAAGTTTATTCAGTAAAGACGAGATCACATGGCCTAGCCTCCAATGCAAAAATTTGGCATTTTCACTTTAAGCGCTAAGGCAAATCAGATAGTCTCCATGAGATGTTTCTAGGTCTACCACATACATACTTTCCGCCTTTGTGCTATCAGGATCACCTTCTTGGTAGACAAGTTGGTAACAATGCACTTTTCTAAGGGGAACTTGACTTCGTTTCCCTCTGGGAAACACTAAGAAGATTTTACTTTGATCTGCACACATAGTAAACATTTTCAATGGAATCTTCAAGAGATTTTCAACGCTTCAAACACCCAGAAAATATCCTTTCTTTCCATTGCAAAAGATACACCTACCCCTTGAAGTGCCTTGAGTGAAAGAATTTTTTTTGTGTTTCCAGTCATGTTCTTTGAGCATCCACTTTCCATAAACAAGAACTGACTGCTACTTCCTTCACTCCCCTGCAACAAATATCACTTCTTAGACTTGGGAACCCATTTTAACCTAAGTTCCCAGTATACAGATAGAGGAGTAGCCAGAGTGATTCTTGCCAAGTGAGTCTATTTGGTCCTTTTCCTTTTTAAGGACTTAGGAAGCTGACTGGGTCCCCCTTTCAGTTCCCTTTTCTTGCTAGGGTATACTAAAAATTTTCTTGTGACTCTTTCCAAGAATGGCAATCCTTTTTAAAGTTATCATTTCTACCACTGTGAAAACACAACAAATTATCTGACACACAAACATATTTACTGTGAGGGTTGTAGGGAGGAGTAATGTTCAAGCTATCTAGACCCTTTTATTTAATTGCTATGACTGGTGATATTGGAAAGAAAATTGGAGGATTTGGTCCATTTATATGAAGTATTGATTTCTTCCTTAAGATGGACCAGGTCCCTCTGCATTTGATCATTTCTTTCCAATGCTAGATCAAGTCGGGTCTCCAGTGTTTAAACTTACTTCTAGTTTAGCCTGCAAACTAGTGAACTCCCCCTTTTTTCCCCAGATTTCTCAATTATTAAGTCCAATTAATTTTTGATTTCTAGTTTTTCAGTTCAAGAACTACAAGTTGTTCCTCCATGATAGATATTCTCACATTTATCACATCTCTATTCTCACTAAGATTATCTATTTTTTCCTTGGGGAATCTTTAAAATTCCCACTAAGTTCATAAAGTCTCATTTTGTGGTTAACTCCATAACTGAGTCAATCAAGATATTTTCTAGCGTTCTCAACCTTCTAACGGACTACACATTAAACTTTTTCTTAAAGTCAACTAGAATTACGTTATCTTTATCATCTTACATGGCCATTATATTCAACATGCTATCAAATACGTTAGCCTCATCTTAAATCACCAGCATTGATGCATCATCAGGACAATCTGATTCAGCTGAATCACTTGAAGAGTCCCCCATGCAACAAGAGCTTTCTTCAATACATAGTCACCTTTAGATTTTCTGCCACTTTTGTCACGTACCTGATCCCTTCTTTTGTCTTTTTACCTCCGGGCCTTTGATACTCCTTGGTTTCTATTAAGATTTGCCCAACCTTCCTCTATTTGTGACAAGATTGACTAGCAGTTGCAGCCCAAGGAGTGTTCCTTCCTTTTCTAAACCCTCTATTTTTCTTTACGATCGTCTGAAATCTCATGGTAAGATAGGCCATATCATCTTCTTCACTAGACACTTCTGTAGGTGTCAATTTGAGGATTAGAGACTTGTATTTCTTATCCTCCTTCTTTGAAAAGTCATGACTTCTATTCATTTCATGAGTCTTAAGATATACTTTCAGATCCTTGGCTTCAGTGATAGCATCCACCTTTCTTTCCCATGACTTAGAAAGGCTTCGAAGAACTTTCCTGACTTGCTTGCTTGTATTTATGGGCTTTCCAGGGCTTCGTAGATCATTTGATATGGAGGAGAGTTTGGTATACATTTCATGAATGGTTCCCCGCTCCTTCATTCTTAAGTTTTCATATTGAGTAATAAGTATGTCCACATTTGATTCCTTCACCTACTCAATACTCTTATGAGCAGTTCTCAGATAGTCCCAGATATCCTTTGCTGATTCGCAGTTAGTGATATAGTTGTATTTTTCAGCACCTATTCCACATACCAACATCTTCTAAGCCTTGTATCCCGTTGGTTGATAGAGGATTTCCAAGAAGATATTCTTTTCATCAAAGATGTGATCCTCTAAGATGATAAGATATTCCTCATATCAAGATTTGATCCTCTAAAATCTTAGGATAATCGTAGTAATTTTGAATATCATATATGTGATTATTTCTCTTAATTTAGGTGATTCGATTCTACAATCTTTTATATATATGAAGCCATGTACATGACTTATAAAGACATGAATAAAATTATTCATCAATCTTTTTCCATATGGTATCAGAGATGATTAATCCTGACTAATTTTATTCGTTATATCTTGAAAAATCTCATTTTGCTATCTTCAACTTCTCAAACTGTCACCCCCCGAGCGTACACTTTGGGTGGGACAGACACTTGATGACCATTTTTGGCCTCGAGCAAACCCTTAGCCGGACGTACTTAACTTAGCGGAACATAGCAATCATACTTACAATGATAAAAGAAAATATCTCATCCACACAACAAAATAATTGGGGATGTCTTTAAAAGGTTAAACATTCAACATGGTCAAATTAGCAATCCAAGTCTTTAACATAAGAATGAAAAGGTAAAGACTATTGATCTACTAACTGTCTATGAAGCCTCTAAATTGACTGAGATAAATGTTGGGACAAACCACACAATATCCTAATGAACTAAACTAGAAAGCAATGAAAATGGATCCTCCGGAATTCAAGGAGGCTCACCAACTGACTTTGGGGGTGCTCAAATGGATCAAAGGTGCACTGGATGGAAATCATTCTTACCTGTGTCTGCATCATGATACGATGAAGGCCGACTGATATCAACACATTGAATGTACGAGAATGCAAGTTGGAATGCTAAACGACACTTAATATTTTAAAGGAGTAAGAAATAACACTAACATTGGCTCTGTTCAACTCATGATTTACTAACTCTTATTCAATATATGCAGTTTAAGAGAAATAGCAATATAAAGAAAAACTGACTGAAATATGCTGTAAACTCTTAATGTATAGAAGTGTACAAATAATATCCTAGATGTATGTAAAAATACAAATTGTTGATGTGCATACAAATACAATACTTTTTTTGGGAGTTTCTCTAATCGACAACTATCAGTTAAGAGCTATAGTGAGATACAACGTTACTCAGTCCACGCTGCCTGACCATCCTAACCTTTCACAATATAGGACCTGAACTGCCAAATGGATCCACTAGTATACTATCAAAAGGGTTCATCTAATAAGTATGACCCTCTTCTACCCATAACTACTACATGGTTCACATGGAGACTTGAGTAGATATGACCTTGCATCCCCACATTGGTGTAAAATACTACTCCCAAAAATATATATTGACTCTTATGTTTTTAAAAAATACTGATTTTGTGATTTGAGATTAGTTCTCAAAATTTAGCTTTAAAATAACTGTCTTGGAAATCAAAGTTTCCCTATTTTGTTTGATGTGAAGTCGTTTTTACTTTTCTTTGAGGATACTTAGTCCCCATATACTCTTGAAAAAAGGAATTTCAACTTAACTCTTTACTCTTTACTCAACTTATAGCTTGACCTAAAAAAAATTGGAATGTTTGTTTAGGACTCTAGAAATCTTTAAGAACTTACTTTGAGTTGCTTCTTAAGTTTGAGACTTGACTCTTTACTTCGACTTTGATCTTAACTTTCCTTGAATTGGATTATGGATTGAAGGATCATAATCTCAGGTTTATGGATAATTTCATGGTGATTAGATAGACTTAGAGTGTGGGAATCAACTAGGAATGATAGGTACATCACTTAGGAACTAGTACACAAAAATTGGAAAGAAAAGGGAACTCCAGGTGACCGTGGCTCTTTATGAGGTGCGGGGCGCAAAATCCTAAAGGATAGACACTGTCCTCAGATGTTCTTGCTGGTGCGGTGCATCAGATTCTGATAGACAAAGTTTGTCCTGAGGTGCTCTGATAGGTGCGGCGCCCCATGGCTTGTCAAACGGGTTCTCTGACTTTTCTTTGCTGATTTTTAACTCTAAACCTCCCAAACTTCCATGGATATTCCCCCAAACGCTTAGGATCACTAATATCCCTAATACCCAGTAGTTTAGACTTGTAAAACATCCCAGAAACACGAATCAAAACCACTAAAGGTACACTACAACTCTACAAACAAGATTTCAACAATCGTTCATCAAGAACTTCAAGATTCACCGTTCAATCAATACAAAACTTGCTGAAGTAAATATATTGGTGTGTGGGTAAATGAACCCAACACAGAAAGATCTCACATACCTCAATTAGGATGACCCCCCCCCCCCC
>NC_028646.1:29309581-29334201 GCF_001406875.1 Solanum pennellii
AGCCCCCCCCCCCCCCCATGAATTCCACTTGCGAAACCTTAGTGTTTTAGAAGAAATCTTGATATTACTCTTCTCTTCTCTACTCTTCCAAAGCACTAAGCATTCTCAACTTTTCTAAAACTGTTTTGGGACTTGGTTTTACCCATAATACACCCTTAAAATGAATTAGAAAGTAGTAGGGTGAAAAGACCACTCCTCAGTCCAACAACACAACTTCCAAAAGGTATATCTCCCTTATACGACATAAAAAATGCGCAAAATCAGCCTTGTTGGAAAGATCTTCCTACGGGCTTTTCAAACATATAGAGAACTCACCCTAAATCCTCATGAGCTGGGAGTTATGGCTGTTTCAAAATGACCAAAACTCACTCTTTAAAATTAGGAAATTTTCCATATTTCCCTATTTATTTCCAAATATTATTACTCTTTGTTTCTTAGCTTATTCTTAGTTATTTCAAGTTACGAGATGTTACAATATCTCCCCAATTGGAACACTCGTCCTCGAATGAGAACTCTTTCACTAAACTAAGGGTAGTAACATCATTCCAACACTCAACAACAAAAGCAAATAACAACATGTTTATACATAGTCATATAAATAACTAAGAAGAGAATTTAATACCTTGATCTGCATTCTGTCTAGATTCAATGACATGGGGATATTTGTCCTTCATATTTTCCTCTGCTTGCCAAGTCTCTTCTTCAACGATTGGTTCCTCTAAAGAATCTTGACCGATGCAACTTTCTTTGTCCTTAACTTGCGAACTTGACGATCCGAAATCTGAATCAAAACTTCTTCATAGGATAAACTATCCTTAATACCAACATTCTAAGTTACAATTAATAAAGGATCACACAAGAACTTCTTCAACATAGAAATATGGAATACCAGATGAAGCGCCGCTAATTCTTGGGGTAGCTCCAACTCAAAAGTAACATTTCCAACTTTCTTAGAGATTCTATAAGGTCCAATATATCGAGGACTAAGTTTACTTTTCTTACCAAACCTCATCACATCCTTCATGGGTGAAACTTTCAGATTCACCCAATCCTCCACCGCAAACTCTAACGGCCTTTCTTGAATCACTTTAACTTTCTCCATAGCCTTGTGAACAAGATCTTGTCCTATCAACCTGGATTAACAAACTTCGAACCACCCAATAGGAAATCTTCATCTTCTCCCATAAAGAGCTTCATATGGAGCCATTTGGATGTTCGAATGATAACTGTTGTTGTAAGCTAACTCAGTGAGAGGTATATGATCATCCCAAATCCCTTTGAAATCGATTATACAAGTTTTCAATATATATTCTAAGGTCTCGATAGGACACTCTTCTTGTCCATTTTTTTAAGGATGAAAGGCAGTGCTTAATGTCATCTTTGAACCCAAACCTTTCTGGAAAGAGTTCTAGAACTGTGCAGTAAATTGTGCACCTCTATTTGAAATAATGGAGAACAGAACTTCGTGAAGTCTTACAACTCCTTGAAGGTAAATATTAGCATAATCATCGACCAAATAGGTAGTCTCCACTGGCAAGAAATGGGTTGACTTTGTCATATCTATGGACAATCACCCAAATAGAATCATGCTGGTTGCAAGACCTTGGAAAGCCTGTGATGAAGTCCATATTAATCATCTCCTACTCCATTCCGGAAGTTCTATATATTTGAGCCAAACCTCAGGGCCTTTGATGTTCTGCTATAACTTGTTGGCTGTTCGGGAACTTGGAAACAAACTCGCAACACCCTTGTTCATTCCTTCCCACCAATAAACCTCTCTCAAATCCTGGTACATCTTTGTGGAACCTAGATGGATTGAATATCTGGAGATATGATCTTTATCCATGATCCTTTCATGGAGTTCAGCAACCTTTGGTACACACAATATACCTTGATACATCAGCACACCATCTCCCCTTTATTCAAAAGCTAACACTCTTTGCTTATGAACATTCTCCTTTAAATTAAGCAAAATAGGGTCTTGGTCTTGCTTTATTTTCAGCTCTGACACTAATGATGACTCATCCCATTGGTTACCAATATACCTCCTTCTGTGGAATCCATAAGTCTTACTCCCGAACGTGCAAGTACGTGCACATCTTTAGCTAAATCCCTCTTTCCTTCTTCAACATGGGAAGTACTTCCCGCGTATAACCTACTTAAAGCATCAAAAACCACATTATCCTTACCTCGGTGGAAAAGAATACTCATGCTGTAATCCTTGAGTATGGTTATGTGTATGTTATGTCTAGCTGGAAATTGAAATGTTTCCTTGATTTGGGTATGTGAATTTAGGTATAATGCATATACGATGAGCTGCTAGGCTAGAATCGGTCTTTTAAGAAGCGTTTAAGAAGGTGTTATCCGAGGATGAATATTTCCCAAGCGGGGGATATTGCAAGGACCCCAAAATGAATTAGGTGAATCTATAGCCTAACATGTGTGTAATTAGTTAATAATGTCTTAAAATGATAAACATAGGTTTTAGAAGTCATCTTGAAGAGTTTGGAATAATTTGGAAGAGAAACGTCCAAGACGTCCGGAAGCTAGTCTAAGTTGAGCCAGTACATCAAAGAATTTTGTAGAGGAGTTTTGGGGTATGGTATGAGGGTGAAATTGACTATCGAAGGTTCCTAAACATAGAATGACATATAAAGGGTCAAAACATCAGAGTAAAACACCCAAGGGACCACCCTAAGGGTCCCGAAGAGGACCCAAACTTACGCCAAGAAAGCTGCCGGGCCACCTAGATATGGAGGCTGCTGTACGTCGCGCAGCCAGCACCACATAGGGAAAATTTTTCCCTACGACGAGGGGAAATTTCGAACTATTCTGTCTCAAATTCATTTCCAGAATCAAGATGTGGAGGTGACCCCGCGACGCACAGTGACTCCCTAGATTTGGTCACGTCATTTTAAAGTCAAATTAGTGTTGGTTAAATGGTCCAATAGGTACAGGGGTCTTTTGGGAAATTTAGGGATTAATTATTTGTGTTTATTTTAGGTGTTTGAAGTGTATTTAAGAAGTTAAATATCCATTTAGACTGTAGACTCTAAATAAAAACTCCTCCTTCCACAACACTCTCAAGAACACCATTGAAGAAGAAGAGAAATTGGAGGTAGCTTTTAGGATGAAATTAACCATGGTTTCAAGCTGGGTTTGAGAATCTAATATAAGGTATGTGAAGCTTATTAATCCATTGAATATTCCATCCATGCAGTCCCTCCTAGTTTCTCCTCAATTGTGAATCTAAAATACCCCAATCTAGAGAGGGTTGTGATTGCATTGTGGCTAAGGCTTGATTGTGATCCCAATATAGTGGATAACATTCAGTAATGTTCATATGATGTTTATATGATGTTTTCATGAGGTTTTAATGGTTAATTTTAGTATTTGATGATGGAGGTGATCATGGTGATATTAGGCCATTAGAGGCAAGATGAAGGTTCTAAGTTGATCTTCCTAATTAAGTTTTATTTCATGATAATTGATCATGATTGAATCACCTCAATATGAATTAAACTAGGCCTAATTTATCTATGATGGTCTTGACATATAAAGTGGAAATTTAACCTATGTGATCATGTATGCCTAGATGTACCTTCTAATGATCAAATTGAATGAATGAATTTGTAATTATACACGGATCATGATAGATAAAAGCTGATAATCGATTATAGGGATGGTATGTTATTAATGCTAGGGCTTTGGGGGTAAAGTCATTATGAAGCGATTGTGATGATATTCTCTTCTTGTCATGCTCCGAGCTACCCATGAGACACGGACACGGGACCTAAAACCACAAGTGATCAAAGCTAACCCTGCTGGCATAATCATGAGCATACTAAAGATAATAAATTGATGCAGAATCTAAATCATAATTAAAATGAAAATATGGGGAATACCCATATACTATAACTGAGATAAATGAAATGCTAATTATTTCAATACAAAGAAGTTACTAACTCAACACTAAGCTTAAGCTAACTATGTCTGAAATTAGCGTCTAACCTAGAAATGGTGGGACAAGCCCCAACTAAGTCTAGTGTTAAACGAAACTAAAAGACTAAAAATACAGAAAGAATCTCATGATTGTTGTCCTTGGAGAAAGAGGATTCACCACTGACTCTGCTGAACTGGAGATAGGGAATCAATGTAAGCGTATCTGGATGCTGAGAACCTGAACCTACATCACGAGGAGATGTAGTGCAGATATGCATTAGTACTTGAAAGGTACTAAGCATGTAGGAGAGTAAAGCTGAAGTAAAACATAACTGAACAAGCACAAAAGCAAGTGTTATGTTCTGAACATGATATAATGAATTCTGAGCTAACTATATGCAGTGACCAAATTTATAACATGCTGAGACTGAATACTAACTGAAATGAAAATATGGTCAATGCAATAAAGTCTATCTGAACTGTTTGGAGCTACTAATAAACGATAATAAAACTAGATGAGCTATATGTGGAGTCTGATGTATACACCCCATCGAGAGGACCCAATATACCATGCCAGAGGTATAAAGACATACTGGCGTGATCACTAAACTAATGCCCACATAGGGGCCTTACAACCTACTTGTCTAGTAGTTCTGGGACTATTTGGGTACATTAAACCCTAGTCCAAGTCGGTATTATGCTACTCCTAATGAATTAAGTGATTAACATATTATGAACAATTTTTTGTAAGTACTGGATACCTCAAAAGTGAACATGCATACTGAGAATGTAACACAATAATCTGAGTATTAACATGATAATCTGATTTGGAACATATAACTAACGAATTCATGATATTCTGTTGAAGTTCTAGAAACCCTAGGTCTAATCATGATACGAGAATCAAGAATCTGGCTGAAAACTAGGGACCCGTTGGGTGAAAAGGAATCCACTAGTGAAATCCCACATACATGGTGATGAAATCCACTAGGAAATCTTTATATTTTGGGGCTGGAACTGATGGAATCTTGTTGCGTTCTTGAACTAGGGTTCTTGACAGTTTTCTCCTTTCTTGCTTCGAGTTTTCTAAGTTTTGATTAATGATTTGACTTGGTTAAGTTTTAGGTATGTTTCTATGCTTAAACTGACTAAAATTTCATGATTTAGGGTGAAAATGACGTATCTTAGGGGCTAAATGAAGTAGGAAAAGACCAAAAAAACCCTGAGTTAATTGTTGTGAGAGCAATCGACGACCTGGACTAACGGGCCGTCGTTTAATTGACGATCTGTCGTTTTAGTCTACTCGACAGGCCTTCACTTAAACGAGCATAACATTTTACTCTGAGGTGTGATTTTAGCAAACTCGGTGGATATGGAAAGATAATTCAATTATCCATCATATCATAGGTCATAAGACGCCTAACTCATTTTGTGCTAAGAGTTATGACCATTTGAATTTCACCAAACTACATTTCCCCCCTAACTGGCTGCTATCCTTTACCTACGGTTCATAGGTCCATCTACGGACCGTACTGGTCAATCATGGTTCGTTCAGAGGTTGGATAAATGCGGCCTTGATCTACGGACAAAGAGTACGAACTGTAGTCTGACTTACATACCGTAGGTCTGTCCGTGGATCGACACTTCTTCAATTGTTTTGAGCTGAGTCAGGTAGGGGTTGCAGTTGCAATCTATGGACCAATAGTACGGGCCGTAGATCACAGTATGCGTAGATGGTGACTGTCAATTGCACCTGTAATTTTTTCTGTAAGCTGATTTTTGGTCCGTTTTGGATATAGGGTGTTACATTATCTCCCCCTTAGGAACATTTGTCCTCGAATGAAGACTAGACTAGCTTAAATAGAGGGAGAGAGCTGCAATCCCTATCACTAAAAAATGTGAACAGAGTTTCTGACTGAATTGAGTTCGAGGAACACGCAAATACGTTGAAAATGCAAGTAGAAACTGAGGAACATTATTCTAAGGCTGAATTCACGCGTGAATGACTGAAAAACTGAAAGAGGAACTATTACCTCAAGCTGGAGTAGAATTTGAAGGAAAGAGGTGAGGATACTTGGCTTTCATGGTTGCTTTTACTTCCCAAGTAGCTCCCTCTACGGACTGACTCCTCCACAAAACCTTAACTGATGTGGCTTCTTTGTTTCTCAACCTTCTAACCTTACGGTCAAGAATCTCAACTCATACTACCTTATAAAAAATATTATCTTTCACCGCCACACTCTCTAATGGAACTACAGAGGCTGGATCACCCACACACATCTTCAAGAGTGAGATGTGGAAGACTGGATGCACTGCTGCTAGTTCTACTGACAACTCTAGCTCATATGCCACCTTTCCAACCCTTTTCAAGATCTTGTAGAGAACTACATATATGGGAATTAGCTTCCATTTCTTACCAAATCTCATCACATCTTTCATAGGTGACACTATCAGGAAAAACCCAATCATCAACTTGGAACTCTAATTCCCTTCTCCTTACATCTGCATAAGATTTCTGACGACTTTGGCTGTCTTCAGTCTATCTCTAATGAGTTGAACTTTCTCCATATCATAAAGGACCAAATTTTTTCTCTATAAAAGTTGTTTCACCTACTCCAAAACAACCAACAAGATATCTACATCTACGCCCATACAAAGCCTCATTAAGGCCCACCTGAATGCTTGAATGGTAGCTATTGTTATAGGCGAACTCAATAAGAGGAAGGTAATCATCCCAACTACCCTTGCAATTGATCAAACAGCCTCTCAACATATCCTCTAGGGTCTGAATGGTACGCTCTTTCTTTCCATCCTTCTGCCGATGGAATGTTGTGCTAAGGTTAACATGAGTACCGAGGACCTTCTAAAATGACTTCCATAAATCAGAGATAAACTAAGGACCTCTATTTGAGATGATGTACAAAGGAACCCCATGCAATCTAAATATCTCATTAATGTAAAGCTTGGCATAGTCCTATGCCGAATTTGTAGTCTTAACTGCCAAAAAGCGAGAAAACACTATCATCCTATCAACTATAACCCAAATGGAGTCTTGTTGTCTTTGAGTATGAGGTAATCGTGTGATGAAATCATATCGATCACTTCCCACTTCCAAGTAGGAATGTCGATCTATAAAGTCATATCCTCTTGTTTATGATGTTCTAGTTTGACTTGCTGTCAATTGGGGCACTTACTCACAAAATATGCTACATCCCTCTTCATACAATTCCACCAATAGACTTTCCTCATGTCGCGATACATATTAATGGCACTTGGATGAATAGAATATATAGAGTTATAGGATTCTGCAAGTATATGTTGTCTCAATACACCCACATCAGGAACACACAATCTACCTTGGTAGCGAAGTACACCATCTCCCCCTTGGGAGAAAACCTCAACTCTCTTATTATGCATCGTACCCTTAAGTTCAAGAAAGATTTGATCACTGTCTTCCTTTTACTTAACCTCCACTACTAGGAAGATTCTGCCCCATTCGAAACTATTACATCACTGTCTGATATGCTCATAGGCAAACTCCAAAGAGAGCAAGTCTGTGAACATCCTTCACTAGTTTCTTCCTTTCTTCCTCAACATGTGCTACAATACCTATAAATAATCTACTAATATCATCTGCCACTATATTCGCCTTACCTGGATGGTAATGCACACTTATATCATAATCCTTAAGGAACTTAAGTCATCTTCTTTGGTGAAGATTCAACTCTTTCTAGGTGAACACATATTGGAGTCTCTTATGGTTAGTGAACACATCTACATCAAAACCATACAAGTAGTGTCTCAAGATCTTGTGTTTAAACACCACTGCTGCAAGATCGATGTTATGAGTTGGATAGTTATTCTCATGAACCTTTAGCTGTCTAGAAGCATAAGCTATAACATTATTTCTCTGCATCAACACAACCTAGGCCAACTCTTGATGTATCACAATAGATCACATAACCATTTGAACCTTCTGGTAGAGTCAAGACAAGAGCTATAGTAAATTTAGTTTTTAATTCTGCAAAGCTTTTCTCACAATCATCTGACCGTTGAAACTTGATCATCTTCTAGTCAACCTAGTCAACGGTAAGGCTATAGATGAAAATCCTTCCATGAACCTTCTCTAAAAACCCGCTAGACCTAAGAAACTTCTAAAATTTGTAGAAGAGGTAGGTTTGGGCAATTGTTTCAATGCTTTTATCTTCTGCGAATACAATATGACCAAGGAAAGAAACATATTGCAACAATAACTTACATTTTCTTAACTTAGTGAATAACTGGCGATCTTTGAGAGTCTGCAGAACTACTCTCAAATGACTTGCATGTTGTTCCTCATTCCTAGAGTATATTAGGATATCATCAATAAAGACAATAACGAACAAGTCCAAGAATTGTTTGAACACTGTTCATCAAGTCCATGAAAGTTGCAGGAGCATTGATTAGTCCAAACGACATAACTACAAATTCATAATGACCATACCGAGTTTTGAAGGCTATTTTTGGAATGTCACTATCTCTGACTCTGAGCTGATGATAAACCGATCTGAGGTCTATCTTTGAGAAATGACTAAGACAGTGAAGTTGGTCAAACAATTCATCAATCATGGGGATGGGATATTTATGCTTGATTGAGACCTTGTTTAATTGTCCATAGTTAATGCACATTCTGAGAGAACCATCTTTCTTTTTTCAGAACAACACTGGTGCACCCCATGGGGAAATACTAGGTCTGATGAAGACCTTATTTAGAAGGTTTTTCAGTTCCTTGATCATTGCTGGAACCATTGTGCAAGGAGGAATAGAACTAGGATGGGTATCTGGAAGGGGATTAATACCAAAGTCGATTTTCCTTTCGGGATGAACTCCAGGAAGATCTTGTGGAAATACTTCTGGAAACTCACTGACTACTCAAAGTGACTCAAGAGTTGGAGTGTCAGAGCTAGAATCCATAACCCGAACTAGATGATAGAGATAATCCTTAGAGATCATACTTCTAACGAAAGGTAAGAAATGAATTGACATATGCGCGCTAAGATACTATCCTTCCACTCTAAGATTGGTTTATTAGGAAACTCAAAATGAACAATCCTAGTTTTACAATCAACTGAGGCATAAAAGGAATGTAACCAATCCATGCCTAGAATGTCATCGAAGTATACCATTTCTAAGTTTACCAGATCGCTAAGGTAACTTTATGAGAGACTCTGATAGGGTTATTTTTGTATACCCATCTAGGTATAACTGGATCATATACTGGAGTAGAGACTGAGAAAGGTTCTAAGAGAGTTTCTGGACTAACACTGAATTGAACTACTATGTAAGGAGTTACAAAAGAAAGAGTAGCCCTGGATCTAACAATGCATAAACACAAGGTCAAAGACTCGTAATGTATGAGTGACTACATCAAGAGAACCTTCCTGATTCTGGCGAACCTGAAGAGCATACAACCTGTTTTGGCACTAACCACCACCTTTACTAGATGAGTCACCCTGCTATGTCAGGATATTTGTTGGTGGTGCTGAAGTTGTAATCGATCTATACCATTATCGCCTCCTTGACCCTGTTTAGAAATAAAATCCCTTAACTTGTGACCGGAGTGACTGCACCCAAAGCATCCTTCCGTTCTTGCGAGGTACTCGCCTGGATGGTTTTTACTACACTTAGGGCAAGTGAGGTAAGTCTTGGGGCCTGAAACACTTCCCTTAGACCAGAGCCAGGTTCCCTAACCTTCTGATTATACTTGTTCATGGAGGACAGGACACTAGTTGATGAAGGGGCAGGGGTTGAAAATTTATGCTGACTCTACGTGCAATTTCCACAACCTAATTTTTGGTGATAATAGTCATATTTCCCAGTCCTATCCTTCTTTTTCTCCATGACCTGTTCCCTAAGCTTATCACCCTCAACCTGCTGAGCATAAGTCATAAGCATAGAGATGTTCATATCTTTTAGTAACATAGCGTTTTTGAACTCAATTTTCACCAAATTTGACACTCCATAGAAGAAGTTATTCATCTGAGCCCTAGAGTCAGCAACAATGTGAGGAGCATACCTCGAGAGTTAGTTAAACTTGAGCCAATACTCTTGGACCATCATGTTTCCCTACGTTAAAATTCCTGAATTCCTGAGTCATTACTTCTCTCAACTCTATTTGGAAAAACCTGTCCAAAAAGGTCTCACTAAAGTAATCCCAAGTAATAGGAGTTGCATCTGTGCCGCTATTGTTCTTCAACTCAGTGTACCAGATATGAGCAACATCTTTTAGCTTGTATAATGCAAACTCAACCCAATTATTCCTAGTTACCTGCATCACCTCAAAGATCTTCTTGATCTTATACAAGATATTTTAAGGATCCTCACTAGTCTATGATCCTAAGAACTCCGCTAGATTAATCCTAACAAAGTCACCGATCCGTGTTGTTGCTGCCAACCATTAGCATTCGCAGGAGCTTGAATGTGATTTTTCTGGTTTGCCACACTCTGAGCCAACATCTGAATGGCGTTTCTGAACTTAACATTGGAGACTTCCTGATCTGGTACTGGAGGTGTTGCATTTCCATTTCCTTGAATTCGCATTCCTGGGGTTAGCTCTACGAAGAGGCATGATCTGAAACATCGATTGTCAAGTTACAATGGAATTAGATCATACCTTAAGCACGATAAGAATATCAAGAAAGTGAAGTTTTTCCTAAAACACCTCATAACCTCCCTCTCATTAGATGTGGTGCACTTTACACCCATGAAAAGGACTCTACTTAGTGTGGCTTTTTAAACATCCTAGGACTCTTAAATCTAGTGCTCTGATACAAAGTTTGTTACTCCTCGAGCTACCCACGAGATGCAAACACGGGACCTAGGACTACAAGTGATTCCAAGCTAACCCTGCTGACATAATCATGAGCATACTAAAGATAAAAAACTTATGTATAAGCTAAGTCATAATTAAAATGAAAAGAGGGAAAATACCCATATACTATAATTTAGATAAATAAAATAATTATGAGTTTACTACTAAGAAGTTATTAACTTAACACTAAGTTGAATCTAACTTTGTCTGAATAATAGCCTCTAACCTAGAAATGTTGGGATAGGCCCCAACTAAATTCAATCAATAACTAAAACTAAAGACTAAAAATACGGAAATAAACTCATTATTGTTGTCTTTGGAAAATGAGGACTCACAGCTAACTCTGCTAAATTAACGATCGGGAATCTATCTAAGTGTGATGTGGAAGCTCTGAACCTGAACCTACATCACAAGGATATGTAGTGCATGCATGCGTCAGTACATGAAAGGTAGCAAGTGTGTAGAACAGAGTAAACGTGAAATAAAGCATAACTGAAAAAGCACAAAAACATGTAGAATATTTTGAACATGATATAATGAATTCTGAGCTAACTGGGTGAAATGACAAAATTTATAACATGTTGTGACTTAATACTAACTGAACTGTAAATATGGTCAACGCAATAGAGTATGACTGAACTGTGAGAGCACCTAATGACCGATATTAAAACCACGTGAGCTAGATGTGGAGTTCGATGTATACGCCCATCGAGAGGACCCAATATACCCTGACAAAGGTATAAAGACATTCTGGCGTGATCACTAAACTCATGCCTATAGAGGGGACTTACAACTTACATGGCTAGTAGTTTTCGGACTATTTGGGTACGCTAAACCCGAGTCAGCTCTGTATTATGCTACTCCCAATGAATTAAGTGATTACTATATTATGACTGATTACCTAGAAATACTGGTTAATTCAAAAGTGAACAAGCATAATGAGAATGCAACATTAATTTTAATAATGATGCATTAATAACAGAGGCATATATCTAGATAACTAAAATATATCACCTGATATGTGTAATTCAAGAACTAAAGAAATCATAGCTAGGGTTATGAAATTAATGCAAAAAATTGAGTAATAACATGTTAATGTGATTCGTAACATATAAATAACTAATTCATGATATTATGTTGATGTTCTAGAAACCCTAGGCTAAATCATGATATGTTAATTAAGAATCTGACTGAAAGATAGGGACCCAATGGGTGAAAAGTAACCCACTAGTGAAATACCACATACATTGTGATGAAATCCATGGAGAAATATTTAAATTTCGTGGATCGAACTGATGGAATCTTGCTGCATTCTTGAGCTAGGATTCTTGACCTTTTAATCTATATTTTGATTAATTATTTTACTTGGGTAAGTTTAAGTTATGTTTATATGGTTAAACTGACTAAAATCTCATGATTTAGGGTCAAAACTTTGTATCTTTGGGGCTAAACAAAGTTGGAAAAGACCAAAAGACCCCTGATTTAATTGTGGTAGAAGGAATCGATGACCTGGACTAACAGGCCGTCGTTCAATCGATGGTCTATCATTTGGGTACGTCATTTGAGTATGCTCGACAGACATTCACTAAAGCAAGTATAACTTTTTACTCTGAGGTATTATTTTAGCAAACTCGATGGCTATGGAAAGATAATTCAATTATCCATCATATCATATGTCATAGGACACCTAATTCATTTTGTGCTAAGAGTTATGACCATTTGAATTTTACCCAACAACATTTCCCCCTATGTGGCTGCTACCCTTCACCTATGGTCCGTGGGTCCATCTACGAACCGTACTGGTCGATCGTGGTTCATTTTAGAAGCTGGTTAAATGGGGCCTTGATCTACGATCACAGACTACATACCATAGTTTGACTTATGGAACGTAGGTCTATCCGTGGATCAACACTTAGTCGATTTTTCTGAGCTGAGTTTGTGACGGGATGTATTAATCTACGTCCAAACATCACGGGTCATAGATCAAACTACATTCTGTAAATGGTGACCGTGATTGCACCTGCATTTTTTTCTAAAAAGCTGCGTTCTTGTGCGTTTTAGGTACGGGGTGTAACACTTATCTTCTATACTTAGACATGAACAAAATAGGAGAAGCAAGTTCTCTCATTTAGATGGGTACTTGGTTGACTTAATAACCTAAAATGAATCAAGACATGATGTATTAGAATATCTTGAAGTTGTATCGAATAGACTCTTCTTGATTGGTTGTCTTGGTAAGATAAGACCATGGTGTGTTAGCTTTATATGGTAGGTCTTATGAAAACTTGAGATTCTAGGTCTCATGATAGCTTTAGGTGATGAATCTCATGATAGATTTGGGTGGAGAAAGTAAGATCTCTCATGTTTAGCTTGGTCATGTGTTTCTAGGATGCTTGATCATGATAGCTTGGGAATGGTGGTTCTGATGATAGCTTGGGATTGAGTAATGAAGCGCTCCTAAGAATACCTTGATGTAGCAATACTAGAGTTCCTTCATGATAGATTGACTTTGTTAGGCGTAAACAATTTAATGATAGTTTTAAGGGAAAGGCTTATACTGTCATAATGATTAGCTTTACTTGCATGGAAGGTTCATTTCATGATAGTTTGTCTTGCATGCAAGGTGCATTACATGAAATAGATAGAGATTAGTTTCTCATGATAGTTTGGGGTTGAGGATTCATGCTCTTCTATAATTAGCTTGCATTTACATGATTGGTTGGATGATGATTAGGATGGGTGTCTCCTTCCTTAGTTATCTTGGATTAGGTTAGTCTAGAGAAGTACTTAGTGTGGATGGTAGTATGGGATGTTATCCATACATGAAACAAGTATTACATCAAGCTACCTATGACATGACCCTATGTGATGTATGTTTATCTTGGGTAGTGGCTACAGTTACTTTCCATGACATGATTGACTTAAGATGATAGTTCCTTCTCAATATGAAGCAGGTCTACTAGAGACTCCTAAACTAAAATGAAAGGGAATATGGTGACTTCAATATGTGTTTAGTGTGTGAGGTAGAATGTGAAGTTTCACATAAATTGCACAAGTGTGCTTTTAGGTGGCCTAGGGGCATGGTGCTCAAACGTTATGATGAATCTAGGTCTTAATTATGAAACTAGGTTATTATCAAGAATGTCCAAAGAGAGATACTTTGCTTTGGTAGTTGTATTGGACGCTACCTTATCCTAGCACAAGTATACTTGAAGGTTGCTTGTGAAGTAGTTTATTTGAGTAAAAAGGACAATGAGTTATGTCTGAACTCTTATATGCTTTATTATGCTTATGATATTGAGGATATTCTTATGATTTTATCTCTCGTACATTTTGTACTAACACATATTTTTCCTACATTCTAATCCAATGTAGGGTCTTGAGGATATTGAGTTGTTTTTAAGGGTAGAGTTACAAGGCTTGTCAAGAAATGGAGATTGGTGAGTCCTCATAGCATCCGAGGACATCACTTCTATGTTTTCGTTTGTGTTCTTTTTTATGTGAGACTTTTATAAGTTGTAACCCAAGACTATTGTACTCGTGATGTCCTAGATGGTTTTTGAGACATATGTTAGAAGTTTTATGAAATTTTTCCGCATTACATTTTAAAATAAAAGGTTTAATTGCGCACTACCTTTTGTATATATGCGAAGAATGATGTCTAAGGGCTTGTACAAGACCTCCAAGAGGTTAAGTATGCCGTGTTCCGACTTTCAGGATGCCCTATCTTCTAGGGTGTACTTTGGGTCGTGACATATATGGTCCAACAATGCCACATACTTAAGACAAAACTCACAGTTAAAGAACTTGACATAAAACTCTTTATCTTTCAAAGTCTGAAGAACTATCTTGAGATGACAAGCATGATCTTCTTCAAGCCTTGAATAAATCAGTATGTCATCAATAAAGACGATGACAGAAAATCTAAAAATGGTTTGAAAACTCTGTTCATAAAATCCATGAATGTTGCAGGTGCATTTGTCAAACCAAAGGACATAACCAGAAAGTCACAGTGCCCATATTTGGTTCAAAAAGATGTGTTTGGAATATCACATTCCATAAATTTCAACAGATGGTAGCCCGATCTCAGATCAATTTTTGGGAAGGAAGAAGCATCCTGAATTTGATCGAATAGATAATATATCCTTGGAAGAGGATACTTATTCTAGATGGTCACCTTATTCAATTGGCGGTATTCTATAAACATCTTAAGGAACCATTTTTTTTCTCACAAATAAGATCGGAGCGCCCAAGGTGAGACACTTGGTCGAATAAAGCCCTTATCCAAAAAATATTTCAATTATTCTTTCAGCTCTTTCAGCTCTATTAGTGCCATTTTGTATGGTGGAATAGATATAGGATGAGTATCTGGGATGATGTTTATGCCGAAGTCTATTTCTCTCCCAGGAGGGACTCTGGTAGATTATCATGAATTACTTCTAGAAACTCACTAACTATAGGATTGACAGAAGGGGAGGTACCCCAGCACTTAAGTCATCAATTCGGACTAAGTGATAGATACACCCCTTGGAAACTAACTTTCTTGCCTTTAGGTATGAAATGAAACGACCCTTAGGCACTGTTAAACTATTACTCGACTCTATGACTGACTCATTTGGAATCTGAAACCTGATAACTCAAAATCTTCAATCTGTTGATGCATAACAAGCATGGATCTAGCTCTATTAAATTAGTCATGGTACTCTTGTGACTGACGAAAATAGAACAATCATGATAGAATCTTTGTGCTAGAATGGATTCACCAACATGTGTGGAAACATTGAATAGTTTACTAAGTTGGTCAGGAATAATTTCAAAGTTCATAGCAACATAAGGAGTAACAAAAAAACATTCTCGCTCCTGGGTCTAACAATGCATAAATAGTAAATTCAAAGACTCGAATCATAACAGTGACAACATCTGGTGAATTTTCCTATTCTTGGCGATTATTGAGAGCATACAAGCGGTTTGTTCCCCCCCTCTCGTGTAGCTCCAGAAGTAGCTCCCCTAGGTTGAGCCCGGTTTAGTGGAGAAGCTCATGAAGTCTCAGCTCTATTACCCCCATTACCACCGCCTTGATTTTGTTGGGACATTCTCTCATGTAATATACGGTCTGAACACATTTGAAACAACCCGTGGAGCCTTCATGACATATGCCGGAGTGATTTCTACCAATCCTGGCTCAGGAATGAGGCTTACTACTTCTTTGCGCCATACTACCCTGTGAATATGTAGGCCTTGACCGGGAGTTCCTACCATGATGCTAAACTCTGTCTTCGGGCACAGGTGCACGAGCAGATGATTGTGCATGCCCCTTCCGCTATTGAAATTGTGACCGATTCGAACAACTTTTCTACTTCCCAGACTCATTCTCAATCATGGCTTTCTTGATTCTGTTTTCCTTTCTATCCCTAAGATTTTATTCCTCTACATGCTGCACATACACCGTTAACCTTGAAATGTCTGTGTCTCAAATCAACATTGCAGCCCTACCTTCTTTGCTTGAAGCACACCCAGCCAGCAACAAAAAAGCTCATTCTGCGCCTCAAATCCTTAACGATCTAAGGAGCATAGCGAGACAGTTAGGTGAAATTCAACCCATATTAATGAACAATCAAGGAGTCTTGTTTCAATGTAAGGAACTCCCGTACCTTTGCTTCCTTTAGTTCCGGGGGAAAGAAACACCTGAAGAAGGCTTCTTCAAAGCAAGCCGTACTCGGATGTGGTGCATCCTCATATATGACCTCCTTTCACTGGTCATACCAAGTCCTAGCCACATTTTTGAGTTGGTATGCATCCATTTCTACTCTCTCAACACCAACAACATGCATTACATCAAATGCCTTCTTTAATTCTTCAACAAATTTTTTCGGATCCTCAGTTGTGCTTGAACCAGTGAAGCTTGAGGGATTTACCCTCAAGAGTTCCTGAATCCTTAAAGTATCAGCCCCTTCTTTTCGAGCTCCTCTTTGTAGCAAACTTGGTTGGTAACAACTTCACTCAACATCCAGATAGTCTCACAGAATTCAGCATTGGTAACTTCCCCTTGAGGTTGCACTTCAGGTACATTAGGTACCTCCGGCTTCTTTATATTTCTTCCTGCTGGACTATCTCAGATTGCTCTTCGTGGAGGCATGATAATCTGAAACACGTGCAAGCACAAATTAGAGGAATGATTCTTAGAGAAAAACTCTAACGCAAGAAATGAGTATGAAAGAAGTCAGAAATTCCTAAATGTTATAGCCTCCTAATCATAGATGTAACGCGCTTCACACCGATGACTAATACTCTACACACACACCTTCATAGACTCTCTAAGAATCTTGAACCTTGTGCTCTGATGCCAAGTTTCTAATGCATAGAGCCTAGACCCTGTGCGGGATTGGTACTCGGTGACCATTGCTAGCCTCAAGCACACCCTTGAACTAGCTTACCTAACTAAGCAGAAGACAACAATCATACTTACAATGATAAAAGAACTTATCCCAACTGCACAAAAAATAACTGGGATGTCTTTAAAGGCTTAAACATACAAAATGGCCAAAATGGCAATCCAAGTATTAATATAAGAATGAAAAGGTAAAGACTACTGAACTACTAACTGTTTATGAAGCCTCTAAATTGACTGAGATGTATGTTGGGACAAACCCCACAACATCATAATGAACTAAAATAGAAAGCAATCAAAATGGATCATTTCAAATGCAAGGAGGCTCACCAACTGACTCTAGGGTGATCAACTAGATTAACGGTGTGTTGGATGTCGATCCTCGTTACTTGTGTCTTCTTCATGATACGATGTAGGCTAACTGGCATTAGTACATTAAATGTAGGAGTATGTGAGTTTGAATTCTAAACGGCACATAATCTTGAAAAGAAGTAAGAAAGAACACTTAACTTGACTCTGTTCATATCATGATTATTCAACATATGCAGTTAAAGAGTAAATGCAATATCAAAAAAAGCCGAATGAAACATGTCGTAAACTCTGAATGTATATAACCATACAAAAAACATCTGAGATTTATGTAAAAATACAAATAACTGATGTGTATAAAAATATAATACTTCTGAGAGAGCTTCTCCTACCGAAAACCATCGCTTAAGAGCTATAGTGATGATATAACGTTACTCGGACCCCGCTGCCTTTCAATCCTAACCTTTCCATAGTATAGGACCAGAATTGCCTAATGGATCCGCTAGTATACTATGAAAAGTGTTCATCTAAAAAGTATGACCCTTTTCTACCCATGATGGCTACATGGTTTACATAAATACTTGAGTAGATATGAACTTGCATCCCCACATCGGTGCTCAATTGTACTCCAAAAAATTTATAATGCTCTTATGCTTATAAAACATACTGATTCTGTAATTTGATATTAGTGCTCAAAACTTAGTTTTAAAAAAACTCTCTTGGAAATCATTGTTTCCCTGCTTGTTGAAATGTTAAAACGTTTTTACTTTTCTTTGAGGATACTTAGTCCCCATATACTCTAGAAGAAAGGAATTTCAACTTAAGTCTTTAGTATTTACTCAAACTATAGCTTGAGCTTTAAAACAAAGTTAGAATTTTTTATTAAGACTCCAGAAATCGTTACCAACTTACTTTTACTTGCTTCTTAACTTTGAGACTTGACTCTTTAATTTTTTGATTTTGATCTTAACTTTACTTGAATTGGATTATGGATTCAAGGATCACGATCTCACATTTATGGATGATTTCATGGTGTTTAGATGTACTTAGAGTGTGGGAATCAACTCTAAATGATAGGTACATCACTTAGAAACTAGTACAAAAAGATGGGGGAGAAATGACAACTCGAGGTGACCCCGGTGCTCTAAGGCGCCAGAACCAGATGGAAAAACATTCTCCTCAGACGCTCTGGCTTGCGCGGCGTGCTAGATTCTGACGGACAGAGTCTATCTTGATAGGCTCTGGCAGGCGCGGCGCCCTAGGGCCAATTAGATGGGTTTTCTGACATTTCTTTTCCGATTTTCAACTCTAAACATCCCAAACTTCCATGGATCTTTCCAAAAACACTTAGGATCACTAATATCTTCAATACCTAATAGTTTAGACTCATAAATCAGCCTGGAAACAGGAATTAAAACCACTAAATGTACACAACAACTCTACCAACAGGATTTCAACAATTCTTCATCAAGAACTTCAAGATTAATAGTTTAATCGTTACAAAACTTGCTGAATTAAACATATTGTTGTGTGGGTGAACGAACCCAACATAGCAAGATCTCACATACCTCGATAAATATCACCTGCGATGAATTCCACTAGTGAAACCTTAACATTCTTGAAGAATTCTTGATCTTCCTCTTCTCTACTCTCTTCTCCCTTCTCCCCAAGTCCTAAGAGTTCTCAATTTTTCTAAAACTAAATTGGGACTTGGGTTTACCCATAATAAAACCTTAAAATGAATTAGGAAATAGTAGGGTGAAAAGACAACTTTACCCTTACTAAAATCCAAATTGGACTTTCCTCAGTCCAACAACCCAGCTTTTGAACGGCATATCTCCCTCATAAAACATCAAAAAACTTGGGCGCCGTTTGAAAGATATTCCCAATGGGTTTTTAACCATATAAAGAAATCATCCTAACTCCTCATGAGCTGGGGGTTATGGCCATTTGAAAATGACCATAACTCAGTTTTTAAAATTATGAATTTTTGCAGATTTCTCTATTTATTTCCAAAAATGATGGTTTATTAGCTTATTCTTAGTTATTAAAGTTACGAGATGCTACACAAACCATATATGAAAATGATAATACTGCAAATATTCTAGTGTCTGTAATTGCTTCTGCAACCGTAGAGAATAACTCTATAGTTTCAATTGGAGATTTGCAACATTCAGCTTCAACATGTAGTAGTTCATTAGCCTTCACAAGTATTTCTTACTCTTTTATTACTAATGTCTCAGACAAACTTCCTCCAACGTGGGTGATTGATTCCGGAGCAACTGATCACATGACCAGTCTCTGTCATCTCTTCATATCATGTTTCCCTTGTCCTAGCTATACAAAATTACTATAGTTGATGGTTCAGTTATTAGTGTCGCTAGGCAAAGAAACATACCACTTGGAAAATCCTTGATACTTACAGATGTCCTTTATATCACAAAGTTCTCTGCAAATCTCATTTCTATCAAGAAAATCACCAAAAATTCCAAATTCCGAGTAACTTTCTTCCCTTAATATTGCTTTTTTCAGAAACAAAACATGAAGGAGATGATTGGGCGTTCTAGTGAGAAGGTGGTATTTATTGTTTGGATTTCCATAATGGTGAATATATATCTAAGAATTCCTTGTCTGAATCTACCCTATCCAATAAAGAGAAAATATGGTTTTATCATCGTCGGTTTGGTCACCCTTCTTTTTATGTAATCAAAAGGATGTTCCAATCTTGTTCAGAGATTTGATTGTTGAGCATTTTCATTGTGATGATTGTGAAATTTCAGAACACAAACGTATTTCCTTTTCAATTAGACACAATAAGATTTCAAACTCCATTCTATCTTATTCGTAGTGATATTTGGGGACCTCTCCTATTCCTAATATTTCTGGTGCTAGATGGTTGGTGTTATTCATTGATGATTGTACACAAGTTACGTGGATCTATTTGTTAAAGCAAATATTAGATGTCAATCAAATTCTTCCTACCTTTTTTAATATGATCAAAACCCAATATGATACACCAATTAAAAGATTCCGATCCAATAATGCCAAGGACTACCTGAATCAAAACTTCTTTGTTTTCTTCGAAAAAGAGGGAACTATTCAAGAATCTTCATATGTCAATACACCTCAACAAAACGAAATAGCAGAGAGAAGAAATGGTTTGTTACTTGACATTACCAGATCACTATTGTTTCATAAAAAAGTGCCAATTTTTTTTTTTTGGGGGGGGGGGGGGAATCTGTACTGACTGCTGCAAACCTTAGTAATAGAATGCCATCAAGAATTCTAAACTTTCAAAGTCCGCTTGATACTCTTAAGAATTTCTTTCCAAATTTTGAAATTTCCAACAAATTGGTTCCTAGAATATTCTGAAGTGTTACCTATGTTCATATTCATTCTCAAAATAGAGGCAAGATAGACCCACATGCTCTTAAGTGTGTTTTCATAGGATATTCTCCGACTCAGAAAGGTTACAAGTGTTATTAACCATCATTGAAAAAATTCTTTGTTTCAGAAGATGTAAGATTTTATGAGAGTGAATCATTTTTTAATCATTCTTACCATCAGGGGGAGTGACTAAAGGGAGAAGAAACTACTAAACTTGACACTTTTTGATTAGTCCATTTCTAGTCGTTCCAAATCCTTGCCTAAGTGACCATTTCTTTCATCACCTGAGTCGGTAAATACAAATGAACCCATTGAGTCTACTATCCAAATATATTTAATGGACTTCTAGAGATACCAATACATGTATATTAAATAATAAAGAGACTAAATAATCAAACTACTTAGTTGTTATCATCTCCCTAGCTTACTGCTCCTGATGCCCATCGTGAACCTATTAAACCATTAGAAACACCAAACCAAATTGATCATGAAGAAGAATATAACAAACCTAATGACCTTGACCTTCCTATTGCATTTAGAGAAGGTAGCAGAACTTGTACACAGCACCCTTTGAGCCTTTCCATGACATATCAAAAATTTATCCTGAAGTCATAAAGCTTTAATATGTAACCTTCACAAAATTCCTATTCCCAAATTTTTTTTGAATCATTAGAAAATAAAGAATGGGAGAAATCTATGAAGGTAGAAATGGAAGAATTGGAGGAAAACAAAACTTGGGATATTGTAAATTACAAAAAGGAAAAAAGTTGGTCAGTTACAGATGAATATTTATTGTGAAATATAAGTCAGATTGGTCCATAGAGAGATATGAAGCGCGTTTGGTAGCAAAGGGTTATACATAGACCTATGGAATTGATTATTTGGAGACTTTTCCCCAATGAAAAAAATTAATACAGAGTGAATTTATTATCATTGGTTGCAGTTTTTAATTGGAACCTACAACAAATTGATATAAAAATGCATTTTTACATGGAGACTTAGATTAAGAGATATATATGAAGGTGTGACATGGTTTTGAACGCAATAAGGGAATGGTTTGTAAACTGAAGAAGACACTCCATTGATTAAAGCAATCAGCTCGTGCATGGTTTGGAAGATTTACAAAGGTTATTATCAAGCTAGGGTATGGACAAAGTCAAGGAGACCACACCTTGTTCATACGACACTCAAAAGCAGGAAAGGTGATGACATTGTTTCTGTGAATGACATAATAGTAACAAGTAATGATTCAAAGGAGAGGCAAAATATGAAGAAGTGTTTACTCAAGAAATTTGACATCAAAGGCTTGGGAAATTAAAGTATTTATTGGGAATCCAAGTGGCATACTCAAAACAAGACATTTTTATTTCCCAACAAAATATGTATTTGATTTGTTAAAGAGAACAATAAAAGTAGGGTGTAAACCAATGGGTATACCAATTCAATATAATCATAGGTTATGCAATGCTCCAAAAGATTTAGTGGTAGAAAAAGGCATGTATTAAAGGCTTGCAAGGAAATTAATCTACTTGTCCTATATAAGGTCGGACATTGCATTTATTATAAGTGTTCTTAGCCCATTTATGCATGATCCTAGAGAAATGCATCTTCAAACTGTCAATGAAACTCTACAATATCTTAAAGGAAGTCCTATAAAAGGAATATTATTCAATATAGAAGGATACATGGTTTTATATTCTTATACAGATGCAGACTATGTTGGTTTATTAGTGGATCAAAGGTCAAGTTCTTCATATTGCACGTTCTTAGGAGGAAATCTGGTGATTTGAAGGAGTAAAACAAAATGTAGTAGCTACATAAAGTGAAGAATTAAAGTGGAGATCCGTTTCGATGGGAGTTTGTGAGTTGTTATGGCTAAAGATAATCCTTGATGATTTGAAGATAATATGGGAAGGAGCTATGAGGCTATACAATGACAATAAATCATCAATAAGTATAGCTCATAATAATGTACAACATGATTGCACTAAGCATGTTGAGGTAGATAGACATTTCATTAAGGAGAAATTAGACAGCGCACTCATTTATACAACATTTGTATCTACAAAAGATCAGATGGTTGATGTTTTAACAAAAGGACTGCCAAACAATGTGTTTCAAGATATAATAAGCAAGCTAGGAAAAAATATTAATTCACCCGCTTGAGGGGGAGCGTTGGCTAATAGAGGATTTCAAAGAAGATATTCTTTTCATCAAAGATGTGATCCTCTAGGATGATAAGATATTCTTCATATCAAAATATGATCCTCTAAGATCTTAGGATAGAGTATCATATTGGGATTCTATCTCTTAATTTGGGTGATTCTATTCCACAATCTTATATATATATATATATATATATATATATATATATATATATATCCATGTACATGACATATAATGAAATAAATAAAATTATTCAATAAATTTTTTTTCCACATAGCCATTCTCAATATTCTTTGTGTCCGCTTCATTGTATGTAAGAATCACTCTCTTTATGTGAACAAGCTAGAGAGTACTTGCTCTGATACCAATTGATAGAACACGTTCGTCCACTATCAGTCAACGGACCATATCCCTTGACATACTCAAATAAGAACAAAGAGGAAATAATGACACAAAACAGCACAATCAACTTACGTGGAAACCTCCTTCCTGAAGGGAGTAAAAGCACAACCTGTAACACTGGATTTTCAATCGTCTTCACTATTGTTCACAAGCAAAAGTGAAACCCGATTACAATAATGTGAGAAGAAGCTATTAGTCTCATGACCAAGCAATAACTCTATTGCTTGAAGAGACTAAGAAGATGTCACTCTACCCGCTAAGCTTTCACCACTAGAAATCTTAAGATTCAACTAAGTAACACGCAGGTTGCCCGCTAAATCACCACACTCCGGATGACTTAGAGTTTGATTAAGCAATACACAAGGCGGCCCACTAAATCAGTTGGACTCCAGTAACTTAGACTTTTAAACAAACCAAAATATTTGAAAACTCATATATTTAGGAACACATTTACAATGCACATGCAAAATAAATAATCCTAAGACAACTATTGATCTTTAGTATACTTCTTCATTTCTTTTCTCAGCCTTTGCAATGGTTCTTTAGATTTTTTATAGTTGAAAATAAATAGGTTGTGACTATTGTAGATTATCTTTATTTAGAATAGTCACAACCGTCAAGGTCATGTCATTGGCCGAGGTTTCTGCCACTTCTACAACTGTTAGAGACTGTGCACCAAATTTTTGTACTTTTTTTAGCCTGCCAGTTTGTGTGTATATTTCCACTCGGAAGCATGTCCCTTTACAAGGTCACTGAGTTTGTTATATAATCAAAACTAAAAATAAAAAACTTCTACAAGGTTTTTATCTCATTCATTCATCACACAGTTCCTACTTTTGAGTTTTACTTACGAAACAATATTGCTTTTGGGTTTATCAATTATATTACTTCATCGTGGGAATGTTCCAGGCAAAAAGAATTATGGACCTTCTTTTGATTTTGATAATTCCTTTATTTGAGTATGAGGAACAGGCCGAAAATAATTACATAATGTTTGTTAAAATATTCATAATTATTTTTCTATTTATGCGATGAAACTTCTTTCAAGGTGAGTTGTATCATTATTTGTGTCCTTTTTTTACTAATGTTCCTTAGTTATCTTACTCAAATAATCCGTCTTTTTGAATGTGTGTGTGTGTATATATATATATATATATATATATATATATATATATA
>NC_028646.1:29334356-29351517 GCF_001406875.1 Solanum pennellii
TATATATATATATATTAATTTTATCAATAACTGGTTTTGCATTTTATAATAAGTTTTTTGCATTGCAATTATTCTCGTCTTTAAAAGAGTTTTTGTAATGATTCTCTTATAGAAGGTGAATAGAAAATATTAGTCGACTTCACTTTTGTGGTTCATCATCTTATAATTCCTATTAATTTAAGTAAAATTAATTTATTTATTCTTAATTCTTATTACTTTTATTAGATATGTGTACAACCATTTCTTAAATTTAAAGCACGAGTTCATCACTATCTCTCATGCTATATTCTATATGCTATATTATCATAAATAGTTTCATATTTTTCTACATTTTTCATTTTGCCGACAAATAAACAAAATTAATTGAAAAGAATTAATTATATTGACACATAACAACATGTACAAATTTATAATGTAATTGATAATTATCAATGTTACATTAGACCTGTACAAATTTATATGTCAGTACAAAACACACGTTTTTAAAACTAGTGTGTGTGTGTATACATATATATATATATATATATAATGATGAAATCATCTCTGAAGTATATAGTTGAGACAAGAAAAGTCTTTTATGGTGCAAAGAGTAACAAATTACTCAGTGTTTTAAGCTGAAAGTTAAACAAAGCAAGTTCCAATCTGTGCAATTGATTTAATAAAAAAAAATTCAACTTAACTTCATATTCCTAGACGTACTCAATTCTCAAATAAGACACTACATACATGCGTCAAACAAAAACTCAATGGGCATGACACAGATACTATTTCAACCGGTTAACATTAGACCAAGATAACATGAATTCATTTCTCGAGAAACTCCATTCTTATTTTTTACGTGTGCAATTTTTTATTCTTTACTTATTACTTGTCCATCAAATAATATGTTATTCAAAAGAAAGAAGAACAAGATTTTTTGTGACTGCATTATTAGGGGTTGTTAGCTCAAACTTATGTGCAACTTCTCCTGTGACTAGAGCTAGCAATAAGTGTCAAGACCCAGATTCTGGAATCCGAATCGCAACCGGCGTCGTTGACCTCTCAAAGGTCGGAGACAAGCCTCTTTTTGCATTCATCACATTCATCGAGTTAAATTTGTGGGAAATCTTAAAATTTTTAAACCAATGAAGTATGCATAGACTTCATATACTTCTTACATAGATACATCATATACTAAGCTTAAGGTAAAGGAACAACCATCTATTATAAAGAATTAATTCAAAAAGAGAATCAATATATCATAAATAAGTTTGTCAAACATGACCTTATTACAAAAGCTTAAAAAAGAAAGTACAAAAGAATCACTAGGGACAACATCGACTAGCTATGTCTAAAACTAACGCTAGAATAAAACTATAGCATTCCCGAAATCAACATGACCTACCAAATGATTTGGAGAACGCTGATATTCATACCGCTACAAGAGTCTTCAATCTACTCTCTGACCTGCACCTAATAATAGTAAACTTGTATAGGGTTAGTACACCCCTTGTACTAAGTATGGGTGTATGCACACATACACATAAGGCTATGCATGATGAAGGAAAGCTCTTCCTAAACAACATGCCATTTTCAGGAAGTGCAGTCACTAGACATTCTTAAATCATTAATTGTGAATTGTGGTATGAATATGATGTATTTTAATGCATTCAACAGACGCAACTCATTTTCTATCTGAATACCAGCGATAAGTCTCATCAAATAATTTTAGAACCACTCGGGCTTGGATTTGAGATTTTGATCCTCTTAGGCCGAGAGCTCCTCTTTGTACACTTAGATCATTTTTCAGTCTTTTTCTTCTTGTTGTTTTATAGTTCAATAATTCCTTTGGTCCTATGTTTTACATACAAGTGCAATGATTCATTGTCGTCCTATACCCACAATGAATCAAGTAAGTAGTTCAAGAGATTAAGGAAACGAGTTAACTATAATTTGGGGAATGAAAAAATTTATAAGTCAATACTTATTGACTATACTCATTCTTTAGTTGATTGCATAATGTGCATAGTTATTTGGGGCATATCATTAGAATTTATGATCTTGCTTACTTTGGGCATGAAGTCTTTATAAGCCAATCTTCATTGGCTAAATACATAAGTTGATCATTTTGGATATCTTGGGCTTATCATTAAAACTTATGACCTTTCTTACTTTGGGCATGAAGTCTTTATAAGAAAATCTTTATTGGCTAAATACATTAGCTAATCATTTTGGATAAGCATATTTGAATTCATTATTGGCTATGATCATATTCATAATAAAAGAAGTCACTATAAGCCAATTTTATTTGGCTTTGATCATTTTCATGACATGAAGATTCAATATTAGCTATGCCATTTACTTATTGTAATTTTCATTGGACATGATTTGACTATTCTTATAGCAAGTCATTCATTACATCAAGTATTCCTTAATGCTTCATAAGTCGGTCTCTATTGGCTATGCCATATATTTCATCATTCTCATGTTAGGAAAGTTATGAAGTTTGGAGTTACTATTATGTTTCTATTTCCCTTTATTGGCATCATAAAAGAAGTCATTATAAGTCAATCTTATTTGGCCTTGCCCATTATTTGATGAAACTTCATGAGTGTGGTATTGGCAATTAACATTCTTAAGCTCTTCTTCATAGCTCACTTTGAACATACGTTCCATAATCATCCTTTCTTACTCTCATAGAGACATTTTTAGGAATAAGATCATGTGAGCTAACATGAAATCCAGTGTCTTCACCACATCGAAAAGAGGTGATTCATCGATTACAATGAATCTAGATCATGTGAGCTACTCATGAAATCCAGTGTCTGCCCCACACCGAAAAGGGGTAATTCCCGACTATGGCTAATCCATCTCAAGTGTTCACTCCACACCGAAAAGGAGTGTCTCACGGCTATAGTTAACCAAGAACACATCGTGAGAATTAACCGACGTAGATCATGTTAGATAAACATAAAATCCGGTGTTTGCCTCACACCAAAAAGAGGTGGAATCACTGGCCAAAGTGAAACCGAAACATACCTAGCTCACTTAGGTGGAAACCACTGGCTAGTTCCTATGTTGGCTAGACATAGTTCGAAGACTAGGGACTTAATGACACTACTTATCCACCTCGGTGGTAGCGTATTGTCATGAGACTTACACGTGAAAGCACATGCTCTAGTCTATCGGTGTTGTGCTCACTTTCAATATCTTTTTTATCTTTTAGAGTTGACTCAAGCATTAGGGAAGCTTGCTTCTAGATTGAGATTTACTTACTCTTTTGATGACTTGTCATCCTTACTTTACATTGATGAAATGTGAATTGTCCTTACATATCATCATTACTTTACATTGATGAAATGTGAATTGTCCTTACATATCATCCTTATGTGTTAATGAGACTGGTCTTACACATTCTAACACCTTCATTCGTGAGTATTCTTGTAACATAGTTTCTTAGTTGTAAGTAAGACTTGTCTCACTTCCTTTAACACCCCATTCTGGTCGCTTAATTAATTTAGATCCCTTTAATTATGCTATAACTCACCTTACTTCCTTACTTTAGTGTATTAGCTTCATTTCATCATTTATGGACGATGAGCAGTTCTTTCAATGAGTTACATATGTTCATAGTTCATTCTTTTAGAGCATGTTGGGAGTTGTCCCAATGAATGGCATTCCCTTGGTTATGGATTTATTGAATTACTTTAGAAGTGCTTATATTATCATTTGATACTCTAACTACACAAGATTGGCATATGCTTAGTTTTGGCCTAAACACTTGGATATTAAACTACATAACCATTTTTGTTGGCATAGGCCAATTTTACGTATGTTCATCTTTAAATTCATATATATGTACCATTAGCCAATATTTTTGGTCATTTAAAACATAAATTTATATCCATTTACATTCATTGAATTACTTTAGAAGTACTTGAGTTATCATTTCAATCTTTTGGCTATATAAGATTGTCATAAGATAAATATTGGCATAAGAATTTGGCTATAGAATTCAAAACCTTCTTTATTGGCATGAGCCAAAGTTTCATTCGATCATACTCAATTTGGGATACATTATTCATTTGCGAATATTTTACTTATTTAGAGATAACATTATAGCCAATTCTCATTTAAATTTTTAACAAGGTTTTTGTTAGCCATTTTATTGGCATAATCCAAACATTCACTAAAATTAAGATTTCATGGAGATCTTTTTAGCCAACCTTATAATGTAACTTTAGGCATAACGATTTTCAGCATGTTGGACAGCATAATATGATCATTTAACGAACACAACATCATCAACAAGTCATATTAACAGTAGGTATGCACAATATACCATAATCATCTTCATACACAATATTTTCGGACACATCTTAAAATAGTATCCTTCTCTTAACCAATCTTAGTTCATCACTTTAGGGTAACGTTTTTAAGACATATTGACAGCATCATATTAACATTTGATTACTTTAGCATCTTCATAACGTTACAAAACAACAAGTCAACATTCGGAAACACACACATCAACACTTGATATTTACGGATGTAACGAACATATGATTGGTTCTTAATTGACGTTGTAAACATTAGCTTCATACCATTTTAAGTTCATCGGTTCATGCGACAGTCATCATTAAAGAACATTACACATAAGATCAGCTAGAACCACATACCAACAACATGATCTCTAATCTACTTAATCATTAAAATCGTACAAGGATACTAGGGAAAGGAGTTCGACGAGAATGACGGGAAACAACCCTAGTTTTAAAGATCTTTGAATCGTTCGAAAGAAAGTTATCTTGGAGAAAGAATTCCAGGAGAGAAACCCATACCTTATGTAGAATTTAATGTACGAAGACCACCTTGTACGAAACCTTGAAAAAAACCTTGAAATCTCCTAAGAGAATCAATGGAATTTTCTATTTTTCTTTTATCCGCTTGCTTACTGTTTTGTGTCACCTTTTCTATGGGTTTGATCGTGATTTTTTAGGCTTAGGAAATGATCATGACTCTTTCAAATAAGTCTTAATAATTTAATTAAATTAATTAATTAATTAATTACAAAAAAGCCCCTCCTAGATTGGCTAGAAATAGGAAAACATAACACTTAGTCAAATCTGAAATTTTTCCTAAGAATTTCGTTTTTCCCCTTTAAATTAACTAATTAAATTGATAATTTCATTGATTAAGGGACATATTGTAATTAATAAAGTACCCCTAAATCATTGGAATCATAATTAACCCTTTTGGACTATCCTAGGTTAAGTACTAGGATGTTTCTTGAGTTGTACTAGGTTAGTGTAAGAATTTCGATTTGAACCCTTTAATTTAATTAATTAAATTTTTTATTTAATTAATTAAGTAACCTAGTGTAATTAATAAAGTACCCTTTAGTCATTTTAACCATAACTAACCCTTTGGACCATCCTAGGTTAGGTACTAGGTAGTCTTTTTCTTGTCTTAACCAAAATCTTGATATTTCGTTGTGATTTCGGTTCTGCCCTTTTAAATTAATTAATTAATCTGATAAATTAATTAATTAGGTGACCAAGGGTAATTACTAAAGTACACTCAAGTCGTTAGGACCATAACTAAACCTTTGAACCATCCTAGGTTAGGTACTAGGTTGTCATTTTCTTGTATTAACCGAAATCTGGAAATTGCATTGTGATTTCGGTTTTGTCCTTTTAAATTAAATAATTAAGATATAAATTTATTAAGTAAGTAACCTAGGGTAATTATTAAAGTATCCCTATGTTTTTAGGACCGTAACCAACCTTTTAGACCATCCTAGGTTAGGTACTAGGTTGTCTCTTTAACAAGTTACTAGGTTAGTGTCACCCGATTAAGTCTTAGGTTGTCGGGTGCACTAATTAGTTTATTTCGTTTGGTCCTATGTTAGTTAGCTAGTTAGGGCAGTAGTTTAGAGTCTAGAATTAGTTAGAGATCGAGGCCTCACATGGAAGGACCCATCCGCACATGCTGCCCCTTAACTACCCTAACCGAATTCGGTTAGGGTGGTCCCCTCCTATGGCCGATTCCCACATGCTTTTCCCATGTGTTTGCACATGGGTTGGTTGTACTTTCTTAACTAACTATTCTTGATCTCCTATTTTGAATATTTGCTTATTGTCCCAAGGACTCTCACTATGTCCTTGGGCACTTCTTAATTTACATGATCATTTTAAATGGTCATGTACTAGGGTACTAGGCTTGACACTTGGATGCCTAGTACCTAATGTGTTGCATTGAGAATCTATTTTTAGCTTAGGGTCATCCTTGCAGGTACATTTCTAAGCAAGCAAGCTTGGATTATATAATGCTTATTTGGGTGTATATATAGAAATTGGCTAACACCCCTTAGCCAATTTTTCTATACTATGTCCAATATTTCTCAATATTGGGCATAGGATACTTATTAAATCAATGTGATTATATATGAAGGATATTGATATTTTAATTACTTTTGCAAATATAGAAATTGACTAACACCCCTTAGCCAATATTCTATAATATGCCCAATATTTCTCAATATTGGACATTGGGATGCCTATATACCCCAATATTCATTCTAACAGACTTACTGGGCTCTTCATTAGACATATGATTTTCTGGAATGTTACAATAAGCGCCCCCAAGCAACTGTTGTATAGCTATAGAATAGAAAGTTATTTCAACGATAAGCAGAATCACACTATCCAATTTATTTTAATGTAAATACTCGTCTACAGGATTTTCATCAGCACAAGATAGTGGATATTAGTTGGTCTCTCATTTATGAAGTGTATATGACAATAGTAGTGCAAAAATTATTAATCCCTCCGTCCACAACTGTTTGGCAGGTGTAGTAAAAATAGATATCCAAGATTAATTGTAAATTTAAATAATCAAGAAGCAATTAGTTACCTTTTTCAAAAATTTTCCCGTAATGATAGTGTAGGTCAATTGACAATTTATGTAGACTTTTGATATTCTTGGTATAGTAGGGTTATATTAATCAAATTAGACCTTGTATTAAATTTTTCTTGAGGGGTGCGCATCATAATAACATGATAAACAATTGTGGACGGAGGGAGTAGTTGTCATCTTATTTCACCTTCTATCTTTTTTGTACACCATTCCACCTACACGCCTTTATCTCTCCAAAAGCGTAACTTCAAAGCCAAATAACACTTATTTCCTCGCAGTCGCCAATCCATCAAGAGTGCCCCGATAAAAATCACACCCTTACTTTGCTCAGCTAGAATCCTTTCCTTAATTGTCAATGCACCCAAAAATGAAAAAAGCACGACAGAGTTCACGCATAACATCAACAAACTCGTCTTTAATCACAAAAATCCACACAATTTGAAGTCATTGGGAAATAATGTGATTTCTAATTAAAATGTACTTGTACTGTTCTATCCCGCCAAATATATAAACAACCAAAACTCCAGTTCTATCATCCCTTAACGTGTCACACGTAAATTCACACGTTAATTGATTTAAAGCCTCATAAGTTGACTCTTGTTTGTGCATATAATCCCATCAGAAAAAAACCACCTTCTAGAAATGGTACTTTTAGAATCAACAATTTTGTTCAAAAAATTGAAACTTTTCACTCGAATTTTTCTAAATTTATATGAAGAAAGTAATGTAGACATTTCTTCATTCATATTACTAAAAACAATTAAAGGATACGCGGTGTGTTAGAATTTGAAATTGAATTCAAATTGGGAGAAAAATTAAGGGTTTGAGTTAAAAAATAGTTTTGCAATTGATTTCTCTATTTTCTGTAACTGTTTAAGGTACGCAGAAAATGAGGATGAGATTGGAGAATATGAAAATAGATTGTTTCAACTTTCTTGGTTGTAAAGAAGGGAAGATGGAGGGGGGAGCGGAGAGATGGCTTCTTGAGGATGAAGCAGAAAAGGTGGTGCAATATAAATAAAAAGTGACAAATATATATGCACTATAGACTAGCACGTGCGTAGCACATGTATCTAGTGCTAATTAAGTACAAGAACTTTGAAAATATAATTAGTGTGTAATAAGTAGCACAAAAATTGAAAAGAAATATACAAGGTCAAACCAATAATTTTAATTATGCAATTCTTATAATATATCAAGTATTCAATTTGGTAAAAAATTTCTTTTGTTTAATATGTCATAAATCATAATTTAAATATAACATCTCGTAAACCGAAATAGAAGGATTAAACAAAGAAGGTAAGAATAATTAATTTTAGAAGTAATAGGAGAAATCTGGAAAGTTTCCTAAGTGTAATTTTCAAACCTAGTTCAATATGATTTAGGACCTTTCTTCATATGGTTAGAAATCCCTTGAAGATATCTTTCCAATATCACCGAATTTGCAAATTTTCGGTATCGTATGAGGGAGATATGCCTTCCAGAAGTTGGGTTGTTGGACTGAGGATAGTCCAATTCGGATTTTAGTAAGGGTAAACTGGTCTTTTCACCCTACTATTTCCTAATTCATTTTAAGGGTTTATTAGGGTTAAAACTAAGCCTTATTTCAGTTTTAGAAAAGTTGAATATGCTTAAGGTTTGGGAGAAAAAGTAAGAGAAGCATGAGAAAGGGCAAAAGACAAAGATTTCGCCAAGATTGTTGAGTGAGTTTCGTCGGTGGTGATCCCTTTAAGGAATGTGAGATCTTTCTGTGTTGGGTTCTTCCACCCACACAATAATATGTTTAATTCAGCACAATTATAATACGTTGAATGATGAACATTGAAGTTCTTGATGACAAAACCTTGAATTCTTGTTGTTTAAATTGTAGTATACCTCTGGTTGTTTGGTTCGTGTTTCCGGGTTGTTTTACGAGTCTAAATTATTGGTTATTGAGAATGTTAGTAATCTTAGGTGTTTAGGGGAATATCCATGGGAGTTTAGAAGGTTTAGAGATTAAAATCGAAGAAGTAAAATCGAATATCCCATCGGATAGGCCCTGGGACGTCGTGCCTACCAGAGCCCTGCAAGACAGCCTTTGTCTGACAGGCTCTGGCGTGCCGTGGCAGCCTGAGCGCCAAGGTCACCTGGAGACCCCATTCATTACCTAGTTTTTCGTACTAGTTCCTAAGTGATGTACCTACATTCTTGGTTGATTGTAACACTCTTAAGTACATATAAAAGTCATAAAATCATCCATAAACATTAGATCATGATCCTTGAATCCATTATTCAATTCAAGGAAGTTACGATCAAATTCAAAGAAGTAAAGAGTGAAGTTTCAAAGTTAAGAAGCAAATCAAAGTGTGTTCTTAAAGTTTCCACGAGTCTATAACAAACCTTTTTAACTTTGTTTTAAGACTCAAGTTACAAGTTAACCAAGGCATTGAGTTCATTCTCCATAGTTATAAGGGGGCTAAGTAATCCCCAAGAGTTACAAATGTTTTCACATTTAAACAAGTAAAAAGCCTTTGGGCTAGTTTTCAGACAGAAGTAATAGCTTTACGAAATGAAGAAAGCAGGGAAACTATGATTTCTAGGAGAGCTATTAGGCTATGTTTTGAGCACTAATCTAAAACCGCTTACTCAGTATGTTTTAAAAATATGAGAGCCAATATATTTTTGGGAGTAGTATTGAGCACCGACGTAGGAATGTGAGTTTTGGATTAGCTCAAATCTCTATGAAAACCATGTAGCCATTATGTGTAGAAAAGGGTCATACTTTTTAGATGAACCCTTTTTGCAGTTTACTAGTGTTTCCATTAGGAAGTTCAGGTCCTGTACTATGGCAAGGTTATTATGGCCGGAGAGCATGGGCCGAGTACAACTGCATCATCACTATAGCACTTAAGTAATGACTGTCGGTTAGAAAAGCTACTATAGAAGTTATTATATTTTCATATACATTAGTTATTTGTATTTTTACATACATCCCATAGACTTATTGTATCCATATATACATATAGAGTCTACAATATGTTTTCAGTTATCTTTTATTTTTATTGGGTTTACTTTTAAATTGTATTATATTTAAATGAGTAGTTATTTATGTGTTGAATAGAGCCAAGGTAAGTGTATCTTCTTACTCTTTTCCAGCTTGAGTTTTTTTTAGCTTTGCAACTCACATACTCGTACTTTCAATGTACTAATGTCAGTTGGCTTGAATTGTATTATGATGAAGACGCAGGTAACTAAGATCATCATTCGGTGCATTGTTTATCAAGTGAGCAACTCAGAGTTAGCTAGTGAGCCTCCCTTCATTCTGGAGGACATCTTTAGGTTTATCTATTTTTCTATTATTCAGTTGTTAGGACGATTGGGGTACTGTCCCAACATCCATCTTTATATTAGTGGCTTCATAGACATATGATATTAGTTTTCTTAGTCTTTCATTTCACTTTTAGTTGACTAAAATTTTGGTTGCCACTTTGGCTGGTTATTTTCATTAAAGTTATTTCTTCAGATTATATCTTATGTTTGAATCTTCTGTTGAGTTAAGTAAGACAAACTAAGGGTTTTCTAAAGACCAACAATGGTCATCGGGTGCTGACCACATCCAGGGTTTAGGCTCAAGGCATGACAAACATGGTATCATAGCACAAAATTCAAGAGTACAAGGGAGTCTATGAAGCCGTGTTTGTAGATTCATAGTCATCGCTGTGAAGCACGCTACATCTATGATAAGGAGGCTGCGACATTTAAGAATTTCTTTATTTATTTCATACTCACTTTGTGCGTTAGAGTTTTATCTCTAAAAAGTTCCCTTCTAATTCATGTATACGCATGTTTTCAGGTCATCATGCCTCCACAAAAAGCAACAACAGGTCGTCCAGCTAGGAGGAACGTTGAACCTCAAATATAGGAACTACCGAATGCATCTGAAGTGTAACCACAAGGAGAAGTCACTAATGTCGAGTTCAGAGATACTATTAGGATGTTGAGTCAAGTTATGACTAACCTGGTTAGAGTATTTAGATCATCATGCCTCCACGAAAAGCAACAAGAGGTTGTATAGCTAGGAAGAACGTTGAACCTCAAAAATATGAACTACCGAATGCATCTGAAGTGTAACCACAAGGAGAAGTCACTAATGCCGAGTTCAGAGAGGCTATTAGGATGTTGAGTCAAGTTGTGACTAATCTTGTTAGTGAACCAAAGGGAATCGACAAGAAGGGGCCAACACTTTGAGGATTTGGGAACTCTTGAGGCTGAATTCTCCAAGCTTCACTGGTTCAAGTACTACTGAGGATCCGAAGAAATTTGTGGAAGATATGAAGAAAGTATCCGATATGTTGCATGTGATTGATGTTGAGAGAGTTTAATTAGCTGCATATAACCTTAAGAATGTTTCTACGACTTGGTTTGACCAGTGGAAGGGGGGTTGAGTTTAGGATGCACCATAACCGAGTTGGGCTTGCTCTAAAGAAGCTTTCTTGGGGACTCCTAGAGTGTCCACGAATATGTGTTGAAGTTCACCCAATTGCCTCGCTATGATCCTAAGATGGTTAAGGATATGAGAAACCGAATGAGCTTGTTGATAGAGAGGAGATAAAGATCAAGATAGCTAAGACAGGGAAAAAGTCAGGGCATCACAAAAATGATGAAGACCAGTCATCCTTCCAAAAGAAAAAGAATCCTTCCAACGATAATATAAGGGTCCTACTCCATCCTGTTCTTGTGAACATACACTTATGTATAAGAGTGAACACTGTTGGAAAACTTCCAGATCCAAACTTGCATATTCTTAGGGTAGTCGTGCGTAGGGAGGTAGTAAGCCTCTGACATGTACCAAGTGTTGCAGAAATCACTCTGGTATTTTTTGTGAAGCCTCTAAGGATTTTTTCAAGTGCGATCAGACAGGGCATTTCATAACAGAGTGCCCAAAGAGTGATAAAAGCGGTGGTAATGGGGGAAATAGAGATTAGTCTTCATCAGCTACTCTACCAGAAAGGGCTGCACCTAGGGGAGCTACTTCTGGTGTTGACGGAGGAACAAAAAACTTGTATGCCCTCAATAATCGCCAATAATAGGATAATTCTACAAATGTTGTTACTGGTATGATTGGAGTCTTTGACTTTGATGTTTATACATGTTAAAACTAGGAGCGAGTTCATATTTTGTAACTCCTTATGTCTCTATGAACTTTAAAATTATTTCTGATCAAGTAAGCGAACCATTTAGTGTTTCCACACATTGATGTCATTCTAGGTCTAGACTTGCTACATGCCCGTTATGCATCAGTAGATTGTAGAACTATAGTTGTCAAGTTCCAGATTCCTTATGAGCCAGTCATAGAGTGGAGTAGTAGTTCAGCAGTACCTAAGGGTCGTTTCATTTCATACCTTAAGGCAAGAAAGTAAGTTTCTAAGTGGTGTATCTATCACTTAGTCCGAGTTAATGAGTCAAGTGCTTAGGTACCTTCCCTTCAAATAGTTTCTATAGTGAAAGAGTTTACAGAAGTCTTTCTTTATGTCTACCTGAAGTACCTCCCGAAAGAGAGATAGAATTCGGTATAGACATCATTCAAAATATTTGTCCTATATCTATTCCTCCATTCAAAGTAGCATCACTAGAGTTAAAGTGCTAAAAGAACAATTGAAAGATTTGCTTGATAAAGGCTTCATTTGACCAAGTTTCTCACCTTGGGGCGCTCCGGTCTTGTTTGTAAGGAAAAATGATGGTTCCTTAGGATGTGTATAGACTACTGCTAATTGAATAAGGGGACCATCAAGAATAAATATTGTCGTCCAAGAATAGGTGATCTTTCCGACCAATTTCAGGGTGCTTCTTTCTTCTTGAAAATTGATCTCCGATTAGGCTACCATCAATTGGAAGTTCTGGAATTCGACATTCCAAAGAAAACTTTTAGAACTAGGTATTGGCATTATGAGTTTTTAGTTAGTCCTTTGGTTTGAAAAATGCACCAATAGCATTCATGGATCTTATGAACAGAGTCTTCAAAATTTATTTAGATTTGTTTGTCGTCGTCTTCATTAATGACATATTGGTTTATTCAAGGAATGAAAAATAACATGATAGTCACCTCGTGATTTTTCTACAGACTTTGAAATATAAGGAGTTATATGCAAAGTTCTCTAAGTGTGAGTTTTGGCTTAATTATATGCATTATTGGGCCCTACTATTTCTTGTGATAGGATTATAATTGATACCCAAAAGATAGAAGCAGTTCAGAGTTGGCCTAGACCGTATCTCCAAGAGATATATGGAGTTTCTTGGATTTGGCTGGCTATTATAGGAGGTGTTTAGAAGGTTTCTGATCTATGTCGTCTCCTTTGACCTAGGTAACTTAGAAGACAGTCAAGTTTCAATGGTCTGAAGATTGTGAGAAAAGCTTTTAGAAATTGAAAAAGAGGTTAACTACTGCCCCGGTTCGACCTTACCAGAGGGTACTCAAGGTTCTGTGGTGTACTGTGATGCATCAAGAGTTAGGTTAGGGTCTGTGTTGATGCAGAATGGAAAGCTTATGCATTCAGACAATTCAAGGTTCATGGGAAGAATTATCCAACTCATAAATTAGAATTGGTTGCACTAGTGTTTTCATTGAAGATATGGGGTCACTACTTGTATGATGTTCATGTACACATATTCACTAATCACAATAGCCTCCAATATGTGTTCACCCAAAAAGAGCTAAATCTCAGACAAAGGAGGTGGTTAGAATTCCTCGAGGATTATGATATGAGTATGCTTTACCAGCGAGGTAAGTCTGATGTTGTTGTTGATGCCTTAAGGATATTATCCATGGGAGTATCGCCCATGTTGAAGAACAAATGAGGGGGTTAGCCAAAGATATGCATACACTTGCATGTCTGGAGTCAGAGTTATGGACTCCACAGAAGGAGGGATAGTGGTGACTAATGGGCATGAATCATCAGTAGTGTTAGAGGTGAAAGAAAAATAATACAAAGACCCCATTTTGCTTGACTTGAAGGCGAATGTTCATAAGCAAAGATCATTGGATTTTGAACAAGGCGGAGATGGTGTACTGAAGTACCAAGGCAGATTGTGTGTACCACGGTTGATGAACTCAAAGAGAGGATTCTAGAGGAGGCTCATAGCTCCAAATATTCGATTCATCTGGGGTCCACCAAGATGTACCGCGATTTGAGAGATGATTATTGGTGGGATAGCATGAAGAAAGATATTGCCGAGTTCATTGCCAAGTGCCCAAACTGCCAACAAGTGAAAGTAGAACACCAAAGGCCTGGAGGTATGGCTCAAACTATATAACTTTCGGAACGGAATGGGGAGATTATTAATGTGGAATTTTTCACAGGCATGCCAAGACTCACAAACAACATGAATCTATTTTGGTGATTGTCGATAGAATGAGAAAGTAAGCCCATTTCTTGCCGGTAAAGGCTACCTATTCTGTCGGGGATTATGCTAAATTGCACCTTCAAGAGGTGATGAGACTTCATGGAGTTCCTTATTCGATTATATCATATAGAGGTGCATAATTTACTGCACTAGTCTTGAAGTCTTTCACGAAATGTTTGGATTTAAAGGTAAACTTAAGCACTACTTTTCATTCTAAGACAGATGGACAAGCAGAGCTTATTATCCAGACTTCAAAATATATGTTGAGATCTTGTGTGATCGACTTTAAAGGGAATTAAGATGATCACATACCTCTCATTGAATTAGCTTACAACAACAATTACCATTCTAGCATCCAAATGACTCCATGTGAGGCTATTTATGAGAGGAGATGCAGATCTCCTATTGGGTGGTTCGAAGTTTGTGAAGCAGGGTTAATGCGACCGGATGTAGTTCACCAAGCTATTAAGAAGGTGAAATTAATTTAAGAGAGTTTGAAAACGGCACAAATTCTCCATAAGTCCGACACATCTGTTAGGAGAAGGTCGTTACACATTGAAGTGGATGATTGGATGTACTGAAGGTCTCACGCATTAAAGGTGATATGAGGTTTGGCAACAAGGGGAAACTTAGTCCCCGGTATATTGGTCCTTATAGACTCCAAGAGAGTTCAATGTAGCATATGAGTTAGTGTTACCACAAGAGTTCAAAGGGTTCATCTGGTATTCCATTTGTCTATGTTGAAGAAATGATTGGGTGATCCTTCATTGATTGTACCATCTGAGAATTTTGGGATTAAGGTTAGCTTATCTGATGAGGAGGTTCCGACTCAAATTTTGGATCGTCAAGTGTTACACCCTCAAAATGAAATAAGGTAGTTAGAGCCTCACATGTGCCTAAAAAGGTTAATAATAGGTTAATTAAGAGTTTTATAGTATGCATGCTTGATTTGAAGTCATTTGGAGGTCAAACATCCAAGAACATCCAAGACATTCGAAAGTTTGTCTTTAGACGTGCTAGTGAGTCCTTGTATATTTTCCTTGTTTTTTTTGGAGTTTAAAAATAGTGTAGTTTACCCTAGTATCTTAATATACATGTAAAGGGTCAAAACGTCCGGGTACAACTCCTTGGTGCCACCCTAACGGATCCCAAGGAGGACCCAAACATTGGAAAATGAGGCTGCCCAAGGAAGCAAGCAGAACATCCATTTGGACCTTCCTGGGCAGTGCGCGCCCAGATTGCAGCTCACTGCCTCAGAAATTATTTGGGTCGAAATTCTTAGGCTGCCCCGCGACGCGCAACCACTCCCCAAATCCGGTTGCGTCATTTTAAGTCAATTATTACATGTCTAAAAGTCCCAATGAGTATAGGGGTGTTTTGGTAACTTATGGGGACTTTTATTAACTTTTGTAGGACCTTTTGAAACCCTTTTCAGAGCCAAAACCCCATAACCCGTTAAGAAATCAAAATCCCCAAATCTCTCTTCTCTTCCAAAAAAACCCAAAAACCTCCATTGAAGACCAAACTCAAGAACAAGCTATGGAGGTGGATTTTTTGGAGATTTCTTCTCATATTGTCATGGTATTTTTATATGTATAAGGTATGGTGATCCTTCATCCATAGATAACCATTCATCTATGGAGTCCTTCCAAAGGTTTTCTAAGCATGATTTTACGACCAAAATTCCCAACTTTCAATCTAGTCATGGGTTCATTGTGAAATTGATTTAAAAAGCATTCTAATGATAAATATATGTTTATATACTGATTTTATGATGAATTTATATCCAATTTTATGAAGAACTCATGATCTCCTTACCCTATCAAATTATGTTATGTTATGGGTCTTTGTAATCTTGACTAGATTGTGATTCAATTGTTATTAGATTTTAGTATAATGTTTAATCCTAGTCTTATCCATATCAATTGATTATGAATTGTTTGTAATTGATGAAGATGATCATCTGCTTGAAATTTGGTAAGTTGTCCTATTTATTCTAATTAGCCTAGAATGTACATTGAATTATGTTTATTGGTATGATCCACTTATAGTGGCGGTGTTCTTGTACATGTCTATGTGTTATGATCATGGACTTTAAGGCATTAGATGTAATATGAATTGATATGGTGATTTCTATGTTAGGAAGTTCAATGACTTAGCCTTGATTCTGATATCATGTCTAAGTGAATTGATGTTATGTGATGTTATGTGTACAGTCTTCTACTCTACTTCATTGATCTAGGTGTGGAGATGATGTTATATGTATAGGTGTGATGATCATGTTAGGGTTAGGTGTGGTCTATATAGCTAATGATGAAGAGTTTTATTATAGCATGATCCCTACCCATATGAACCCTATATGATTTGTGATCAAAGTAGGCTAGGAGTCTTACATTCTATTGTTGAATATGTACTTGCCTCTTATCATGTAATGTGAGTGTGTGTAGTCTATAGTCCTCAATACTCTATATGTTTTTATGACGTGAGATTTGAAGAATGTTGTACATGTGTTGTGGTCTATAGAGGGTGGCTTCCTAATTACTATGTGATAGCCGTTATATGATCATGTTGACCAATGTACAAACACACACACTTCATGCTTATGTACGAGTAGGATATATTTATGATTATTAAGGAAAGGATAGTTCTCCTATGCATCATAACCTATTTCTATGCATGTGAAATATATGATTAATGAAGTTATAGACATGTGTGATTAGAGTTGTTATGTGAAGGTAGATCTCACATTGTATGCACACACATATGATGTATGATTGTATGATTATTTGAAAGGACATGAAGAAGGGTCTATGATGAAAGGAAATTCTCATCTTAGAATCCTTTGAGCTATATATATATATATATATATATATATATATATATA
>NC_028646.1:29352052-29432624 GCF_001406875.1 Solanum pennellii
TATATATATATATATATATATATATATATATATATATTAAAAAGGGAGTTAGAGACTAGCATCAAGTGAGAGTGGGAGCTTCATGTTAGTAAGTCCGGCTTCCCACAAAGAGATACTTCACATTTAGCAAATCTGGGTTCCCAACCTATATCTTGTCTCATGAGATGGAACCCTCCAGGCTAGTAAGTCAAGGTTTCTAGACGCAAACTCCATGTTCCCTAACTACATGCCCTCGTAGGTTATAGCTTGTGGTTTCCACCTAGAATAGCTCTGACGAAAGGTTGCACCTTCGGCAAGCGTTAAGCCTCTCTTTTCGGTGTGGGAGCAGAACATCGGATTCCATGTAGCTCACATGGTCTATGTCGGTTATGTCTATGTCTCCCGAAGGATAATAAATTAAGTAAGACGAGAATATGAAATCTAATCTAAATTCCTTAAGAAGAGTACTTGGTATAGGAGGAAAATTGAATCAAAACCTATTAAAATTGCTTGTCCCCCATTTAGGTTAGGTTTTTATGTTTGTGTAATTGTAAATTCATGCTTACAATGTAATTTATAATTCAATTAGCATGAGGTATGTGTAGAACTTCGTTCACTGAGTAATTTCATGGGAAGTTGCTATAATTCAATGTTTGTGGGGTTATTGTCGTGTTTAGACGGTAACCGATCATGTTCTTAATTATGTTCTTGAATAGGTTTCTTGTTAAGTTATGGTATCGATAAGAGGAAGGATTTCGGAATATACTATGCTAGAACATTGTAATGATAGTTGTGATAATGAGTTGTAGTTAGTTTATGGAAAAACTAGTTACAAAACTTTATGAAGGATTGGGATTGTACTTGTGTAATTCCATAAGAAGAAATCAAGGGAACCCATATGTAATTGAGCATCTGAGTAGGTGATGGTTTTGATTCGATGATTGTGGGATATACACTTGCTATTCTATGTGGTGATACTTGTACATGCATGCATGTTGAAATATAGATCATAGATGTTGAATGAGATATATGAACATCAATTCCATGAAATCATGACTTGACTTTGTGATCTTAATGTCTTATTCTGATGTGTGATTGGGATCGGCTGCCACGTTCTGACATTACTAAAGTGGATCAGATTGCCACGTTAATACATACTAACTAGGATCAGCTTCCTTATTTTTGCACACTAATTGGGATCACTTTCTAGGCTCTAGCATAGTAACTGGGATCGGTTGTAACTTTTTAGCATATAACTTGGATCGGATTGCCACGTTTTGGCATGCTAACAACTTGACTTTGGGTCCCTTGAGAGGGCCAATTACTTGTGATAAAATGCGTATAGTGAAATATGTTATGCTCAATATCATGAGGTGTGTATATATGTCTATATGTTGGGGTGTTCTGTTTACGTTTTAATGGAACCTGAAGGGTTGTAGTTGTAGTTGTAGCATACAATCTAATTAGTATGTTTAATCTATGATCTAATGGAACCGTAAGGGTGGTAATGGTACTTGTAGCATACAATGTGGTTAATATGTTTAAGCTATGATCTAATGGAACCTTAATGGTGGTAGTGGTACTTATAGCATACAATGTGGCTAGTATGTTTAAGGTACTAACTAATGGAGTCTTAAGTGTGGTAGCGACACCGTAGTATACAAGGTAATTAGCATATTTAGGTTGTAACCTGTAGAAAACAGAAAGGTGTTAATTGGAGTGCTTTCTAAGAAAAGACTAAGGGTGGAGAAGCGAGGGGTCCAAACATGATCTTTTATTTTTCTCTTCATAAATTATGAGGTGGGCGTTAAATAGATTGATGGTGCCTACCAATACGTGTGGTTGTACTGGTACTATTCGTGCTATGTCTTTTTGACATAGTCTGGATGCAGAATTGAAGATGTTTCCTTAGGGAAAGACAAAAAATCATTCAACAATTTTGACTTTTCATTCCGCATGGTGGAATTTGTGTTTTTTGTGTGGTTGATCCTGTTATACTCTTAGTGGCTTTTGTACTTGTCAAACTAGGCTCTTGGGGATTGGTAAACTATTTTATTTAATTTAGAAAAGTGTTATTTCGAATGGGTTAATTGTTAAACTTTTTTAACTTTCCTTCATTTTATTTAAATTCTACATGTTTTCTAGTTGTTGGATTATGAGGATTCTCCTATGTAGATGTTAGAGTAGGTGTCCGCATGGCCTAGTGGGTTGGGTCGTGACATTTGTTCTTCTTCTTCTTCTTGAATTTTAAAATACTTTGTGTGATTTGTGTCGTTGAGTGAGTTTGAAATTTAGTGGAGTATGTTGTACCACTATTTTGATGAAATAAATTATTATATCGTAAGAGGGTATATTCTTTAACATCGACTACTTGAGGAAATTTTTTTTGATGATGTAATTTTTTATCTGAGTATATAAAGTAGTATGTAATGTTCCAATATAGGAAGTTAACATGATGTAGTATAAAATTATTTATTGTTGTTAGTAATTTCTCTTGCGATATAGATTTATGCTTCTGAATATATTTTCAAAAATTTATTGAACTTCTCCAAAGTTTGAGAACAGTGACGATTTATACTTAAGATAAAAGAATGAATTTATTTATAAATCCTACTTATGTTAATTAAATTGTCAGGTTGTTTTCTTTGGAATAATTATTATCATTAAACATTGGCCTTTATTTTATTTATTTTCTATTTCATAATATTTAAGTAATTTCGACGAAAAAAAGTTTATATGACTTGTATTAATATAACTCATTTGATTTTGTTAACAATTTCTCTTGTGATGTTGATATATGCTTCTGATATTTTTTTCCCAAATTATTCAACTTCTCAAGAGTTAAAGAATTGTCACAATTTATTTTTCTATTGCCCAAGACAAGAGAACGGTTCTATTTTTCAATGCTACTTACGTAATTTAGATTGTCATGGAATCTGATTCAAAATAGTTATCACTATATAAACATTGGTCTTTTCTTTTACTGTTTAGTATTTTTTAATATTTAAGTCTTCTGAACGAATTAAATGTCATATAACTTATAATAAGCTCAGTTAATCTTTTTATTAGTTTAATTTTTATAGTAGTATAAATTCATATATCCCAAACTTAGGTTGTGACTTTTTCGATGAGTTGTGACTTTTTTCAGAGGTTTGTGATTTTTTGATGAGTTCTGACTTTTTCAAAAAGTTGTGACTTCTCCAAATAGTTGTAACTATTTCAATAAGTTCAGACTTTTCCAAAGGGTTTTGACATCTTGGAAAGGTCATGATTTTTCAAATAAAATAGAAAAAATATTTGCTCATACTACAATTTGTTGACTATAAATGGAGGGGTTTCCTCTCCTTTTTCAATCACAAGTTTTTAAAAATCTTCGACTCTTCTTCTTCTTCTTCTTGCATCTAAAAAAATTTCATGTCCTTTATTGTTGTAGGGTGAGTTCAAAGTTTAGCATAATATGAGGTACCACTATTCTGATGAAGTAAATTGTCCTATCATAAGAGGGTATATTCCTTAACCTCATGTACTTGATGAAAATAATTCAAATGATTTAATAATTATTTTTTTGCTTAGTATATACAATAGTATGTAATGTTCTAATATATGAATTTCGCAGGATGCAGTATAAATTCATTTGTTTCTGTTAATAATTTCTCTTGTGATGTAGATATATGGTTCTAAATATCTTTTTAAAAATAATTTTCATGCCCCCAGCTACCCCTGAAATGCGGAAACGGGACCTAGGACCACAAGTGATCCCAAGCTAACCCTGCTGGCTTGATCATGCGCATACTAAAGATAATAAACTAGTGCAAATACTAAATCATAAATAAAATTAAAAGATGGGGAATACCCATATGCTATAATTGAGATATATGAAAAACAATGATGAGTTTAATACAAGAATATATTAACTCAATACGAAGTTGAATCTATCTACGTCTAGAATAGCCTCTAACTGACTAGAAATGTTGGGACAGACCCTAACTAAGTCTAGCAAAATTTGAAACTAAAATATTAAAAATACTAAAATAAACTCATGACTATTGTCGTCGAAGAATGAGCACTCACCATTTACTCAGCTGAAATGAAGATCTGGAATCCATCCAAGTGTGATCTAGATGTTGAGAACCTGAACCTACATCACGAAAAAATGTAGCGCACATATGCGTCAGTACTTGAAAGGTACTGAGCATGTTGGATAGAGTAAAGCTGAAACAATACATAACTAAGCAGACACAAAATCAAGTATCATATTCTAAACATGATGTACTAAATATTAAGCTAATTGGATGCAATGACCAAATTTATAACATGTTGAGACTGAATACTAACTGAATGTAAATATGGTCAATGCAATAGAGTTTGACTGAACTGTGAGAGCTACTAAAAATCGATAATAAAACAACATGTGCTAAATGTTGAATCCTATGTTTATGCCCCATCGAGAGGACCCAATATACCCTGCCAGAGGTATAAATGCATGATGGCATGATCACTAAACTAATTCCCACAGAGGGGATTTACAACCTACTTGGCTAGTATTTTCGGGACTATTGGGTACGCTGAACCCTAGTCTAACTCGGTATTATGCTACTCCCAATGAATTAAGTGATTAACATGTTATGACTAAATTTATGTAAATACTGGATATCTCAAAACATAACATGCAAACTAAGAACGCAAAAATTAATCTAATAATGATGCATTAATAACTGAGGCATGCATATCTGAAATAACTAAAATATCTAACCTACCATGTGTAATTCAAGAACTAAAGAAATACATGGCTAGGGTTCTGAAATTCATGAGATAAACTGAGTAATAACATGGTAATATTACTTGGAACATATAACAAACTGATTCATGATAATCTGATGAAGTTCTAGAAACCCTAGGTCTAATCATGATGAGGGAATCAAGAATGTGACTAAAAACTATGGACCAAAGTAAAATCCCTCACACCTGGTGATGAAATCCATAGAGAAATCTTTAGATTTTGGGACTGGAACTGATGGAACCTTGTTGCATTCTTGAACTAGGGTTCTTGACCTTTTTTTTCTCTCTTTCTTTTAATTTTCTAATTTTTGATTAATATTTAAACTTAGATAAGTTCTAGTTATGTTTGTAGGCTTAAACTGACAAAAACATCTTAATTTGGGGTCTAAACAATGTAGCTTAGGGGTCAAATAATGTAGGAAAAGATCAAAATACCCCTAACTTGACTAATGTCGGAGTGGCTGACGGACCTGGTCAAAGGACCGTGGTCCTAACAACGGCTCGTAGGTTGTGTCCATCCTCTGTGGACCAAGATCTATGATCTTGGTCCTAGGAACGTGGTCCTACCTATGTTCCATCATATTCTTTCGTCGTTTGATTCTGAGAATGGGTTCTAAGGATGAAAATCGACGGACCTGGTCGATGGACCGTGGTTCAATCAAGAGTCTGTCCTGTTCCTCCGTAGTTTTATTCAGAGAATGGGTTCTGAGGACAAAGATCGACGGAACGGGTCCATGGACTGTGGTCTAATCTACGGTCCATCCTGTTCCTCCGTAGTTTGATTCAGAGAATGGGTTTTGAGGACCAAAATCGACGGAACTGGTACACGAACTCTGGTCCTAACTACAGTCCGTAGGTGCCCTTCGTAGATGGCACGTGCAATTCTAGAAAATCTAAATTCTGGTCTATCTAGGATATAACTTGTTACATTATCTCCCCCTTGGAACATTCTTTCAAAAGAATGAAGGCTAAACTAGTTGAAATAGAGGGAGAGAGCTGCATTCCCTCCTACTAAACACGGAGAATTGAGTTTGTGATTGAATTGAGTTCCAAGAACATGCAAATACGCTGAAAATGCAAGTACAAACTAAGGGAACATGATTCTAAGGCTGAATGAACACATGAATGACTTAAAAACTGAAGAGGAACTATTACCTCAAGCTGGAGAAGAATCGAAAGGAAAGAGGAGAGGATACTAGGCTTTCATGGCTGCTTTTGATTCCCAAGTAGATCCCTCTATGGAGTGACTCCTACAAAAACTTTGACTGAAGCGACTTCTTCATTTCTCAACTTTCTAACTTGACAGTCAAGACTCTTAACTGGTACACCTTCATAAGAAAGACTATCTTTCATAGTTAACTCTCTAATGGAACTACAGAGGCTGGATCAACCACACACCTCTTCAAAAATGCGATATGCAAGACCGAATGCACTCCTGCTAATTTTACTAGAAACTCTAATTCATATGACACTTTGCCAACCCTTTTCAAGATCTTGTAAGGGCCTACATATCTATGACTGATCTTTGCTTTCTTTCCAAATATCATCACCCCCTTCATAGGTGACACTTTCTGGAAAACCCAATCATCAACTTGGAACTCTAGATCCCTTCTCCTTACATCTGCATAAGATTTTTGATGACTATAGTATATCTTAAGTCTATATCTAATGAGTTGCCTTTATCCATAGCATAAAAGACTGAATCTGGTCCTATCAAAGCCGCTTCACCTACTTTAAACAACCCAACAGAAGATTTACATCTACGCCCATACAGTGCCTCATAAGGGGCTATCTAAATGCTGGAATGAAAGCTATTGTTGTAGGGAAACTCAATAAGAGGAATATGATCATCCCATCTACCCTTGAAATCGATCACACAAGCTCTCAACATATCCTCTGGGGTATGAAAGATACGCTCTGCCTGTCCATTCGTCTGCGGATGAAATGTTGTGATAAGGTTAACTTTAGTACAAACACCCTTCTGAAATGAATTCCATAAATGAGAGGTAAACTAAGGACTTCTATGTGAGATGACAGACAAAGGAACCCTATGAAACCTCATAATTTCATTAATGTAATGCTAGGCATAGTCCTCCGCCAATCTGTAGTCTTGACCGCCAAAACTCAAGAAGACTTAGTTATCCTATAAACTATCACCCAAATGGAGTCATGTTGTCTTCGAGTACGAGGTAACCCTGTGATGAAATCCATATTCATCACTTTACACTTCCAAGTAGTAATATCAATCTCTTGATTCATACCCCCCGATTTTTTACGTTCTACCTTGACTTGCTGGCAATGGGGGCACTTACTCACAAATTTGCTATATCCCTCTTCATGGTATTCAACTGATAGACTTCCCCTAGATCGCGGTACCTCTTAGTGGCACCTCGATGAATAGAATATGTGGAGTTATGTCTTCAACAAGAATATGCTTTCTCAACTCACCCACATCGGGAATACACAACTACCCTGGTAGCAAAGTACACCATCTCCCCCTTGGGAGAAAACCTCCACTCTCTGATTGTGGACTGCACCCTTTAGTTCAAGCAATATTGGTTCACTGTCTTGATTTTCCTTAACCTCCACTATCAAAAAATATTTTGCCCCATTCTTAATTGTTACACCACTGTATGATATGCTCATATGGAGAACTCCCAAGCGAGCAAGCCTGTGAACATCCTTCACTAGTTCCTTCTTTTCTTCCTCAACATGGGTTATTCTACCCATAGATAATATGCTAAGAGCATCTGCTACTACATTCACCTTACTAGGATGATATTGCACACTCATATCATAATCCTTAAGAAACTCAAGTCATCTCCTCCGGCGAAGATTCAACTCTTTCTGGGTGAATAGATATTGAAGGCTCTTATGGAAAATCAAGAAATCTACATGAACACCATACAAGTAGTTCCTTCACATCTTAAGTGCAAACACTACTACTGCAAGCTCGAGGTCATGAGTTGAATAGTCCTTCTCATTCACCTTAAGTTGTTAACCTTATCTCGCTACATCAACACATAACCTAGGCCAACTTTGGATGCATCAAAATAGATCACATAACCATTTGAACCCTTTGGTAGAGTCAAGACAGGAGCTGTAGTAAATCTAGTTTTCAATTTTATAAAGCTTCTCACAATTATTTGACAATTGATACTTTAACATCTTTTGTGTCAACCTAGTCAATGGTGAGGCTATGGATGAATTTCCTTCCACCAACATTCTGTAATAACCCGCTAGACCTAAGAAACTTGTGATATCTGTAGCAGAGGTAGGTGGGGCATTGTTTCACCGCTTCTATCTTCTGCGAATCCACTCGGATCCCCTTGCTAAACACTATTTGACCAAAGGAAGAAACAAATTGCAACCATAACTCATATTTTCTAAACTTAGGGAATAACTAGCGATCTTTGAGAGTGTGCAGAACAACTCTGAAATGACTTGTATTTTCATCCTTATTCCTAGAATAAATGAGGATATCATTAATAAAGATGATAACGAACAAGTCCAAGTATTATTTGAACACTATGTTCATAAAATACATGAAAGCCGCAGGAGCATTTGTTAGTCAAAACGACATAACTACAAATTTATAATGACCATACCGAGTTCTGAAGGCAGTTTTCGGAATGTCACTATCTCTGACTGTGAGCTGATGATAACCCGACATGAGGTCTATCTTTGAGAAATTACTAGCACCCTAAAGTTGGTCAAACAAGTCATCAATCCTAGGGATGAGATACTTATTCTTGATTGTGACCTTGTTCAACTGTCTATAGTCAAGGCACATTCTGAGAGAACACTCTCTCTTCTTTACCAACAATATTGGTGCAACCCATGGTGAAATACTAGGTCTGGTGAAGACCTTATATAGAAGGTCTTTCAACTGCTCTTTTAGTTCCTTAAGCTCTGATGGAGCCGTTCTATAAGGAGAAATAGAAATAGGCTGGGTATGTGGAAGGAGATTAATTCCAAAGTTGATTTCCCTTTCGGGAAGGACTCTGGGAACATCTTCTGGAAACACTTTTGGAAAACTCCCTGACTATTGGAACTTACTCAAGGGTCGGGGTTTCAAATCTAGAATCCTTAACCTGAACTAAATTATAGAGATAGCCTTTGGAGATCATATTTTTAACATTAAGGTGAAAAATGAATTGACCCATAGGCGCTAAGCTACTACCTTTCCACTTTAAAATTTGTTCATTTGGAAACTGAAAACAAACAATCCTTGTTCTACAATCGACTGAGGCTTAACAGGAATGTAACGAATCCATGCGACATCGAAGTATACCATTTCTAAATTTACAAGATCTTATAAGAAGTCTTTCGAGAGACTATGACAAGGAAATTTTTTTATACCCGTCTAGATATAACTGGGTCACCGACTAGACTAGATTCTGAGAGAGTTTCTGGACTGACACTGAATTGGACTAACAATGCATAAACATCAAGTTCAAAGACTTGTAACCTACCAGTGAGTACACTAGAGAAACTTCCAGATCCTGCTGAGCTTGAAGAGCATTCAACCAGTTTTGACGATGATCACCACTGTACTAGATGAGTTACACTGCTGAGTTAGGATACTTCTTGTTGCTACTAAAGTTGTAGACTGAGCACTACCATTACCACCTCTTTAATCCTGTCTAGAAGGACAATCCCTCAACATAAGACCATACTGATCGCATACAAATCATCCTTTCTTTCCTACGAGGCACTCGCGTGGATGGTTCTTACTACACTTAGGGCAAGTCTGGCAAGTCTTGGTTCCTGAAACACTTCCCTGAGACTTAGAGACTGGTTCCTTAACCTTCTAATCATACTTGTTCTTGGAGGATGGAACACTAGCTGATGAAGGGGCTGCAGTTTAAAACGTCCGCTGACTCTGGAAGAGATTTCCACTACCCAATTTTTGCTGAGAATAGTCATAGTTCCCAGTCCTAACCTTCTTATTCTCTTTGGCACATTCCCTAAGCTTATCACCCTCAATCTATCGAGCATGAGTCATAAGTCTAGAGATGTCCATTTCTTCCAGTAACATAGCATTTCTGTCAATCCATACAAGAACTTATTCATTTGAGCCCTAGAGTGAGCAACTATGTGAGGAGCATACCTGGAGGGTTGGTTAAACATGAGCCCATACTCTTGGACCGTTATGTTACCATGTCTTAAGTTCATGAATTCCTGGGCCTTTGCTTCTCTCAACTCTATTTGGAAAGACCTTTCTAAAAAGGTCTCACTAAAGCAATCCCAAGTAATAGGAGATGCATCTGTACCCCTATTTTTCTTCCACTTAGTGTACCAGATATGAGCTACACTTTTTAGCTGGTATAATGTCAAATAAACCAAATCATTTAAAGTAACATGCACCACCTCAAATATATTCTTGATCTCAACCAAGAAATTCTAAGGACCTTTAATAGTTTGTGATCCTAAGAATTTAGGAGGATTTATCCTAACAAAGTCACGGACCATTGCTCTTGCTGATCCACCATTAGCATTCAAACAAGCTTGAACCCGATTGTTCTGGTTGGCCACACTCTAAGCCAACATCTGAATGGTGTTCCTAAATTCAGAATTGGAGACTTCCTGATCTAGGAATGGAGGAGTTGTATTTGCATTCCTAATGTTAGCTTTACAAGGAGGCATGATCTGAAATGTAGAAGGTTGAGGTAGAATGGAATTAGATCATACCTTACGCACGATAAGAGTAACAAGAAAATGATGTTTTTTTCTAAAGCACTTCATAGCCTCCCTCTCAGTAAATGTGGTGCATTTCTTACCCATGAAAAAGACTCTACTTAATACGAATTTCCAGACATCCTAGGACACTTAAACCTAGTGCTCTAATACCAATTTGTCACACCTCGTGCTACCCTTGAGACACGGACACTGGACCTAGGAACACAAGTGATCCCAAGCTAACCCTGCTGGCATGATTATGAGCATAGTAAATATAGTAAACTAGTGCGGAACATAAATCATAAAAAATTAAAAGATAGGGAATACTCATATTCTATAACTAAGATATGTGAAAACAACAATGAGTTTAGTACAAGAATATCTTAAATCAATAGCAAGCTGAATCTACTATGTCTGAAAATACCCTCTAACTAACTAGAAATGATGGGATAGGCCCCAGCTAAGTCTAGCATAATTTGAAACTAAAAGACTAAAAAGACTAAAATAAACTCATGCCTATTGTCTTCGAAGAATGAGGACTCACCACTGATTCTGCTAAAATAGATATCGGGAATTGATCTAAGCATGATCTGGATGATGAGAATCTGAACCAACATCAGCAAAAGATGTAGCACATGTATGCCTCAGTATTTGATAGGTTTTGATCTGTAGGATAGTGTAATGCTAAAATAATACATAACAGAACAAACACATGAACAAGTATCATATTCTGAACATGATCTACTAAATACTGAGCTAACTGGATGCAATGTCCAAATTTATAACATTCTGACACTGAATACTAATTTAACTGTAAATATGGTCAATAGAATAGAGTCTAACAGCTGTGGGAGCTACTAATCATTGAAAAGTAAATCACATGAGCTAAGTGTGAATTGTGATGTATACGTCCCATCGAGAGGACCCAATATACCCTGCTAGTGGTATAAAGGCATAATGGCATGATCACTAAACTAATTCCCACAAACGGGACTTAATTCCTACTTGGCTAGTAGTTCTGGGACTATTGGGTACGTTGAACCCTTGTTCAACTCGGTATTATGCTACTCCAAATGAATTAAGTGATTAACATATTATGACAAAATTTCTATAAATACTGGATAGGTCAAAACTGAACATGCATATTAGATAGGTGAAAACTGAACATGTAAACTGAGAATGCAACAATTAATCTGATAATGACACATTAATAATCGAGGCACGCATATCTCAAGTAACATAAATACTTGACCTATAATGTGTAATTCAAGACCTAACAAAATACATGGTTAGGATTCTGAAATTCATAAGATAAACTGAGTAATAGCATTGTAATATTATTTGGAACATGTAACTAACTAATTCATGATAATCTGTTGAAGTTCTAGAAACCATAGGTCTAATCATGATAAGAGAATCAAGAACCTGAATGAAAACTAGGGACGGAATGGGTGAAAGGAACCCACCAGTGAAATCCCAAATATCTGATGATGAAATCCACGAAGAAATTTTTAGATTACGGGGCTGGAACTGATTGAACCTTGTTCCATTCTTGAACTAGGGTTCTTGACAATTTTCTCCTCTCTTGCTTCTAATTTTCTATATTTTGATTAATTATTTGACTTAGGTAAGTTCTAGTTATATTTCTAGGCTTAAAATGACTAAAAACACTTAATTTAGGTTCTAAAATACGTAGCTTAGGGGTTCAACAAAGTAGGAAAAGACCAGAAGACCCCGTCCTTAACTGTTGTAAGAGTGATCGACGGACCTGGTCCACAGACCGTTGTTCCTAACAACTGTCCGTAAGTCGTGGTCGTCGTCTGTGGACCAAGATCAAAGGACCTAGTCCACAGACCGTGGTTCTACCTATGGTCCGTAGCTCCTGGCCGTAATTTAGTTAAGAGAATGGGTCTCTAGACCAAGATCGACAGACATGGTCCACGGAACGTGGTCCTACCTACGGTCCTTCCTGTTCCGTTGTCGTATCATTCAGAGAATGGGTTCTGAGGACCAGGATCGATTGACCTGGTCCATATATCATGGTCCAATCCATGGTTTGTCCTATTCCTCCGTAGTCTAATTTAGAGAATGGGTTCTAAGGACAAAGATCGACAGACCAGCTCCACTTATCGTGGTCCAATCTACGGTCCGTCTTGTTCGTCCATAGTCTGATTTAGTGAATGGGTATGAGAACCAAGATCGACAGACATGGTCCACGGACCATGGTCCTAACTACGGTCCGTAGTGGCCTCCATAGATGGCATCCGCACTTATGGAAAATCTGTATTCTGATCTATCTAGGATACGAGTTGTTACATTAAACTACTCGAGAGTTGGAGAATTTGGACGATAGGTTTTTTGATGCTTAAGATAATAGAATGACTTTACTTATCACTGCTACTTATTTGATTTAGATTGTCAGATTTTTTCTTTAAAATAATAATTATTATATAAAAATTTTCCTTTTGTTTTACTAATTTATGAATTCTTAATACTTAATATTTTGGACGAAGAAAATCTTATATGATTTGTAATAACGTTAGTTGAAGTTTGCATTAGTTTGAATCTTATTATAGTCTAAATGTATTTGCTTTTATTAACAATTTCTCTTATGATGTAGAAATATGCTTCTGAATATCCTTTTCAAAAATTATTTAACTTTTCAAGATTTAGAGATGAGCAACTTTAACATATAACAATCACAAAAATCATATTTGTATGTTATAGCGATAATTTACATAATTGCACTCCATAACAAACTTTACTATGCCATTTTCTCTATACACATCTACAAAAGACAGTGGTTATTTGCAATGCATATATACAAAAGAAACAATTGTATGATTCGTTTTCTCCTCTTCATATTTGTATGTTTTACTGGCATACCATTTGTATAAATTGTTGTCAGTCTGTCGTTTGCATAAATCGTTGGCATCCTTATAATTCAATTTTATGTGTTTGTATATCTAAATAAAATTTTAATTCGTATATAATTGAATCAAAATGAAACATTTGTACATCAAATATCTTTCTCCCTCTCGCTTTATACAAATATAAATTATACATTGTATTTTTTTATAATTTGTGTTTGTATAAAGCAAAAAAGAGAAATTCAAAAGAAAACATGACAGAGAAATATTTATACTGTATAATTATAAGCGTATAGGACAAATATATATGTGTTTGCATATGTATATAAAAAATTTTCTTGCTTTATCCAAACAGAAACACAAATTAAGACATTTCTATTTGTATAAAGCAAGAGAGTGGAGGGGATAGTGGCGAATGAGAGCTTCAGGGAGAGAGGCGACTGACAACATTTTTCTATGGGGAAAAATTAAATTAAACTGTAGTTATAACATTTAACTTAAATTAATAATTTTTCATTATATGTAATTTCCTTTAGAATATGGTCACAATTTGTTTTATAACTAATAAAATAAAAACTAATATACAAAAATAATTCGAAATAAATGTAGTTGTTCTCCACATGTTCATATGTCATCAAACAAATTGAGTGAAATACATGTGCAAAGTACATCTGAATAGCTAACCGGAAAAATACACAACAAATGTTTTCTATAGGGTAATATTTGTGAGATACGACTAAGTACATAATTAAACCTCATCAAATTGAAATAAGTATATAAATTATTACATTTAACTAATAAAATTTTTTAGTAGTCATCTTCATTCAATCGTTTGAATAAGAGATACATGTGATGATCCACATTGAACATTCACAAAAGAATCTGAATATTATTTTTTGCGAATATAATTCAAATTGTTGGTTAAATTTTCTCAATTGAGAATCATGTGCAACATACGTGTCGAAAAACAAGTTACACTAAATAATAAAAGTTGAAAAATTACAAATTAAATAATCACCATGAATAAATATTTAAAGAAATGTGAGAAGCCACTCTTGTAACTCCAGATAATTACTAAATTGTGATGTTTTTAAGGATAATTTTATAGTAGTATTTATAAGGAGTTTTCCTTACATTTGTTACATTGAAATTCTTTGGGAACTCTGAAAATCAACAAATTAAATAAATAGTTTCAATAACATGTACCTAGCTACAATTTATCCCCTATTAGAGACTCCAATAGTCTTGGTTGCTAAGTGATGATGTGGAGGAATTAATATTTCATACAACATAAATGTACAAAAATATACTTTGATAGTTTTTTATTATTATTCATTATAAATTGGAGAATTTGATGAAGTGACTAATAATTTGAGCATAGTCATCCACTTCTCCTCTCACACAAACAACACAGGTGAATCATATTTTTGTTTCTTGAGCTTCCCTTTTAATCAACTATTTCTATTTCTTCCACATACTTAAAAATACATTCCTAATTCAAAGTTTGAATACTTTATGTCATTATATTTCTCTTGATATATTGACTATACATCTATCACCAATCTGTGTAATTCTTTTACAGAATCTTATCGGAGATTAGTATGGATGAAGTTGAAAAGATCATTCTTGACCCATCTGTTTTATCGGGGAGTCAGGTAAGGCTAAGAGGGTTCATTCAAACCTTGACTAAAAATTACAATATTTTTATACATATGGCTTCAATAGTTTTTCTTTATGTATATATAATAGAGGTTGAACCTTCATGTGTTTACTTCTTCATATTTTGAACCCTTTAGTAAAAATCTCAGGTCTGCTACTATTTCATTTAATATGTTTTTCACACTCTTGATTCTATTATTGATGTCTTAAAATCATATTTTATGTGTTCAATTTTATACTAAATGACTCATAATTCATGTTGACTATTTGTTGCAATTACACAGTGGACTGAAGCTCTTATAATCCGAGAACATGTACAGTACTTGGCCTAAGGAAACTGCTCAAGTCCATCAGATACAACGAGATATAAAATGAGTTAGTAGTGTAGATCATGAGGTGTTACAACTAATTCTATTCAATGAAGAACAGAATCAAGAGAATCGAATTGATTCCTTATAATGTAAAAGACTCTTTCTTATATATATATATATGTGTGTGTGTGTGTGTGTGTGTGTGTGTGTGTGTGTGTGTGTGTGTGTGTATGATTTTAGGCTCTAACATGAGTAAGATTCTAATGGAAACAGCTGAACGTCTGGTTAAGTCTGCATGGTTGCTGCTCTGCTAGGACTTCTTTTCGCTGTGACATCAACGATCATAACTCTAAGAGATGCAGCATCCGCTATTCTTGAAAAAGTAGCAGCTCAATTGAAATTTTGTATAGTACTAATAAAACAATTTCTAGTTCATTTTCCTAACTCAAACCCGAACATTAATTTTACTCCCAATTTCAATTCAATTCCAAAATTCTAGTCCTTTCCCTAATTCCAGTTCAATCCCAAATCATCTCTATCCCTTCCAACGAATTAAAGACAAGGTAGGGCAGGAAATAAACTGCCTTTGTGCCATGATTCCAGTCATTTTCCAGCAAATTCAACGAAGAACGATAAACATTTCTGTCTTATCTTCTTCAGATAAATTTAGCAAACCCCGAGTGAAACGTTCCAATTTTGCTTACATGAATATTAATTCATGTTTTACTTAATAAAATGTACGAAATGGTACCTCATGTCTAATATATGCCATACTTGTAAAGGACATAAATAAAAACAAAACATGTTTTTAATGACTAACACGAAATTTCAAGGCAAAAAATTACGAGCTTAAATTGATGAATAGCGAATCTATTCGGCTGATTTAATATACTGTTAAACTCAAAAAAATTAGATCTGTTAGTCAACACATGAAACTAAACAACTACATTTATTTAGGTTTGTAATATGTAGCACAATTGTTATGTCGAAAGTTGTTATCATAACAGCAATAATAGCGAGCATTTTGCTTACCAACAATTCGAACGTTTCATTTAATAATGAAGGGAATGACTTACTTACACCACAAAATAATGCAATATAGACACTTTCTCTTTATTCATATGATGCCCAGTCAAAGCTTCTACATAAACCCATACGAACAAAGTAATATAAACCTTGATCATAATTTTTGAGGCACAAAGCTAACAAACGGAAGCCAATATGTTGGGTTATGGGCCTTTTTTCCCTTCCTATGTGGATAAATAAAAGCCCAATTTGGACCAACCCATTTTTGCCCATAGGCCCATTCTTATGAGGCAAATATAAGCCTATTTAGGTCTTATTTTCATATACACAGAGAGTTTTTTCAGCAGCCAAAAAGAGAGAGAGAGAGTAGTTTTCGCAGTCAAAATTCAGCCCTAACAGCCAACTTCAAATTGCTATTCCCGCTTCGTTTCTTGTCCGATTGAGCTGATTTTTGGACAGCATATTATCTTCATCTCAATCTTTGATTAGGAACTGACAGAGTTGGATTTGGTGGCCTGCAGCTTCAGTTTTGCCGTCGTAAACAGTAGCTGCGAAATTGGTGATTTTGCTCCTTTAATTCTCTAGATTTGGTGCAATCTTATTTTGTTGTTGCTCGTTATTTGACACTTGTTTTGTGGAAAATTTTGGAGAACAATATTTTAACTCTTGGTGATTATAGTGGAGCTTTTGGTCCCATGGTTTTTACTCTTCCCATCGAAGGGTTTTCCACGTAAATCTTGGTGTCTTGTGTGATTGGTTTATTATTGCCTTGTTATATTTGTTTGGTTGAATTACTTGCTGCCTTACTATCATATTGCTTGTGGTTGTTTGTCTTCTCTTGGTTCAAATCGAAAAGGGAAAGTATAGACTTGGGTATTCTTCCGTTGTTATCCTGTCAGGCATTCTTTGTTAGTGCCTTGTCTTTCCCAACAAAGTGGTATCAGAGCATTGGTTATTGTTGATTGTCGTTTTGAATGATGGAGGCAAATATGAGCAAAATGGTGTGTTTAAATGGTAGTAACTATCATATTTGGAAAGGCAAGATGAAAGATCTTCTATTTGTCAAGAAGATGCATTTACCTGTGTTTGCTTCTAATAAGCCTCAGTCTTTGAATGATGAAGAATGGGAATTTGAGCATCTGCAGGTTTTTGGCTATATTAGACAATGTGTTGAAGATAATGTTACAAATCATATTGTGGATGAAACACATGCCAAAAGTTTGTGGGATAAGCTCGAGACACTTTATGCTTCGAAGACTGGCAACAACAAGTTGTTCCTATTGAAACAATTAATGAATATCAGGTATAAAGAGGGCACTCCTATTTCTGATCATATTAATGATTTTCAGGGTGTTCTTGACCAGCTGTCCGGAATGGGTGTAAAGTTTGATGATGAGATACAGGGACTTTGGCTTCTTAATACTCTGCCAGACTCTTGGGAACCTCTTCGAGTTTCTTTGACTAATTCTGCTCCCAGTGGTGTTGTAACCATGGAATATACTAAGAGTGGTGTCTTGAATGAAGAAATGAGAAGAAGATCTCAAGCCTCATCTTCTTCAGCTTCACACTCCGATGTTTTGGTTACTGAAGATAGGGGGAGAAACAAGTCCAGAGGTCAGAATGATAGAGGTAAAAGTAGAAGCAAGTCAAAGTCTAAATACAAGAATATTACATGTGACTATTGCCACAAGAATGGGCATATCATGAAATATTGTTACAAGCACAAGAGAGATATGAGACAACAAAAGAGAGAAGGCGATAATGAAAATCGTGTTGCTGTTGTTGCTAATGATGATCTTCTTGTTTCTTGTGATGCAAATGCCATTAATCTTGTTCGTGATGAGTCTAGCTGGTTTGTGGATTCTGGTGCTACTTCTCATGTCACGCCAAAGAAGGAATTATTTTCTTCTTATACTCCAGGTAATTTTGGAACGTTGAAAATGGGCAATAATCATGAAGTTGAAGTTATTGGCATTGGGACAGTTTGTTTGGAAAGTAACAATGGTTCCAAACTAGTTCTCAATAATGTCAAGCATGCTCCAGATGTTCGCTTGAATTTGATTTCTGTGGGATATCTTGATGATGAGGGTTATGTTAATACACTTGGTGTTGGCCAGTGGAAGCTTACTAGAGGTTTGATGGTTGTGGCCCGTGGTGACAAGTTGTCTAACTTGTATGTATTTCAGGGCTCCATGTCCAGAGACTCAGTAAATTTGGTGGAGAATGATACTTCATCAGAGTTATGGCATAGAAGGCTGAGTCATATGAGCGAGAAGGGGATTGATAGTTTGGCTAAGAAAAATTTGCTTTCTGGAGTGAAACAAGCAAAGTTGAAGAAATGTGTTCATTGCTTAGCCGGTAAACAGAAAAGAGTTTCTTTTCAGAGTCATCCGCCTTCAAGAAAGCTTGATTTGCTGGAGTTGGTACATTCTGATTTGTGTGGTCCTTTTAAGGTAAGATCTCATGGTGGTGCACTTTACTTTGTGACTTTTATTGATGATCATTCTCGCAAACTCTGGGTATTTCCTTTGAAGTCCAAGGATCAAGTACTTGATGTGTTCAAGAGTTTTCAGGCCTTGGTTGAAAGACAAACAGGGAAGACATTGAAATGCATCCGCTCAGATAATGGTGGTGAGTATATTGGTCCTTTTGATAGATATTGCAGAGAGCAGGGTATTAGGCATCAGAAAACTCCTCCAAAGACTCCTCAGTTAAATGGTTTAGCAGAGAGGATGAACAGAACTCTAGTTGAGAGGGTTAGATGTATGCTTTCAGATGCTAAGCTGTCAGATTCCTTTTGGGCAGAAGCACTTAATACTGCTGCTTATGTTATCAATTTATCTCCTGCTGTTGCTTTAGATGGTGATGTCCCTGACAGAGTTTGGACTGGTAAGAATGTTTCTTATGATCATCTTAGAGTCTTTGGGTGTAAAGCCTTTGTACATGTTCCTAAGGATGAAAGGTCAAAGTTGGATGTTAAAACTAGGCAGTGTATCTTCATTGGTTATGGTCAAGATGAATTTGGCTATCGTTTCTATGATCCTGTTGAGAAGAAACTTGTTAGAAGCCGTGATGTTGTGTTCTTTGAAGACCAAACAATTGAAGATTTTGACAAAGCTGACAAGGCTGATTTTCAGAGTAGTGAGAGCTTAGTTGATGTTGATCCAGTTCCTTTGACTATTGCACCGGAAGAAAATCTTCATAATGATGAAAATCAAGTTGATAATGAAGATGGTGATCATGTTCAGAATGACCGGCATGATGTTGTTGATGCTCCAGTGCAAGATGATGTGGTTGTCCAACAACCAATTATAGATGCTCCAGAGAGTTCTCTCAGACGATCTAGTAGAGAGAGAATTCCTTCATCTCGTTATTCTCCCAATGAGTATGTACTCTTGACTGACGGGGGAGAACCTGAGAGTCTTGATGAGGCCATGGAAAGTGAAGAAAAAGAAAGGTGGTTTGATGCTATGGAAGATGAGATTAAATCCTTGCATGATAATCATACCTTTGATTTGGTTAAGTTACCTAAAGACAGAAAAGCTTTGAAAAACAGGTGGGTTTTTCGGGTGAAACATGAAGATGGTAATCCAGTTCCACGGTACAAAGCTAGATTAGTTGTCAAGGGATTTAATCAGAAAAGGGGAGTTGATTTTGATGAGATATTCTCTCCAGTTGTGAAGATGTCATCCATTCGTGTGGTTCTAGGCTTGGCTGCAAGTCTAGATTTAGAGGTTGAGCAAATGGATGTTAAAACTGCTTTCCTCCATGGTGACTTAGATGAAGAAATTTATATGGAGCAACCGGAAGGTTTTGAAGTCAAGGGTAAAGAGAATTATGTTTGCAAATTGAAGAAGAGCTTGTATGGTTTGAAACAAGCTCCCAGGCAGTGGTACAGGAAGTTTGGTTCTTTTATGAGTCAGCAGGGCTTCAAGAAGACTTCTTCAGACCATTGTGTTTTTGTGCAAAAGTTCTCTGATGGTGACTTTATTATTGTGTTGCTTTATGTTGATGACATGCTTGTTGTTGGTCATAATACTTGCAGGATTCAGAAGTTGAAGCAAGAGTTGAGTAAGTCTTTTGCTATGAAAGACTTAGGACCAGCAAGGCAGATTCTTGGCATGCAGATTGTCCGTGATAGAAAGGCCAAGAAATTGGTATTATCACAAGAGAAGTACATTCAGAAAGTACTTCGCAGATTCAGCATGGACAAAGCTAAGGTTGTCAGTACACCTTTAGCTATGCACTTCAAATTGAGCACGAAACAGTGTCCTTCTAGTGATGATGAGAAGGAAGATATGAAGAAAGTTCCTTATGCTTCAGCTGTTGGTAGTTTGATGTATGCGATGGTTTGTACAAGACCGGATATTGCTCACGCTGTTGGAGTTGTTAGCCGTTTTCTTTCTAATCCGGGAAGAGAACATTGGAATGCTGTGAAGTGGGTTATGAGATATCTCTGTGGCACTTCTAGTCTGAGTTTGTGTTTTGGTACAGGGAAGCCTATTCTTTGTGGTTATACTGATTCAGACATGGCTGGTGATGTTGATACTCGCAAGTCTACTTCAGGGTACTTGGTTACTTTTGCAGGGGGAGCTGTGTCTTGGCAATCTAGGTTGCAAAAATGTGTTGCTCTATCTACTACAGAAGCTGAGCTTATTGCTGTCGTTGAAGCTTGTAAAGAATTGCTTTGGATGAAGAGATTCTTGGGGGAACTTGGTTGTGCTCAAGAGAGGTATGTGCTTTATTGTGACAGTCAAAGTGCTATACATCTTGGCAAGAATTCTACGTTCCATGGTCGGTCTAAACACAGTGATGTGAGATACCATTGGATTCGAGATGTGTTGGATTCTAAGTTGCTTGAGCTTGAAAAGATTCATACAAATGACAATGGTTCCGATATGATGACTAAAGCTTTGCCAAGAGGGAAGTTTGAAGATTGTTGCATGGTTGCCGGGATGGCGGTCTCCTCCACATAGTCGTGAGGGGGAGAATTGTTGGGTTATGGGCCTTTTTTCCCTTCCTATATGGATAAATAAAAGCCCAATTCGGACCAACCCATTTTTGCCCATAGGCCCATTCTTATGAGGCAAATATAAGCCTATTTAGGTCTTATTTTCATATGCACAGAGAGTTTTTTCAGCAGCCAAAAAGAGAAAAAGAGAGCAGTTTTCGCAGGCAAAATTCAGCCCTAACAACCAACTTCAAATTGCGATTCCCGCTTCGTTTCTTGTCCGATTGAGCTGATTTTTGGACAGCATATTATCTTCATCTCAATCTTTGATTAGGAACTGACATAGTTGGATTTCGTGGCATGCAGCTTCAGTTTTGCTGTCGTGAACAGTAGCTGCGAAATTGGTGATTTTTCTCCTTTAATTCTCTAGATTTGGTGCAATCTTATTTTGTTGTTGCTCGTTGTTTGGCACTTGATTTGTAGACAATTTTGGAGAACAATATTGTAACTCTTGGTGATTATAGTTGAGCTTTTGGTCCCGTGGTTTTTACTCTTCCCATCGAAGGGTTTTCCACGTAAATCTTGGTGTCTTGTGTGATTGGTTTATTATTGCCTTGTTATATTTGTTTGGTTGAATTACTTGCTGCCTTACTATCATATTGCTTGTGGTTGTTTGTCTTCTCTTGGTTCAAATCGAGAAGGGAAAGCATAGACTTGGGTATTCTTCCGCTGTTATCCTGTCAGGCATTCTTTGTTAGTGCCTGGTCTTTCCCAACAAATATCACATAGTTGAAACTTCCTACAGAGTTGGGGATGGGCTGCTCACCCCTAATTTGGTAATGTCCTGATGGAACTCAAGATTACGAAATTAGGCGTGGTACTTAAATTTAGGAAGATTTTCATCATGTAGAAAATGGACAATGAAGACCAATAAACGTAAATTACACTTTTTCATTTCTCGATTTAATGAAGATCTACAAAATCTAGTAATACATATCACGAAAGATTGTTGTATTCAATTTTTTTAGCACAACAAATATAAGTTTTTAGAGAGAGTAGATTTACGTTAGAGTTGAATTGTGCATGTAGTTAGAGAGTAGTATCAAGGAGCACAAAAGAGGTTACGAAGTTGCATTACAAGATTAAGTCTCCAAGGTAATAATATTTGAAGGTATGAACATGCATAGTAGAGCGGTTATTCTTCGTCTAAATACAATCCATGTAGAGCTACAAATAAGGAAATAAAATATTACTAGTGAATTTAATTAGAATAATGAGATGTCGATGTTATATATCAAGTTTCCTTTAGCGCTAAACAAAAAGATGGTGTTAAAACACCTCTATATCATAATATTTTTTCTAAATCTAATAGGTAAATGAAGCCTTAGGAAATTACTTTTAAAATGACCTTTTATTGCAGCATATGAATTATTTTCAAATTCCTAACTTTTTTGCATATGAACGTGGACAATATTGGTGTGTTCATTTTGTATTTACTTGAGTAGCACAATAAGTATGTTTGAATACAAATTACTCAAAATACATGAGCCAATGGAAACAACATTTCTACCACCCAAGTAGGGGTAAGGTCTACATATAGACTACCCTTCATATCCCTCGATCTCTAGCATGGGCAGCTCGTATACCTTCTGAACGGGTTATCTATTGAACAAAAAAATGCAACAATGCAGTTTTTCCGTCTATTCCTTTTATCTAATAGTTTCAGAAGCGTGTAAGGTTTAAATGCTTGAGCACCACCACAAAATGTTCAATCATTCATAAGATTGCCAGTTTCCAAAACAGCCTCAAGGATCTTGTGAAACAACCTGCTCTTCCGCAGTTCTGTGCAAGCACCCTAAGCATAAAGTAAGACGCACCAAACACCAATGTGAAGATATTCATAGAAAACAAAGGAATGTTGAGGCCACAAATGTAAGGTGAAACAGAGATTTTTTAACTCCTGATAGATCACGTGTGTCCACTATCAGTCAATGGACTTGGTCCCTTGACACACACTAAATAAGAACAAAGAGTAAATAATGAAAGAAAATAACAAAGTCAATTTACATGGAAACCTCCTTGATCGAGGAGTAAGACAGTGACCTGTCACGCAAGATTTATACCGTCTCGTCACGCCAAGAGCCTACACTCTGGACGTGGCCAACACTCAACAACCATTGTTGGCCTCGAGAAAACCCTTCCCTGGCTTACTTTATTCACCGGAAGACTAAGACAAAGTCAGATAAATAATTAAATGCATTCTTATAAAATAACTTAATAACTTGTCTCGGACAAAATGGAAATTAAGTCTCAAAAGTTTAACATACGAAGTACATGATGAAAGAGACTCCAAACTTGAACTACTACATTGTCTAGAAGCCTCTAAACTGACTGAGATGGATGTTGGAATAGACCCCACAACATCAAAATGGTCTAAACTAGAAAATCAATAAAAGGATGTCCTCTGGTATGCCCGTCTCACCAACTAACTCTGGAGTGCTCAACTGGATCAACGGTGTGCTGCGTGCTAATCCTGGTTACCTGCGTCAGAATCATGAAATGATGCAGGCCAACTGGCATTAGTACATTGAATGTACGTGTATGCGTGTTGGAATACTAAACACATCTATAACACTTGAAATGGATTAATGATAAACTTACCTTGATTATGTTTGACTCACAAGATAACAACTCAATATAAAGCAATAAAGACATTACCATCGGTATAAGACCTTATGAGCTTAAGTGGTGATACAACGTCTTGTCCACGCTTCTAAAACTGTCCTATACCTTACCATAGGTATAATACCTTACATATCTTAGAAAAATCAACTAGATTACCTTACGTGACCATCTAAACAGTATGTCCATCATTTCCCATGGTGGTTTCATGGTTTACGTGGAGACTTGAGTTAATATGAACTCTCATCCCCACATCGGTGCTCAATACTATTCCCAAATCATACTTTATCTCATAGTTTTCATAAACTTTTCTTCCTTTGGGTTGAGATAATTTACTGAACCCACCATTAGTTTTAAAGCTCCTCCTTGGAATAAATGTACCCCTGTTTAGTTCAAACCTCTTTTGAAATTTTTTAGTTTCCTTTTTAGTTAAATGTGAAACATTTATATATCTTTAGGAAATACTTAGTCCCCTTAGGAACTTTGAGAAATGAACTCAACTCTTGCACTTTACTTAACTTGAACTTAACTCTTAGGGAAATCCCTTATATTACTCTGAAGAAAGAACTTCAACTCCTTACTCCTTTACTTACTTGAGCTCTAGGTCTTTAAAACAAAGTTAAAACGTTTGTGAAAGACTTTAACTCTTACTGATTCTTTAATTCGGAACTTGAGCCATAAAATGAAGTTAAAACTTCTAAGCAAGACTCTCGGAAAATTTAAGAAACTTTAATTTAACATACTTCATAGCTTCAGACTCACTCCTTAACTCACTTGACTTCGATCATAATTTTTTTGAATAAATTATGAATTCAAGGTTTCGATTTGAGTTCTTGGATGATTTCTATGTATTTAGAAATCATTGGAATTGATTAGAGACAACGGAAGATGTTAATGTAACTTGGAAGGACTTAAAAGGGCTAAACTACAAAAACTGGATGAAAAACGCCGGGTTGGGCGTACTGGTGGTGTGTCGCGCCAGCCAGTTCACTGAGGCCTGATTCTGGTGCACTGGTGGTGCATCGCACCAGGCCTTAGTTGAGTGTGTCCAATTTCAGGTGCACTGCATGCGCGCCACGCCTAGCCTTACGCAGGTGTGTCTGACGAATTTTTCAACTCGCTTTCCATCTCCAAATTTTCCAAAACTTCCTAGTTCCTTCCCTAAATGATTGGGACTATTGGTAATATCAATAACTACTGAATTCAACTAAAATTAACTCGAATTAACAAGAATCTATTCAAAAATAGCAGCCAACAATCCAATCAACAAGAAATTAAAACGTTCTTTCAAGAACTCTACTCATAACATGAAATAGATCCACAAACTTGCTGAACTGAAACAAATTAGTGTGGGGTGAAGTAACTAACACAAAATATCCCGCATACCTTAAAAGGATCACCCCCCGATGAAATCCATGCAACGATCCTTGGCGTTCTTGCGTCTTCTTCTCCTTTCTCCTCGTTCTCTCAAAACCCAAACTTGTGTTCTAAATGCGTAAATTGAATGGGATGAACCTAGACCCCAACTTCTTACACAAAAACGAAATCAAATAATTGATTAAGGAAAAGACCAAAACACCTTTAATAAATTCGGATTTGTTTTTTTTCATCTGTCCAACAGCTAAACTTCTGAAAGTCATATCTCCCTCATACAACCTCGGAATTCCACAACATGGCGTCTTTGGAAAGATCTTCCCAAGAATTTTCCATAATGTAAAGAGCTCACCCTAAATCCTCCTGAGATGGATGTTATGGACGTTTAAAAATGACCAAAACTCACTTTTAAAATGAGGAATTTTTCAAGATTTCCCTATTTATTTCCAAAAATGATTATTTTTGATCTCTTAGCTTAAACATAGTAGTTACAAGTTACGGGATGTTACACGTCTTCACTAATATTCATAAGGAAAAGTGAAAACTGTTTACCACAATGTGAGGAGAATCTATTAATCGCACTACCAAGAAATAACTCTATTGATTGAAGAGACTTAGAAGATGTCACTCTGACCACTAGACAACTTAGGATTCAAATATGCAACACACAGGTTGCTCACTAAATCACAACGCTTCGGATGACATAGAGTTTGACTAAGAAACACACAACGCAACCCACTAAATCAGTTGCACTCAACTAACTTACACATCTCAACAAACCAAAATATATGAATCCTATATATATTTAGGAATAGATATACAATGCACGTGCAAAACAAATAATTGTAAGAAACTAAGCTTCCAACAATTTCTGATTCGAGTTGATCTTGAGGATGATTCTTTACTCCATTTTTCATCCTTTGCAAGAGTTCCTGAGATGTTTCAAGTTGAAAAAATTAAGGTAGTTAGTATTGGACATCATCTTTATGTACAATAGTTACAACCTTCAAAGCCATGACATTGTCCAAGGTTTTTGCCACTTCTGCTACTGTTGGAGACTGTGCACCAACTTCTTTTTACCTCTTCCAACAATTTGTGTGTATGTTTCCATTTGGGAGTAGGTCCCTTTACAAGGTCCCCGAGTTTTTTATATCATCAAAACTACAAATAACATTTCCCCCTTTTAGATGATGAAAAATTTTACACACAATATGTACAATTTCTTCCCCCTGTCAACCACAACCTCTTACCTGCCGTTTCCTGCCATTTTATTCCCCTGTCAACCATAATATCCTACTAAACTAACCAACCAAGCATTCCCCCTTTTGGCATTGTAAAAATAAATATATTAAACAAAAAAAAACAAGTAAGATTGATAAGCAAGATCATAGACAAGGGTAACACCAATATGAACATTAAAATAGGAGACAACGAAACAGGAATAAATTCCATCTCACAAAAGTATAGTATTCAATACATTAAAGTTAAAGTGAAATTTAAAACCTGGACACAGTCCACAAAAAAAAAGAGATACTGGAAGGACTATAGAGGAGGACGCTAATAGGAGAGAGAGTTGATGAAAACAATGAGCTTGGAATTTGCTGCTCTATTATCCTGAATGATCTTCTCCTGAAGCACATAAATTTTTTTAAGGAGTTCATTCATTCTGCTTCTGCAGCTACTCAACCAAGTCGGTGCCAAAAACCTCAGTTTGATCCTTGAACAGTTCAGCCTTTAGGAAGGCAATTTCAGCATCCTTGGTGCTCGCTCGCACAATCATCTCTTCCAATTTGTGTTTCATCTGGTCTTACTCCATCACCAACTGAGATATCTTGCTTAGTGGACCAACTTTGCCTTCAATACATTCACATTCAACCAGAGTAGTTAGAGTAAAGGTCTCTTGGCAGTGCCAATCTTACCCATTCCAATAGTAATGTTGAGATGATGAAACACCCTCTTTAGGAACTAACCATAGCGCATGCCATGCTTCCCTTTCCGTTCGATCACAGACTTGAACCTATGCTCCATCTTGATGGCTATAACATCTATAGGCTCAAACTTGCTCGGTGCCTCCATGATGTACAGATTACTAAAAGTTGCGATAATCCTTTTTTCAGTTCTAAGGAGGATAACCTTGTTGAAAAATTAGAAGAGCAGATGATACTCCCTTCCGTGAGCTTCTTCTGCTACCCAACAGGACGAGTATTAGGGATCGTAGAGAATTCCTTCACAAATTCTGTGGTGCAGGTCTTTCAAACCAGGGACCTAAAACCCTCCTCTGGGTACCTCGAGGATTTCTCCCAAATGATTTTCATCCAAATAAATCCGCTTACCACCTATTCTGGAGTTGATGCTCCCGTCTTCCACATATACTATGTTGTTATAGTATTCCCTGACTTCATCCTTGTGCAGCACATGATATTTGGTATGAAATAGGTAAATCCAAGACTAGAAATTCACTAGTTCATGTAATGTGTCTATTCCTGGCTTGCGAATGATTTCCATATAAAACATCCTACCTCCCAGAATGCACTGTTCACGCAGATTGTTGATAATAGTTTTCTTCTCTGTAGCATAATATGCCAAATTTCTCCCGGGACCAAGTCCCTGCTCAGAAGGTTCTAGTTCAGCAGGGCAGTTTTCTCTCTTCATTTTTTATGAGACCCTTTTCAGTTGTGAATCACTTTCCTTCACCCTTTCCAAGTCAATCTTCTTGCCCACAAATGTTTTAGACTTTCCCCTTTTCTTGCCCTTACTAGCCTTCTTCTTTTTACCGACTTTTCTTTTTTCGTACATTTCTCCTCTAATTTCCTGTTCAGGTCCCTCCCAAGAAATATCAACCACACTATCTTTTGGAATCTCAAAGACTATCTCACAAGGTCTATTTTCTTCCGAATCACAACAATGCTTAACTCCCTGGATTTCATCGCATCTCCTATGAGTTTCTGAGTTATATTTCTGGTGGAGGGCCTCCTTCTTGGCGTTGTTTTAGTCACATTTTGTTTCCCTTTGTGGATGACGAAACCCCTACCTTTTGAACCATCCACCTGAGAAGGATATTATCTACATCACTGTTAGTAAAATATGAAGGAGGTTAGCTACCAACCTCAAGAGTTTTGTCAAACACAGGTTGAAATCCCTCAAGAAACCCTCACTGTTCTGCTAATCTTTTTCAGGTATAACTTCTTCCCTCATTCGCATTAAACTCTCAACAACTAACTTTTCACTTAAAGCAAGAATGTTTGAAGAGATAATGTTAGGTTATTGAGGTCAAAGAGAGTCTGGGAGTTAACAGGACTTGCTTTATTGATGTGCACCGAAGAAATGGTCAACATTTTAGAAGGATGTAAAACATTAGAGGATATGTAGAAGGCCACATGATTTATTTCGTTCAGGGAGTCCAAAATGTTCCTTGAAGATGAAAGAGATTGAGACATTTTTGTTGATGGATGGTAATGAGACGAATTTTGAGAAAGATAAGATAGAGATATATATAGGGTTTTGTGTGGAATATTTGAGAGTGAGAGAGAGAGTGAGAGAAAAAAAGTTGAAATGATGGGAGATGGAGTTTTAAAACAAACTATATAAAAAGTGGTGAAACGGTATGTCAGGTCCCTTAGTAGACGCGTCGCTTGAACTTAAAGCGATGGGACAAAAGGTCAGAAGGAACGATGGATGACACGTGGAGATCTCAACGGTTCTCTTCTAAAAATTTAAGAAGAATGTAAAGTATGCTAACCTTGTGATAGACCAGGTCCTCACTGAAAAAGATATTTGATTCCTGGATAGTTCTGACCATTCTTTGCTCCTTTAATTTTTCATTAGTGTATACCTTCAACAGGTACACGATCAATCTCACTTAAACTATTCATTACTAGTATAGATGATACATGTCCTTCAGATTGTAGTCAAAACAAGGTTTGGATGCCTTTTTGGATAAAATTAGGTCAGTGCAAATTCATCATTCCCAGCTTCAGCCTGTTGTTCTCAAATTGATTCTTTATTAGATCTTTGGTGAAGATGTCTCCAATTTTATCCTCAATCTTGCAATACATCATGATGATGTTCCCGTTTTCAACATTATCTCTTAAGAAATGATGTCTCACATCAATGTTCTTTGTTTGTTTGTGATGGCTCGACTCTTTCCCATGTTGACTGCACTTGTATTGTCACATATGAGAGGAATGGAGTTGATGTGGACTCCAAAATCTTCAAACTGTTGCTTCATGCAATGAAGTTAGGCACAGCAGGATGCATCCGCTACATACTCAGCTTCAGCAGTTGAGAGAGTTATTGAGTTTTGTTTCTTTCTTCCCCAAGAGATGAGTGAAGACCAAAGAATGTGTTTTATTCCAAAAGTTCTCTTCCTATCAACCTAATATCCTGCAAAATAAGCGATATCATACCCTACTAGTTCAAAGGAATCACATGTCGGATAAAAGAGGACCAGGTCCCCTTTTTTCTTTAGATATCTCAGAATCCGCTTTGCAATGTTAAGATACGATTCATTGGGACATGCATGTAATCGTACACATATTCCTACTCTTAAAATAATATCATGTCTGCTAGATTTTAAGTACAACAGAGATCCAATAATGCCTCTATACATGGTTTGATTCACTAGTGGATCATCTTTAACTGCTCCCATTTTGGACTTTGTTCCCATAGGTGTATCAATAGAATTGGAATCTACCATGTTAAACTTCTTTAACAACTCCTTTGTATACTTCTCTTGACTGATTGAAGCACCACATGTGTTTACTTAATCTGCAGGCCTAGGAAGAAATTTAAATCTCGCATCATACTCATCTCGAATTCATTTCACATTAGAGTATCAAAGTCTTCACACAAATATTCAGAGGTTGATCCAAAGATGATATCATCCACATAAACTTTGATGATGAGCAGTTTCTATTCCTTTTTCATCAGAAACGTGTTTCCTATTTCCCCCCTTTTAAATCAATTCTTCAATAGGAATTAGGGGAGCTTTTTATACTAAGCTCTATGAGCTTGTTTTAACCCATATAGAGCCTTATTGAGCTTGTAAACATGATTTGGTCGCTCACAAACCCTGGTGATTGTTTCACGTACACCTTTTCGTTTAGATCTCCATTTAAAAAAGAACATTTGACATCCATTTGGTAGAACCTGATCCCATGAAGGCAGCAAACAATATGAGAATTTTGATGCCCTCCATTTGAGAAACATGAGCGAATGTCTCGTCATAATCGATACCCTCTTCTTGATTATAACCTTTACAACCATCCTGGACTTGTTTTATTGATAAAAACATTTTTATCAAGAATATTTTGGGACACCCACCTGGTCCCTACGATGGTTTTGTCAGCAGGTCTTGCGATCAGGTACCGCATATTGCTCCTCTTGAAATGATGTAGTTCATCTTGCATTGAGTTGACCCAATCAACATCATTCAGGGCCTGTTTCACATTTTTAGGCTCAATAGTAGAGATGAAGGCTAAAATGCAACCATATTTCTTGTTTTTGATCTGGTTTGCATTGCAGAATTCAGTAGAGAAATAATATTCTCAAGGGGTGATATGAACTGTGCTTCCACCCTGGTTTAGTGACCAAGGATTGGGATTGAAAGGTTGTTCTTATTCATCTAAATCATCATTATAAGGAGGATGAATTTCCTTTTGGTTTGCATTATGTACTGGACCAAGTCCTTCTGTAGAATGATCATCTCGTTTCGTTTTTCCGAATGGACTTGGATCAGCATCATCAGGTTCCATATTTTCTTATGCTTCAAGCCTGCTGACTTCATTATTTTTGACATAAAATAGTTCATTTTGATAATTTTCATCCTTCATCTACAGGTTCTTCAAGTCACCATCTTCATTGAATATAACATGAACACTTTCTTCAATGCATAGTGTTCTTTTGTTGAACAGTCTGTAAGCTTTGATTGAGGATGAGTACCCAACTAAAATGCCTTCAACACTTCTACGATAATACTTCCCAAGATCTTCCTTCACACTGTTCAATACAAAAAAACATGCACTCAAAAGCCCTTAGATAACTAAGCTTCAGTTTCTTTTTGTTGAGTAATTCATAGGGTGTTTTGTTCATAAGAGACTGGATTAATCATTTGTTGGTTGCGTAGCATGTTGTGATTACTACCTCATATAGAATTTTTGTGGAAGATTTGACTGAATGAGCATGGTTTTAGCGATTTCTACCAGAGTTCTATCCTTCCTGTCTATCACACCATTTTTAAGGTTTTCTAGGTGCTGAGAAGTCATGGCCAACGCCATTTCTGCACAAAACACACAAACAATTTAGTTTGGTTTGGATCATTTTGAAAAAAATAATCAACACACCAGCTGTCTCAGATTTTGATTTGAGAAATATAGTCCATGTGAACCTGGAGTAGTCATCAACAATCATTAAAACGTACTTCTTTCCATTTAAACTTTGAACTTTCACAGGTCTAGACAGATACATACGTAACAGTTTAAGAGCCCTCGATGAGCTCATTTGCTTCATTGGTTTGAATGAGTATCTTGACTACTTTTTTTAACGCATACATCACACACTTTGCTTTCACTAAACTTCAGTTTTTGCAGACCATGGACCAGGTTCCTAGAAACAAGTTTATTCAGTAAATATGAGCTCACATGACCTAGCTTTCGATGCCAAAATTTGGCACTTTCACTTTAAGAACTAAGGCAAGTCAGATCATCTCCATGATATGTTTCTAGGTCTACCACATACATATTTTTCCGCCTTTATGCTATCAGGATTATCTTCCTCATCTGACATGGACATCAGATCCAACATGCCATCAGATACGTTAGCCTCATTTTAAGTTACCAGCATTGATCAATCATCAGGACAATCTGATTCACCTGAATCACTAAAAGAGTCCCCCATGCAGCAAGAGCTTTCTTCAATACGTAATCAGTATCTGATTTTCTATCACTTTTGTCAGATACCTGATCCCTTCTTTTGTCTTTTTCACCTTCGGACCTTTGATACTCCCTGTCTTCTGCTTTGAGCACTAGACAGTTTCTTAAGAAGTGCCCAGCTTTCCCATATTTGTGACAAGAGTGACTAGCAGTTGCAGCCCAAGGAGTGTTTCTTCCTTTTCGAAACCGTTTGTTTTTCTTTAGGATCTTCTGAAATATCTTAGTGAGATAGGACATATCATCTTCTTCACAAGACACTTCTCTAAGTGTCAATTTGAGGACTAGAGACTTGTCTTTCTTAGCCTCCTTCTTTGAAAAGTCTTGACTTTTATTGATTTTATGAGTCTTGAGATTTCCAATAAGAGCATCCATTGTAAGAGGTTTCATATCCTTAGCTTCAGTGATAACATCTACCTTGATTTCCCATGACTTAGAAAGGCTTCGAAGAACCTTCCTGACTTGCTTGCTTGCACGAATGGGCTCTCCAAGGCTTCGTAGCTCATTGGTTATGGAGGAGAGTTTGGTATACATCTCATGAATGGTTCCCCCTCCTTCATTCTGATGTTTTCATTATGAGTAATAAGTATGTCCACATTTGATTCCTTCACCTTCTCAGTACCCTAACGAGCAGTCCTCAGACAATCCCAGATCTCTTTTGCGATTCACAGTTAGTGATACAGTTGTATTTTTCAGCACCAATGCCACATACCAACATCTTCATAGCCTTGTATCCTGTTGGTTGATAGAGGATTTCCAAGAATATATTCTTTCATCAAAGATGTGATCCTCTAAGATAAGAAGATATTCTTCATATCAAGATATGATCCTCTAATATCTTAGGATAATTGTAGTAACTTAGAATATCATATCTGTGATTCTTTCTTTTAATTTAGGTGATTCGGTTCCATAATCTTTTTTATATATATGAAGCCATGTACATGACTTATAACGACATGAATAAAATTATTCATCAATATTTTTCCATATGGTATCAGAGCTTTAGGCTTAATCTTGACTAATTTTATTCATCCTATCTTGAAAAATTCCATTTTTCTATCTTAAACTTCTTAAATTGTCACACCTCGAGCCTACACCCTGGGCGGGATAGACACTTGGTGACCATTTCTGGACTCGAGCAAACCCTTAGCCGTACATACTTAATTTAGAGGAACACAACAATCATACTTACAATGATAAAAGAACATATCTCAACTACATAACAAAATAACTGGGGATGTCTTTAAAGGTTAGACATTCAACATGGACAAAATAACAATCCAAGTCTTTAGCATACGAATGAAGGTAAAGACTATTGATCTACTAACTGTCTATGAAGCCTCTAAATTGACTGAGATGAATGTTGGGATAAACCCCACAACATCCTAATGAACTAAACTAGAAAGCAATGAAAATGGATCCTTTGGAATTCAAGGAGGCTCACCAACTAATTTTGGGGTGCTCAAATGGATCAATGGTGCGCTGGATGTAAATCCTTCTTACCTGTGTCTACATCATGATACGATGCAGGCAAACTTTCATCAACACATTGAATCTATGAGTATACAAGTTAGAATGTTAAACGACACTTAATACAAAAGAATTAAGAAAGAACACTTACATTGGCTTTGTTCAACTCATGATTTACTAACTCTTATTCAATATATGTAGTTTAAGTGTAAATGCAATATAATGAAAAGCAGACTGAAACATGTTGTGAACTCTTAGTGTATAAAATTATACACATAATATCTTAGATGTATCTAAAAATACAATTAGCTGATGTGCATAAAAATACAATACTTTTGTGGGAGTTTCTCTAACTGACAACTATCAGTTAAGAGCTATAGTGATGATACAGTTTTACTAGGTCCCACTGCCCGACCATCCTAACCTTCCACAGTATAGGACCTGAACTTCCTAATGGATCCGCTAGTATACTATGAAAAGGGTTCATCTAACAAGTATGACCCTCTTCTACCCGTAATTGCTAAATGGTTCACATGGAGACTTGAGTAGATAGGACCTCGCATCCCCACATTGATGCTCAATACTACTCTCAAAAATATGTAATGACTCTTATGTTTTTAAAACACAATGATTTTGTGTTTTGAGATTATTGCTCAAAATTTATCTTTACAAAAATTGTCTTGGAAATGAAAGTTTCCGTATTTTGTTTGAATGTGAAAACGTTTTTACTTTTCATTAAGCATAAGTCCCCATATACTCTTGAAAAAAGGAATTTCAACTTAACTCTTTACTCTTTACTCAAATTATAGATTGATCCTAAACAAAACTTGGAATGTTCGTTTAAGACTCTAGAAATCTTTAATAACTTACTTTGAGTTGCTTCTTAACTTTGAGACATGACTCTTTACTTACACTTTGATCTTAACTTTCTTTGAATTGGATTATGGATTCAACGATCATGATCTCATGTTTATGGATAATTTCATGGTGTTTAGATATACTCAGAGTTTGGGAATCAACTCGGAATGATAGGTACATCACTTAGGAACTAGTACACAAAAATGAGGGAGAAAAGGGAAATCCAGGTGACCCTGGCTGTTTAAGAGGCGCAGGGCACCAAATACCAAAGGAAAGACACTATCCCCTGACGCTCTTGCTGGCGTGGCGCATCAGATCCTGACAGACAGGGTGTGTCCTGAGGGGCTCTGATAGGCGCGGCGCCTGATGTACCATTGTTTCACGGTATTTTTAATGTTTTTTCCTTAAGTTTAGTGTGTGTCCAAAAGCCTTTTTGTATTGATTTTATGTAAGTTTCTCCTTATTTATAGGAAATTTTTCCAAGGATGAACACGGAAGTTTTTGAGCGAGAAATGCATAAGAGACCACCTACGGAGCTTATAACGGTCCGTCGAGCTTGTGTCGATCCGTAGGTGGCATCATAGTGAGGAGAGAAGCTGCTGAAGGAAGATTTGGAAGTCTGACCTAGTGTGGGATTACAGAAGTCAATGAAGGACCGTCATAGCCTGCTGGTTCGTCGTAATGATCAGAGAGTAGTACAGTACCCAAATTTCAAGAAGTTAAAGTATTATGCAACGGAGACCCTCGACGGACCGTCGTTCTTGGAATGTTCCATCATACTTGTTCGTTGAAGGTAATGAAGAAAGAAGCAGAAGAATTTGTGAAAGTATGGGACGACGGAGGCCATGACGGCCCGTCGTGACCACGACGGTCCGTCACGAGGTCCGTCGACTTAGACGCATTTTGACAGATTTTCAGTAATTAGAATCCTTCTTTTATTAGGTTTTTGTTTCTATTTTATATAGTTCGAAAAACCTCGTTTTTGGGGTTAGACTTTTTGGATAGTTAGACTTTTGGAAAATCTTTAGTTCTCTTGCTTAAGTATTGAAGGATTAATTTCAGCAATTGTTACACTTCTCCTGGAATTGTTTGTTGGTGCTTTTGTTGATTAATCAAGTGAATTTCTGGATTTTATTCTTTCTCATTTAAGTAAGTACCTGAGTTCTTATATTAAAGATATGAATAGTGTGATTATGACCATGGGTAACTAAACTCCATAACTAGGGTTGTGGAAACCATGGGTGAATAATGAGACAAAATCTAACTAAAATAACAATTCTAGAATAGTGTCTTGCATGTATTGATAATTCTTTCATTTAGAAGTCTTTTTAACGGATGGCCAACGTTTGAACTCGCCTTAATGCTACTTTCCATACCAAGGAGGTAGATAATAGGAAAAGAATTATCAACATAGATTTAGTGTACACTATCTAATAGGCTAGTGTCGGTTGGTACGAGGTAATAACTTAGTCAAATATCCAATACAATGCTTAATATAAGGTAAAGGTAAGAGTTATTATAGCAACACACGTAGCCGGACCAAGGTGCGGAGTGAAATTTTCTAGATGCCGGACCAAGGATTTAGAGATACATAACTTATCACTTTACATGCAAGATACTAGGAAAGAATTGTTATAGTTAGAATTATCAAGTTAGGAACATGTGGGGAACAGTTAAGCCCTAATTACTTTTATTAATTAATTAAGCTTCGAGATTTGAATATGTTAGTTGTTTACTTTAATTTAGTCAATTAGTTTCATTAATTTAGAAATAAAAACCCCCTCTTTTGTCTTTTGTTTTCTAAAGAAGTAGTTGACTAAATAATAGTAATAATAGAATAAAGTTAAGTCTAAACTATTTTCCTCGTGGGATCGACCCCAACCTCATTAGTTGGGTTCTTTACTTGATACGATCGCTTTACTTCTTATTTGAGAAGTAAGTTTGAGCGTATCAAATTTTGGCGCCGCTGCCGGGGAAAATAGCTTTTGGATTAACTTAAACTTATTACTAAAGTTTAGTCAATATTTTCTCAATTTTACTTTTCTGTTGTTTTTGATTCTTGTAGAACTAACTTCCTTGTATGCCAAATACACGGACAGGAAGAGAACCCTTGTTTCCCTACGACCACGAATTAGAGCGTACACTACGCAATATGAATCGAAACTTCGGTATTAACAATGATGATCCAAACCAGAACATCCCAGCTCCAGTTGATGTTCATGGTCAGTTATTACCCGATGATCCTGGTGAAAATCAACAAAGGGGACAAAATCCCGCTCCACGCCCTCAAGAATACTACCGATGTTATGATAACATTCCAGACTCTGATGGGCCACTTGTCTTTCCCCCCTCTTACACAAGGCCACACTTTTGTGGTAACTAGTAGTCTGATGCAAATGCTCATTGCTAGAGGTTTGTTTTCAGGGCTACCTTCTGAGGACCCACATGTCCATATAGCTAAGGTAAGGGCAGTGTGTAAAAGCTGTGTAGGAAGGCCTGATTTGGATTTTGATGTAATATGGCTAATAGTATTTCCTCTCTCACTGACGGGAGAGGCTGCTATTTGGTTCACTGAGCTCCCTTATAACTCAATTTTCTCTTGGAACCAACTAAGGGAAGTTCTTTTAGCACGTTACTACCCGGTCTCCAAGAAACTATACCACAAAGACATAGTGAAAAACTTTTTGGCACTACCAGGAGGTCAGTTAGTAGTTCTTGGGATAAATTCACTTCATTTTTGAAAAGTCTCCCCAATTACCGCATAGATGATGAGTCACTGAAGGAATACTTCTATCGGGGACATGATGATAATAATAAAGCGGTATTGGATATTATAGCGGGTGGTTCTTATGGGGAGTGTCCTTATGCCGATATTGCAAAAAAGTTAGAGAAAATCTCCCGGAATAATAAAGCTTGGAGTACTAGGAAGTCAGATACTGGAAGAAATACCTTCGCAGTGCAATCTAAATACAACCCAGCCACAGATGAGATTCGTGAAGAGATGGCTGAGATGAGAACTGAGCTTGGGTTGGTATTAAAATATGTCACTGGGGGTGCAGAAAATATAAATTTTGTTAACTACTTGTCTAAACCACCACGACTAAATGATGAATGTTATTATGAGGAGGATTCCTATGCGGTAAATAATAAAACGGGGGTTTCCGACCGAATGCCCAAGGCTCAAATCATGAGAATCGGCACCAGGGTCAAGGAGACCAAGGTCGAAACTGTGGTAACTATAACCGTGAGGGTAATTATGTCCGAGATGGAAATTACAACCGCGACAACAACTTCAACAGAGGTAACTATGGTAACAGAAATGATAGGAATGGCCCTATGTTCCTTCTCAAAATCGTGAAATTGCTCCTAGGGATGGTGGAGGTAGTATGGCGCGAGTTGAGGATATGTAGCACAAAATGAGGAAAAGGTTCGATACTAGGGATGAGCACACTAAAGAGTTAAGGAGTGATTTAGCGGGTATTGGGCAGAAAGTCGATACACATGCAATATCGATTAAGCAGCTTGAGTTGCAAATGGCCCAATTATCTGCGACTGTGAACACGCGGCAACCGGTCACTCTTCCTAGCAACACTATCAAAAATCCAAGAAATGATGGACACTGTATAGCAATCACTACTCCGGGTGGTAAGCAAACCATTGACCCACCTATGCCGTCTAATGAGAAAAAGGTGATAAAAGATAATGATAAAGTGGTAGAGGTTAGTAGTGAAGTAGAAGATAACACTGGAAAAGATGCTGAAGTGCCTAAAAAGGTAACTCCCATGCCTAGACCACCACCCCACTTTCCTCAAAGATTAGTGAAAAAGACCGAAGATGGTAAATATCGGTGTTTTATAACAATGTTGAAGCAACTTTCTATCAATGTCCCTTTTGTAGAAGCTCTAGAACAATTGTCCGGTTATGCCAAGTTTATCAAAGATCTGGTTATAAAGAAAATATCAGTCACTTTTTAGGATGATGATAGAATGCAGCATTGTAATGCTATTGCTACAAGATCTCTAGTACAAAAGAAAGAAGATCCGGGTGCGTTCACTATTCCTTGTACAATCGGGTTATTACATTTTGCGAAAGCATTATGTAATATGGAGGCAAGCATAAATCTCATGCCCCTTTCGATTTACAAGAAGTTGGGTTTAGGTGATCCAAAGCCCATTGCGATGCGGCTACTGATGGACGATCGAACAGTTAAAAGGCCTATAGGGATACTCCGCGATGTGCTAGTAAAAGTGGAGTCGTTCATATTTCCGGCAGATTTTGTTATTCTTGATTGTGAAGTCTTGAAGTGCCTATTATTCTTGGGAGGCCATTCCTTGGTACGGGTAGAGCCTTAGTTGATATGGAGAAGGAGCAGATGAAATTTTGGTTGAACAATGAAGATGTGAACTTCAACATTTGTAGGTCCATGAGGCAGAGTGATGAGATCCAATCGGTATCTGCTATATCCTACAAAGTTGGAGAGGCATCCGAGACACAAATAGAAGAACGTCTAGGTGTAGAAGAATTAGCGGCAGTGATCATGAATTTTGATAAGGATTGCATTGAAGATTATGGGTCATTAGTTGTGGCTCTTTATCATGGTGATGTTCGGTTTAACCCGAAGATATATGAGTTAGACATGAAGAATCGCGAGTCTCCACCCGCAAAACCATCTATAAAGGAGGATCCAAAGTAAGAACTAAAAGCTCTCCCACCTCATCTCAGGTATGAATTCTTAGGAAATGGTGACACTTTGCCGGTAATCATTGCATCAGACCTGAATGAACAACAAGTTGAGAGTTTGGTGAAAGTGCTAAAAAGGTTCAAAAGAGCTATTGGGTGGATTATTGCGGACATTATTGGGATCCCTCCTGGTATTTGTTCTCATAAAATCCAACTCATGCCTGATCATAAGCCAAGTATTGAGCACCAGAGATGCTTAAATCCACCTATGCAAGAGGTCGTGAAGAAGGATATCAATAAATTGTTGGATGCCGGAGTAATATATCTGATCGCCGATAGTAGTTGAGCTATGCCCTGTTCAGTGTGTACCTAAGAAAGGGGGAATGAATGTGGTCCCCAATGAGAAAAATTAACTTGTTCCAATGAGACCGATTACTGGATGGAGGGTGTGTATGGATTACCGTAAATTAAATGCACCGACCGAAAAAGTCCATTTTCCTATGCCCTTCATTAATCAGATGTTGCATAGACTTGCCGGAAAAGGGTGGTACTATTTTCTTGATGGATATTCGGGGTATAATCAGATTTCTATTGCACCAGAAGATCAAGACAAAACAACCTTTACTTGTCCATATGGGACCTTTGCATTCAAGAGAATGTCGTTTGGGTTGTGCAATGCACCCGCCACATTTCAGAGATGTATGATGTCGATATTCTCCGACATGGTTGAAGATACTATTGAAGTTTTTATGGATGATTTTTCTGTGGTTGGTGAATCATTCGAGCGGTGTTTGAGCCATTTATTTGAGGTCCTTAAGAGATGTGAAAACTGCAATTTAGTACTAAATTGGGAAAAATGCCACTTCATGGTGAAAGGTATTGTTTTGGGTCATAGTATTTCAGAAAAGGGCATAGAGGTTGATCGAGCTAAAGTCGAGGTAATAGAAAGACTTCCCCCACCTATCTTTGTAAAAGGTGTGAGAAGCTTTCTTGGGCATGCAGGTTTTTACAGGAGATTGATGAAAGATTTTTCAATAATTGCGCATCCGTTGTGCAAACTGCTGGAGAAAGATTGTAAATTTTATCCATATTAATCATCTTCTACTTCCATGTTAATCACCCAAATAGAATCATGTTGCTTGCAAGACATTAGAAAGCCTGTGATCCAGTCCATATTAATCATCGCCTACTTCCATTCAAGAAGTTCAATATTTTTAGCCTAACCTCAGGGCCTTTGGTGTTCTACTTTAACTTGCAGGCAATTCGGGAACTTGGCAACAAACTCACAACACCCTTCTTCAATCCTTCCCAACAATAAATCTCTCTCAAATCCTGGTACATCTTTGTGGAACATAGATGGATGGAATATCTGGAGCTATAAGATTCCTGCATGATCCTTTCTAGAAGTTCGTCCACCTTTGGTACACACAATCTACCTTGAAACATCAGCAAAACATCTCCCCCTTGTTCAAAAGCTAACACTCTTTTCCTATGAACATTCTCCTTTAAATTAAGAAAAATGGGGTCTTGGTCTTTCTTCATTTTCACCTCTGACACTAATGATGACTCAGCCCAATGGTTACTACTGTACCTCCTTTTGTGGAATCCATAAGTCTGGCTCCCAAATGTGCAAGTCTATGCACATCTTTAGCTAAATCCTATTTCCTTCTTCAATATGGGAAGTACATCCCAAGTATAACCTGCTTAAAGCATCGACAACCACATTAGGTTTACCTGGGTGGTAAAGATTTTCATGTTGTAATCCTTGAGTATGGTTATGTGTTGTTATGTCTAGCTTGGAATTGAATTGTTTCTTGATTTGTATATGTGCATTTATATATAATGCATATATGATGGGATGCTTGGCTAGAGTTTGTCTTTTAAGAAGTGTTTAAGAAGGTGTTATTCGAGGACGAATGTTTCCCAAGTGGGGGACATTGTGAGGACCCCAAAATGAATTAGGTGAATCTATAGCCTAACATGTGTGTCATGAGTTAATAAGTTCTTAAAATGATGCACATAAGTGTTATAAGTCATCTTGAAGAGTTTGGAAGAATTTGGAAGAGAAAAGTCCAAGACGTCCGTAAGCTAGTCTAAGTTGAGCCAGTGTGTCAAAGAGTTTTGTGGAGGAGTTTTGGGGTAAATTGAGTATCGAGGGTTCCCGTACGTAGAATAACATATAAAGGGTCAAAACATTTGAGTACGACCCCTAGGGACCAAACTAAAGGTCCCGAAGTGTACCCAAACGTACTCCAAGAGAGCTGTCGGGCAACCTAGATATGGAGGCTGCTGCGCGTCGCGTAGCCAGTACACACAGGGAAAAATTTTCCCTATGACAAGGAGACATCATGAACTATTCTGTCTCAAATTAATTTCCAGAACCAAAAGGTGTAAGTGACCCCACGACGCGCAACGACTCCCTAGATTTGGTAACGTCGTTTTAAAGTCAAATTAGAGTTGGTTAAATGGTCGATTAGGTGCAGAGGTCTTTTGGGCACTTTAGTGATTAATTATTTGTGGTTATTTTAGGGGTTTGAAGTGTATTTAAGCAGTTCAATATCCATTTAGACTCTAGAATTAAAATAAAAAACCCCTCCTTTCCACAAAACTCTCTCAAGAACACCATTGAAGAAGAAGAGAAATTGGAGGCAGCTTGTAGGACGCAATTAATGATGGTTTCAAGCTGGGTTTAAGAATATAATTTAAGGTATGTGAAGCTTATTCATCCATTGACTCTTCCATCCATGGAGTTCCCCTATTTTCTCCTCAATTGTGAATCCAAAATACCCCAATCTAGAGAGGGTTGTTACTGTATTGTGGCTAAGGCTTTATTGTGATACCAATATAGTGGATAGCATTCAATTGTGTTCATCTGAATTTTATGTGTTTTTTCATGAGGTTTTCATGGTGATTGTGGTATTTGATGTTTAAGGTGATCATGGTGATTTTAGTCCATTAGAGGCAAGATGACGGTTCTTTATTGAATCACCTAGATATGAATTGAACTAGGCCTTATTGATCTTGGATGGTCTTAACTTATAAAGTTGGAATTGAATCTATGGGATCATGTATGCCTAGACGTATCTTTTAATGATCAAATTGAATGAATTAATTTGTAATTATACACGGATAATGATAAATTAAAGTCAATAATCGACTATAGGGCTGGTATGTTATTAATGCTAGGGATTTGGGGGTTTTGTCATTGTGAAGGGATTGTGATGATATTCTCTTATAATCTCTAATGAATTAAGTGATTAACATATTATGACTGATTTTTTTTAAAATACTGGATAGCTCAAAAGTGAACATGCATACTGAGAATCCGACTTTAGTTGTGATAATTATGCATTGATAACTGAGGCTTGTATAACTAGATAACTGAAAAATCTGACCTAGCATGTATAATTCAAGAACTAAAGAAATAAATAGTTAGGGTTCTGAAATTAACGCAATAATCAGAGTATTAACATGGTAATCTTATTTGGAACATATAACTAACGAATTCATGATATTCTGTTAAAGTTCTAGAAACCCTATGTCTAATCATGATATGAGAATCAAGAATCTGACTGAAAACTAGGGAACCATTGGGGGAAAAGGAAACCACTAGTAAAATTCCACATAAATGGTGATGAAATTCACGAGGAAATATTTAGATTTCGGGACTGGAACTGATGGAATCTTGCTGCATTCTTGAACTAGGGTTCTTGATATTTTTCTCCTTTCTTGATTCTAATTTTCTAAGTTTCGATTAATTATTTGACTTGGGTAAGTTTTAGTTATGTTTCTATGCTTAAACTGACTATAATCTCATGATTTAGGGTCAAAATGATGTATCTTAGGGGCAAAACGAAGTAGGAAAAGACCAAAAAAAAAAGTCTGAGTAAATTGTTGTCATAGCAGTCAACGAACGGATTGACTGGTCGTCATTTAATTGACGGTCCGTTGTTTGAGTCTACTCTACAGACCTTCACTTAAACAGACATAACTTTTTACTCGGAGGTGTGATTTTAGCAAACCTTTTGGCTATGGAAAGATAATTCAATTATCCATCATATCATAGGTAATATGATACCTAATTAATTTTGTGCTAGGAGTTATGACCATTTGAATTTGATTGAACAACATTTTCCCGCTAACTAGCTGCTATCCTTTACCTACGGTCCATAGGTCCATCTACGGACTGTACTGGTCAATCGTGGTTCATGTCAGAGGTTGGGTAAATGGTGCCTTAATCTGCGAACAAACACTATGGATCGTAGTCTGACTTACAGATCATAGGTCTGTCCGTGGATTGACACTTCATCAATTTTTCTGAGCTGAGTTTGGGAGGGGTTGCAGTTGCAATCTACGGACCAATAGTACAATGCTATATTGTGATTATCAATTGCACCTTCAATTTTTTCTGAAAAATTGATTTTTTGTCCGTTTTGGATACAGGGTGTTACATTATCACTCCCTCGGGAACATTTTTCCTCGAATGAAGACTATACTAACTTAAATAGAGGGAGAGAGCTGCAATCTCTACCACTAAACACTGTGAATAGAGTTTCTGAATAAATTGAGTTCTAGGAACATGCAAATACGTTGAAAATTCAAGTACAAACTGAGGGAACATAGTTCTAAGTCTGAATGCACGCATGAATGAGTGAAAAATGGAAAAGGAACTATTATCTCAAGCTGGAGTAGAATCGTATGGAAAGAGGTGAGGATACTTGGCTTTCGTGGCTGCTTTTGCTTCCAAAGTAGCTCCCTCTACGGACTGACTCTTCCAAAAAGTCTTGATTGATGCGGTTTCATTGTTTCTCAACCTTCTAACCTAGTCAAGAATCTCAACTGATACATCCTCATTTGAAAGATTATCTTTCACCGCCACACTCTCTAATGGCACTACAAATGTTGGATCAGCCACTTACATCTTCAAGAGTGAGATGTGGAAGACTGGATGCACTTCTACTAGTTCTACTGAGAACTCTAACTCATATTCCACCTTGATCTTGTAAAGGCTTACATATGTAGGAATGAGCTTCCATTTCTTACCGATCTCATCACCCCTTTCATAGGTGACACTTTCAGGAAGAACCCAATCATAACCTTGGAACTCTAGTTCCCTTCTCCTTAAATCTGCATAAGATTTTTGACGACTCTAGGCTGTCGTAAGTCTCTCACTAATCAGTTGCACTTTCTTCATAGCATAAAGGACTAAATTAGTTCCTATTAAAGTTGTTTCACCTACTTCAAAACAACAAATAGGAGATCTACATCTAGGCCCGTACAAAGCCTCATTAGGGGCTATCTGAATGCATGAATGGTAGCTATTGTTATTGGCTGACTCAATAAGTGGAAGCTGATCATCCCAACTACCCTTGAAATTTATCACACAGGCTTTCAACATATCCTCTAGGGTATGAATGGTACTCTCTTCCTTTCCATCCATCTGCGAATGAAATTTTGTGCTAAGATTAACACGAGTACCAAGACCTTTCTAAAATGACTTCCATAAATCAGTGATAAATTGAGCACCACTATTTGAGATGATGCACAAATGAACCCCATGAAATATGAATATCTCATTAATGTAAAGGTTGGCATAGTCCTCTCCCGAATCTGTAGTCTTAACTTCCAAAAAGCGAGAAAACACTGTAATCCTATCAACTATCACCAAAATGGAGTCTTGTTGTCTGCGAGTATAAGGTAACCCGGTGATGAAATCTATATCGATCACTTCCCACTTCCAAGTGGGAGTGTCGATCTGTTGAGTCATATCCCCTGGTTTATGATGTTCTAGCTTGACTTGCTGGCAATTGGGGCAGTTACTAAAAAAATATTCTACATCCCTCTTCAGACAATTCCACCAATAGACTTTCCGCAGGTCGTGGTACATCTCAGTGGCACCTGGATGAATAGAATACCTTGAGTTATGAGCTTCTACAAGTATATGTTGTATCAACTCACCCACATCAGGAACACAAAATCTACCTTGGTAGCGAAGTACACCATCCCTCCCTTAGGAGAAAACCTCAACTCTTTTTTTATGCAACATACCCTTAAGTTCAAGAAAGATTGGATCACTGTCTTCCTTTTCCTTTACCTCCACTACCAGAGAAGATTCTGCCCCATTCTAAAGTATTACACAACTGTCTGATATGCTCATAATAAAAACTCTAATGCGAGCAAGCCTGTGAACATCCTTCACTAGTTCCTTCCTTTCTTCCTCAACATGGGCTACAATACCCATAAATAATCTACTAAGAGCATCGTCCACTATATTCGCCGTACCAGGATGATAATGCACACTTATATCATAATCCTTAAGGAACTTAAGTCACCTTCTCTGGCAAAGATTCAACTCTTTTTAGGCGAACATATATTGGAGGCTCTTATGGTCAGTGAACACATCTACATGAACACCATAAAAGTCGTGTCTCAAGATATTGAGTGTAAACACCACTGCTACAAGATCGAGGTTATGAGTTTGATAGTTATTCACCTGCACCTTAAGTTGTCTGGAAACATAAGCTATAATTTTATCTCTCCGCATCAACAGAACCTAGAACAAATCTTGATGCATCATAATATATCACATAACCATTTGAACCTTCTGGTAGAGTTAACATAGGAGCTATAGTCAATTTTGTTTTCTATTCTTCAAACCTTTTCTCACAATCATCTGACTATTGAAACTTGGCCATCTTCTAGTCAACCTAGTCAATGGTGAGGTTATGGATGAATGTTCTTCCATGAATCTTCTGTAGTAACCCGCTATAACTAACAAACTTCTAAAATTTGTAGAAGAGGTAGGTCTGGTCCATTGTTCCAATGCTTCCATCTTCTGTGAATACACTCGGATCTCTTTGCTAGATACAATATGACCAATGAAAGCAACAGATTGCAACCATGACTCATATTTTCTAAACTTAGTGAATAACTGGCGATCTTTGAGAATTAGCAGAACAACTCTCAAATAACTCGCATGTTCTTCCTCATTGCTAGGGTATGCTAGGATATCATCAATAAAGAAAATAACGAACAATTCCAAGTACAGTTTGAACACTATTCAACATGTTAATGAATGTTTTAGGAGCGTTGATTAGTCAAAAAGACATAACTACAAATTCATAATAACCATACCGAGTTCTGAAGGCTATTTTTGGAATGTCACTATCTCTGACACTGAGCTGATGATAACCCGATCTGAGGTCTATCTTTGAGAAATGACTAGCACCGTGAAGTTGGTCAAACAAGTCATCAATCTTGTTGATGAGATACTTATTCGTGATTATAACCTTGTTTCACTGTCTGTAGTCAACGTACATTCTTAAAGAACTATCTTTCTATTTTAAGAACAACACTGGTGCACTGCATGGGGAAATACTAGGTATGATGAAGACCTTATTTAGAAGGTCTTTCAACTGATCTTTCAATTCCTTAATCTTTGATAGAGCCATTGTGTAAGGAGGAATAGAACTAGGCTGGGTATCTGGAAGGAGATCAATTCCAAAGTCGATTTTCCTTTCAGGAGGAACTCCGAGAAGATCTTTTGGAAACTCACTGAATACTGAAAGTGACTCACGAGTTGAAGTTTCAGAGCTAGAATCCTTAACCCGAACTAGACGACAGAGATAGCCCTTAGAGATCATCTTTCTAGCCTTAAGGTAAGAAATGAATCGACACATACACGCTAAGATAGTACCCTTCCACTCTAAGATTGGTTTATTTGGAATTTCAAAATGAATAATCCTAGTTCTACAATCGACTGAGGCATAATAGGAATGTAACCAATCCATTCCTAGAATTACATTGAAGCCTACAATTTCTAACTCTATAAGATCGCTAAGGTAACTTTCTAAGATACACTGACAAGGATATTTTTGTATACTCCTGTAGCTATAACTAGGTCACCGACTGGACTAAAGACTGAGAAAGGTTCTAAGAGAGATTCTGGACTAACACTTAATTGAACTACTATGTAAGAAGTTACAAAAGAAAGAGTAGCCCTTGGATCTAACAGTGCATATACATCAAGGTCAAAGACTTGTAATGTACGAGTGACTACATCAGGGGAACCTTATTGATCCCGGTGAGCCTGAAGAGCATAAAACCTATTTTGGCACTAACTGCCACCTTTTCTAGGTGAGTTACCTTGCTGAGTCGGGCGATTTGCTGGTGCTGCTGAAGTTGTAGACTGAACTCTACCATTACCTCCTCCTTGACCTTGTTTAGAAATACAATCCCTTAACTTGTGACGAGAGCGACTGCACCCAAAGCATCCTTCTTTTCCTGCGAGGCACTCGCCTGTATGGTTTTTACTACACATAGGGAAAGTTAGGTAAGTCTTGGTGCCTGAAACAATTCCCCGAGACCAGATCCTGGTGCCCTAACCTTCTGATCATACTTGTTCTTGGAGGACGGAACACTAGCTAATGAAGGGGCTGTGGTTGAAAATTTTTGTTGACTCTGCGAGCGATTCCCACAACCCAATTTCTTCTGAGAATAGTCATATTTCTCAGTACTATCCTTCTTATTCTCCTTGGCCTTTTCCCTAAGCTTATCACCCTCAACCTGCTGAGCATGATTCTGTAAGATCCCAAAAATGACTTAGGTGAACTAGAGCCTAACATGTTGGTATTGATGGTCTAAGGTCCTAAATAGGTTTATTATATGGAATAGAGGTAGTATCTAAAGTATTAGGTGCATTGGAAGTCAAACATCAAGGGACGACCAAGACATTCGACGACTAAGTCACCTATATGCCTCATATGTGATTTTATATGTTTATGTGTGATTCACGAGGTTTTAAGGTACTTAAATATGTTTTATACCATGTATAGGCAGTGTGTCGAGTTTCATGGATTTTTGAGGTCAAATGTTCAAGAACTTCCATGACGTTCAAAAGATGTGCCTTGAAGTGACCTTGTGTGTCTAGGCATGTTTCATCGAGTTTTACGTGTTCGTTTTAGACAAAATTTATGTGAGAGGTTATAAACTATTAGAATATCGTATTTATAATGGAAAAATCCAGGAAATTATCTCCAAGGACCATCCAAGGGTCCTTGAGGAAGGACCTAAGTTGGTGGCCAAATCTGCCAAAAGGATGTTCACCTACGGAAGCCAATCGACGGCCAGTGTCATGCTCGACGATCCGTGGGTTAAAGGCGTGGGTAGATACTTATTCTGGGTGGAAAAACTACCTGTTCCAAGCCACTTAACCCTTCGATGGTTGCCAACACAGCCCGTAAGTGGGCTTACGCCCCGTCGATGGGGAAGTCGTCTATGGGCTGTCCCTGCGTGCAGTTTCACTGCCAAGCTAGGGGTGAATTTGTAAATTCACCCCACTTACAAAATAGACTTTTGAAGTTCCTAAGGGGTATATTGGGTATCTTAAATGTGTATATAAGTGTTAAACACATTGAAGACTTCATTCTTCAAAATCAAATTCCCAAAATCCCTTGAGAAATCCCAAAGTCTCCATTGAAGTCCAAAATCAAGGAAGAGATTGGTGTGATGTTTTGACTAGAAATTCTTCATAAAAGTGAATAATTAGCTTCATCAAGGTATATATATGGATCCTTGAAACTCTCTTCATCAAGGAGACCCAATTCTCAAGATGTTTTAAAAGTTTCAAAGTTGAATTGTCCAATTTCATGATTCTACAACGGGTTCTTGCATTAATGATTTCTAAATATTGAATAATAGTTAATTTATGTTTTATGCATGGTTTTATCCCAAATTACATATGAATCCATGAATTGGATGAACCCTAGTTTATGACTATGTTTTTGGGTTACTTGATATTGATCTAATGTTGATTAATTCTTATGTAGTTCTTTGTGGGCTATTTATTGATGTAATAATTGTACTAAATTGATATCTAGATTGTATAGGATTTATTAATTTACATTGATTTAACCTTTTTCAATGATTATTGTAGTTTTTATGTTTAATTGGTTGTTATGGCCTTGGGTAAGGGTTTCGTGTTATCCAATGGAGTAAGTTGATGATGTGGGGGTATGCTGCCCTTTTTCCAATAATTTAATATTATTTATACTTCGATTCTATTGTGATTTGTATTGTACACTTATTGTGGAGGTGTTATGTGCTTTACTTGCAATTGACGTGGCCTTGTCGGCGTTATTTTATGCAATATGATGATCTTGGCCTTGATGACAACTACTTGAAATAATATGAATATTTTTGTAGTTTGATTATGTGAATCATGACAATATCTATCTACATGTGAAGTCATATATGTATTCTTCAATTCATGTTATCTTAGGTGACCATGTTAGCCTATGCCTGTAACATTATGTGTTTAGTGTTCGAGTTGAGTCTTGGTTATTCCTACTTGGCTATATGAGACTATGTTGATTAGATTTTGGGTAACTTGATATTAATCTAATGTTGGTTATGGCCTTGGGTAAGGGTTTTGTGTTATCCAATTAAGTAAGTTGACTTTGGATTGAAGTGTTTAGGATGATGTGGGGGTATGCTGGCCTATTTCCTTTAATTTGATGTTAGTTATATTTCGATCCTATTGTGATTGGTATGGTCCACTTATGGTGGCGGTGTTATGTGTTTTACCTGCAATGGATGTGGTCTTGTCGACATTATTTTAATCAATATGATTATCTTGGCATTGTTGACAACTACTTGAATAATATGACTATTTTTGAAGTTTGATTATGTGAAGCATGATGATATATATCTACATGTGAAGTCATATATGTATTCTTATATTCATGTTGTCTTAGGTGACCATGTTTGACTTTGTCTTTGACATTATGTGTGCAGTGTTGGAGTTGATTCTTAATTATTCCTACTTGGCTATATGAGTCTATGTTGATTAGATTTATGATCTTATGATAGTATATAGGATGACTTGAAGATGTTAGGGTTGTTTCTTGGTGCTTCTAGAATGACTTTCATTGTTAGTTGAAAGTGAAGTATGTAATGTCTTGTCTTAGGTTGACTTGTGTCCCTTACTTTATATAAGTATGATTATGAATATGTGTTATCTTTATTTAGGGCGTTAGAACTCTTAGTTTTGAATGTATGAATGACATGTGACCTTAATGAACTTAAGAGTCTTTTATGTGAAAAGCTTGACTTAGTGGTAATGTTGAGATTGTTGAAGTTGTAAGCCGTAATGGTATCTTTATAAGTAAAGAAAATGATAGACGTAAGGTTAATTGGATCGAACGACATCATATTGATCCTTATGAAAGTCAACATGAGCTTCTTATATCCATTGGAAGGTATCCCTAGTGGACCTTCTTTGGTAGGGTAAATGTGATTGGCTTATGAATTTGTTATGGAACCCTTTTATGTGAACCTAATGTGTGAATTACTCTATGAGAAAGAAGGCTAGCACCGAGTGAGTATGGTAAGGGGAAGTAGTTCTAGCTAAAGAGTGAGACTAGATTACAAAGTATACCCTTCATATTTCTTAACCATGTGCCTACATGGGATGTGTCTAAGTTCTACCCTTGGCAAGTAGAACAACCTCATCGGAGTAGGATAGAACTCATGCTTCCATGTCTTGCTATCACGGTCTATGTCGGTTATATCCTATTCTAATCATATGGAATACCTATTAGCATTAAAGAAGTGTATGAGGTTTAGGTGGTGGTATGGGATGCTATCTAGACATCGCATAATAGACTTTAAAGGTGTTATTTGGAATTCCTAAGTCTTGTCCAAGACCATTACTTGATGTCCTTTATGTAATGTGTGAGTCTTAATGAACTAATGAATTAATGACTTAGGTTATGAAGTATGTAAATGACGAAGTACCTAATCTAAAGTGACTTAAGGATTCCTTAGCTAAAGTGTGAAGACGGCATAAGAGATGATCTCCTAATGTCTTATCTTTGGAAGTCTTGAGGATGACTCTAGTTAGGGAATATGTTTTGTGTTGTGGACATGATCTAAGCCATATGTAGTCTTAATGACTATTAAGGTAATCTTGGAGAAGTAATTATGGACATTATCCTCTTGATTTTGCTTAAGTAGGTATTTCGATTGCTTTAGGAAGGAGAATGTCATAACATCTATGTGTTGGTGTGTTAAGTGAGAAAGATTCTATTCTAGGGAGTCTATAGGATCTCTTAATTGTGTGTATAAGGGATTGTATGGGCGGTCACTTAACAACTCACTCAATTGAGACTTAGAGTCAACTTTGGTAGAAGAATCTTACCTTGATTGTTATGATGCTTGTAAGTGTTTATGTGACTTACTTTAAGTAATCTTAAGGGTCGTTTAGGCACATCTAGAGAGGGTGTATGAGCGGTATCACTTTCTGTGACTTAAGTGAATCTTAGGATAGATTTTAGTGAGGAATTACATGCTAGAACTTGGTTAATGAAAGGAAAGATGATTCACTGTAAGAGTGAAGGAATTTACTGTAAAGTGATTCGAGTTCACTGGAAAGTGTCCTCTAAAATTGTGATATTTTGTTTAATCGTTTTTTGATGTGTTTCTTAGTTGTTAAATGTTGTTCTTATGATTATAATATGATTTTGAAATGAAAAGATGCATACTTCCAATAAAAGTCTAGTTTCATGATTTTTATGGATAATGTCAGACTTAGTACATGTGGTTGTACTAATTTCATGATTTTATCTATCTATATAATTCTCGGTAGGTGAGGAGCTTTGAGAAGTGAAGACTTATACCTTAGCCTTGTTAAAGAGAAGTTGAAGTATGTCCTAACTTGACTCGAGGGCATATATGTGTTTTATGTTTTCCATTTGAAGTGTTGTAATAGACTAAGTATTTCTATATTATCTTTTGAAGTATGGACCGTGTCCCAAGTATTCTTGTGTCTTAAGATGATGAGATTGAGACTTAGTGTGTCCTATTTCTTTATATGAAAGAGTTTTCAAGCACTATGTTATGCTTTGTGAAAACTTTTAATTCTGCACTACTTTCACTATGTTTATGCGATGAATGATATGAAAGGGCTTGTACAAGACCTCCGAGAGGTAGAGTTTGCCGGTTACAATCCGAGATTGTGCCCTAACTTCTAGGGTGTGGTTTTGGGATGTCACAAGCTTGGTATCAGAGCATAGGTTTGTGAAAGTAGTATTAGGAATCGAAAAGTGTCATCAAGTCACGTCTAGTGGAGTCTTGACCATCAGTGTGAGTCACGACACATCTATGGGTGAGAGGCGATAGGACGATAGTGTTTCCCTTCTTTTCTGCTCCTATGTCATGCGGTAGAGTTGAATTTATGATTACCCTTTTGAATGTGTTTCCTTGTTTTTCTAGGAGATGAATACTAGAAGGATGACCGCAAGAAGGTTGGAAGAGGAGAGGATGAATAAGGAGATTCCTCCTCAATATGAGCAAGTTGAGCAAGTTCCTCAAGATGAGAAAGGTGTCCAATGTGCCTAAGGTGCTCAAGTGCCTACCCAAGGTGATCATATTCCTAATGTGGAGGGAGGTAATGAGGTTCTGGTGGTTCCCACGGAATTGACTAATCAAGAGATTAGAGAGGCTTTGCTTGCTTTAGGTGAGCCATAACTACTCAAGCTAATTTGAGTATGATGCCTAGGGAGAATATGGTGGAGAGAACTATGACTTCTAGGTTGAGAGATTTTGTGAGGATGAATCCTCCAATCTTTCTTGTCTCTAAAGTGGGGGAGGATCCAGAAGAGTTTCTTGATAGGGTGTATAAGGTGTTGAGTGCTATGGAAGTTACATCTAGGGAGAAGGCAGACTTGGTTTCGTATAAATTAAGGGATGTTTCTCAAATATGGTACACTCATAGAAGGATAATAGGCGTGAAGAATCGGGTCCTATTGAGTGGGAAGAATTCAAGGAAGCTTTTATTAGTAAGTACTTTCCGTGATAGAGGAGAGAAGTTAAGGTGGAGGAGTTTATCAATCTAAAAAAAGCCAATATGAGTGTTGAGCAGTACACTTTCAAATCTCAACTTTGTATATGTATGCCCCTTCTCTTGTGTCTAATCCAAGAGATGAAATGAGTCGTTTTGTGATGGGGGTAGCCGACTTAGTGATGGAAGAATGTCGTACCGCTATATTGCTTGATGATATGACCCTAGATAGACTCATGGTGTATGCCCAATCGATTGAAAAGTCTAAACTTAGGAGGATGGCTAGATGTTTGGAAAGGAGTTGTGCTAATAATCAAGACCAAACTGGGTTTAAGAAGAGGGCTCAAACTCAAGAAGAACCTAAGAGTGCTAAGGTGAAATTCAAGAAAGGAGGTGGTTCTCAAAAGGTCAAACCTACTTGTGCCAAATGTAGCAAGAAACATTATGGTGAGTTTCTATTGGGTACCAGGAGTTTTTTTGGTTGTGGTAAGGAAGGACACAAGGTTAGAGATTGTCCTATGATTGGTTCTAGAGGAAGAGAGGGTAAGCAAATTGCTCCTTGTATCTCAAAGGATTATGCTCCAACAAAGAGGCATTTCTATGCACTCCGGTCTAGAGGGGAGAAGCCAGATGAGAATGATGATAATGTTGGGAAGTTCTCTTTATCTTGTTGTAATATCAGTTCCTTCTACGTAGGGGAGTATGGTTAGTAAATGGGATATAATGGTATAGAAGCATGTTGCATGTGCATGATGTTTTGGAGTTTTGTTGAAATTGAATTTCATTAAATTCTTACATTGTGTATTTTATGAAGTTATGATTATGTTGTAAGGTATGTTTATATGATGTTACTTTTCATATTAGCATGTTTATATCATGAATTTCCCAAAAAAACCATTTTTGAAAAATTTGGTAAAATCACTATAGCATGGAAAACTCCTCACTGTAAAATTTTGAAAAAGTTGACTATTTGATTCTTTGGTCTAAAATTGTTTCAATATGGTTATCAATGCTGTATATAAGTATGACATCGAATATAAAATGAGTTTTTACTATTTGGAATGAAGCACGTGAGTTTTTGTAACATAATGAGTGTAAATCGTTTTCTAGTTTCTTGTTGTGTTGTCAATTTCTTTACTATGTTAAATTGTTGTTTTCTTCTTGGATATTTTTTGTATGTGATGGTTATTAAATTCTAGATGAATCTCGATTCTTTGAAGTGCCCGGAGAGTGGCAAGTGTCATTCGAGGACGATTGTTGTCCAAGTGGGGGCGATTATAAGACCCCAAAAATGATTTAGGTGAACTAGAGCCTAAAATGTCAGTCTTGGTGGTGTAAGGTCCTAAATATGTTTATTATATGATATTGAGGCAGTACCTAAAGTATTAGGTGCATTTGAAGTCAAACGTCAAGGGGCGACCAAGACGTTCGACGACTAAGTCACCTATGTGCCAAATATGAGGTTTTATGTGTTTATGTGTGGATCATGAGGTTTTAAGATCCTTAAATAATTTTTTATAGCATGTATAGGCAGTGTGTCGATTTTCGTTGAGTTTGGACGTCAAACATCCAAGAACGTCCATGACGTTCGAAAGATGTGCCTTGAAGTGACCTTGTGTTTCTAGGCTTGTTTCGTCGAGTTTTACGTTTTTGTTTTAAAAGAAATTTAAGTGAAAGGTGATATTATCAAACAACATCATATTTGGGTTGGAAACGTCCGGGAAATTATCCCCAAGGACCACCTACTGGTCCTGGAAGAAAGACCTAAGTTAGTGGCAAAAACTGCCAAAAGGCAGTTCACATACGGAAGCCAATCGACGGCCAGTGGCCCGGTCGACGGTCCGTGGGTGAAGCGAGTGGGTATAAAATTTGCCTGGGTGTCAAAGCTACCTGTTCCAAGCCTCCTAACCCATCGACGGTTGCCAGCACAGCCTGTAAGTGGGCTTACACCCCGTCGATGGGGAAGTCGTCTGTGGGTTGTCCCTGCGTGCAGTTTCACTGCCAAGCTAGGGGTGAATTTGTAAATTCACCCCACTTCAAAAAATAGACTTTTGCGGTTCCTAAGGTATATATTGTGTATTTTAAATGTTGATATAAGTGTTAAACACATTGAAGACTTCATTCTTCAAAATCAAATTCCAAAAATCCTTTTAGTTATCCCAAAGTTTCCATTGAAGTCCAACATCAAGGAAGAGCTTGGTGTGACGTTGTGAGTGGAAATTCTACATCAAAGTGAAGAATTAGCTTCATCAAGGTATGGATATTGAACCTTGAAACTCTCTTCAACAATGAGCCCCAATTCTCAAGATGTTTTCAAAGATTCTAAAGTTGAATTGTCAAATTTCATGATTCTACCATGGGTTCTTATATTAATGATTTCTAAACATTGAAAAATGATTTAATTGATGTTCTATGGATGATTTTAACATAAGTTACCTATGAACCCATGAATTGGATGAACCCTAGTTTTTGACTAAGTTTTTGGGTAACTTGATATTAATCTAATGTTGATGAATTCTTATGTAGTTTTATGTGGGATATTCATTGATGTATATATTAGATTGATGAATTCACATTGATTAAACATATATCATTGATTATTGTAGTTTTTATGTTGAATTGTCGGATATGGCCTTGGGTAAGGGTTTTGTGTTATCCAATTAAGTAAGTTGACTTTGGATTGTAGTGTTTAGGATGATGTGGGGGTATGCTGCCCTATTTCCTTTAATTTGATGTTAGTTATATTTCGATTCTATTGTGATTGGTATGGTCCACTTATGGTGGCGGTGTTATGTGTTTTACTTGCAATTGATGTGGCCTTGTCGACATTATTGTATGCAATATGATTATCTTGGCATTGTTGTCAACTACTTGAAGTAATAAATCTATTTTTGAAGTTTGATTATGTGAAGCATGATGATATATATCTACATGTGAAGTCATATATGTATTCTTATATTCATGTTGTCTTAGGTGACCATGTTAGACTTTGTCTTTGACATTATGTGTGCACTGTTGGAGTTGATTCTTAATTATTCCTACTTGGCTATATGAGTCTATGTTGATTAGATTTATGATCTTATAATAGTATATAGGATGACTTGAAGATGTTAGGGTTGTTTCTTGGTGCTTCTGGAATGACTTTCATTGTGAGTTAAAAGTGAAGTATGTAATGTCTTGTCTTGGTTGACTTGTGTCCCTTACTTTATATATGTGTTATTATGAATATGTTTTGTCTTTATTTAGGGTTTTAGAACTCTTAGTTTTAAATATATGAATGACATGTGACCTTAATGAACTTAAGAGTCTTTTATGTGAAAAGCTTGACTTAGTGATAATGTTGAGATTGTTGAAGTTGTAAGCCTTAATGGTATCTTTCTAAGTAGAGGAATGATAGACCTAAGGTTATTTGGATGGAACGACATCATATTAATCCTTATGAAAGTCATCATGAGCTTCTTATATCCATTGGAAGGTATCCCTAGTGGACCTTCTTTGGTAGGGTAAATGTGATTGGCTTATGAACTTGTTATGGAACCCTTTTATGTGAACCTAATGTGTGCATTACTCTATGAGAAAGAAGGCTAGCACCGAGTGAGTATGGTAAGGGGAAGTAGTTCTAGCTAAAGAGTGAGACTATATTACAAAGTATGCCCTTCATATTTCTTAACCATGTGCCTACATGGGATGTGTCTAAGTTCTACCCTTGGCAAGTAGAACAACCTCATCGGAGTAGGATATAACTCATGCTTCCATGTCTTGCTATCACGGTCTATGTCGGTTATTTCCTATTGTAATCTTATGGAATATCTATTAGAATTAAAGAAGTTTATGAGGTTTAGGTGGTGGTATGGGGCGCTATCTAGACATCGCACAATAGACTTTAAAGGTGTTATTTGGAGTTCCTAGGTCTTGTCCAAGACCATTACTTGATGTCCTTTATGTAATGTGTGAGTCTTAATGAACTAATGAATTAATGACTTGGGTTATGAAGTATGTAAATGACGAAGTACCTAATCTAAAGTGACTTAATGATTTCTTAGCTAAAGTGGGAAGACGGCATAAAAGATGATCTCTTCATGTCTTATCTTTGGAAGTCTTGAGGATGACTCTAGTTAGGGAATATGTTTTGTGTTGTGGACATTATCTAAGCCATATGTAGTCTTAGTGACTATTAAGGTAATCTTGGAGAGGTCACTATGGACATTATATTCTTGATTTTGCTTAAGTAGGTATTTCGATAGCTTTAGGAAGGAGAATGTCATAACATCTATGTGTTGGTGTGTTAAGTAAGAAAGATTCTATTCTAAGGAGTCTATAGGATCTCTTGAGTTTGGACGTCAAACATCCAAGAACATCCATGACGTTCGAAAGATGTGCCTTGATGTGACCTTGTGTTTCTAGGGTTGTTTCGTCGTGTTTTACGTGTTTGTTTTAAAAGAAGTTTATGTGAAAGGTCATAATATCAAACAAGATCGTATTTGGGTTGGAAACTTCTGGGAAATTATCCCCAAGAACCATCCACTGGTCCTTGAGGAAAGACCTAAGTTGGTCGCAAAAACTGTCAAAAGGCAGTTCTCATACGGAAGCCAATCGACGGCTAGTGGCCCGGTCGACAGTCCGTGGGTGAAGGGAGTGGGTATATACTTGGCCTGGGTGTCAAAGCTACCTGTTCCAAGCCTCCTAACCCATCGACGGTTGCCAGCAGAGCCCGTAAGTGGGCATACGCCCCGTCGATGGGGAAGTCGTCTGTGGGTTGTCCCTGCGTGAAGTTTCACTGCCAAGCTAGGGGTGAATTTGTAAATTCACCCCACTTCCAAAAATAGACTTTGGAGGTTCCTAAGGTATATATTGGTTATTTTAAATGTTTATGTAAGTGTTAAACACATTGAAGACTTCATTCTTCAAAATCAAATTCCCAAAATCCTTTAAGAAATCCCAAAGTTTCCATTGAAGTCCAACATAAAGGAAGATCTTGGTGTGACGTTTTGAGTGGAAATTCTTCATCAAAGTGAAGAATTAGCTTCATCAAGGTATTGATTTTGAACCTTGAAACTTTCTTCAACAATGAGCCCCAATTCTCAAGATGTTTTCAAAGTTTCTAAAGTTGAATTGTCAAATTTCATGATTGTACCATGGGTTCTTGTACTAATGATTTCTAAACATTGAATAATGAGTTAATTGATGTTGTATGGATGATTTTAACATAAGTTACCTATGAACCCATGAATTGGATGAACCCTAGTTTTTGACTAAGTTTTTGGGTAACTTGATATTAATCTAATGTTGATGAATTCTTATGTAGTTTTATGGTGGCGGTGTTATGTGTTTTACTTGCAATTGATGTGGCCTTGTCGACATTATTTTATGCAATATGATTATCTTGGCATTGTTGACAACTACTTGAAGTAATATGACTATTTTTGAAGTTTGATTATGTGAAGCATGACGATATATATCTACATGTGAACTCATATATGTATTCTTATATTCGTGTTGTCTTAGGTGACCATGTTAGACTTTGTCTTTGACATTATGTGTGCAGTGTTGGAGTTAATTCTTTATTATTCCTACTTGGCTATATGAGTCTATGTTGATTAGATTTATGATCTTATGATAGTATATACGATGACTTGAAGATGTTAGGGTTGTTTCTTGGTGCTTCTAGAATGACTTTCGTTGTGAGATAAAAGTGAAGTATGTAATGTCTTGTCTTGGTTGACTTCTGTCCCTTGCTTGATATATGTATGATTATGAATATGTGTTGTATTTATTTAGGGTGTTAGAACTCTTAGTTTTGAATGTATGAATGACATTTGACCTTAATGAACTTAAGAGAATCTTTTATGTGAAAAGCTTGACTTAGTGATAATGTTGAGATTGTTGAAGTTCTAAGCCGTAATGGTATCTTTCTAAGTAAAGGAATGATAGACGTAAGGTTAATTGGATGAAACGACATTATATTAATCCTTATGAAAGTCATCATAAGATTATTGTCGCCATTGTGAGGTAGACCTAGTGGACCTTCTTTGGTAGTGTAAATGTGATTGGATTATGAACTTGTTATGGAACCCTTTTATGTGAACCTAACGTGTGAATTACTCTATGAGAAAGAAGGCTAGCACCGAGTGAGTATGGTAAGGGGAAGTAATTCTAGTTAAAGAGTGAGACTAGATTACAAAGTATACCCTTCATATTCCTTAACCATGTGCCTACATGGGATGTGTCTAAGTTCTACCCTTGTCAAGTAGAACACCCTCATAGGAGTAGGGTAGTACTCCGAATTCCATATCTTGCTATCATGGTCTATGTCGGTTATTGTCTATTCTCATCCTATTGAATACCTATAAGCATTATAGAAGTTTATGAGGTTTAGGTGGTGGTATGACACACTATCTAGACATTGCACAATAGACTTTGAAGGTGTTATTTGGAGTTCCTAGGTCTTGTCCAAGACCATTACTTGAAGTCCTTTATGTGATGTATTAGTCTTAATGAACTAATGAATTAATCACTTAGGTTATGAAGTATGTAAATGACTATGTACCTAATCTAAAGTGACTTAAGGATTCCTTAGCTAAAGTGTGAAGAGGGCATAAGAGATGATCTCTTCTTCTCTTATCTTTGTAAGTCTTGAGGATGACTCAAGCTAGGGAAGATGTTTGGTGTTGTGGACATGATCTAAAACATAGGTAGTGTTAAGGACTATTTAGGTAATCTTGGAGAGGTCACTATAGACGTTATCTTCTTGATTTACTTAAGTAGGTCTTTCGATAGACCTTGGAAGGAGAATGTCATATCATCTATGTGTTGGTGTGTTAAGTGAGAATGATTATATTCTAGGGAGTGTATAGGATCTGTTATGTGTGTGTTCAAGGGATTGTATGGGCGGTCTCTTCACAACTTACTCAGGTGACACGTAGAGTCACCTTTGTTAGAAGAATCTTACCTTGATGTTTATGATGCTTGTAAGTGTGTATGTGACTCATTATAAGTAACCTTATGGGTCGTCTAGGCACATCTAGAGAGGGTGTATGGGGGGTCTCTCTTTGTGTGACTTAAGTGAATCTTAGGATAGATTTTAAAGAGGAATTACATGGTAGAAGTTGGTTAATGGAAGGTAAAGTGATTCACTATAACAGTGAAGGAACTCACTGTACAGTGATTCGAGTTCACTGGAAAGTGTCCTCTAAAATTGTGATATTTTGATTTTTCCCTAAGTTTTTGTAATTTATTAAATGTTGTTCTTATCATTATAATATGATTTTTAAATGAAAACATGCATATATCCAATAAAAGTATGTTTTCATGATTTTTATGCATAATGCCATACTTAGTACATGTGGTTGTACTAACTGCATGCTTTTATCTATCTATATAATTCTTGGTGGGTGAGGAGCTTTGAGAAGTTAGGACTTGCACCGTATCCTGGTTCAAGAGAAGTTGAAGTATGTCCCCACTTGACTCAAGGGCATACATGTCTTTTATGCTTTCCAATTGATGTATTGTAATAGACTAAGTATTTCTATATTCTATTTTGAAGTATGGACCTTGTCCAAAGTATTCTTGTGTCTTAAGATGATGAGATTGAGACTTTGTATTTCCTATTGCTTTATATGAAATAGATTTTAAACACTATGTTATGTTTTGTGAAAAGTTTTAATTCCGCATTACTTTTACCTATGTTTATGCGATGTATGATATGAAAGGGCCTGTATATGACCTTCGAGAGGTCGACTACGCCGGTTACAATCCGAGATTGTACCATAACTTCTAGGGTGTGGTTTTGGGATGTGACAAGCTTTGTATCGGAGCATAGGTTTGTGAAAGTATTATTGGGAATTGAAAAGTCTCATCAAGTCACGTCTAATAGAATCTTGACCAACGGTCTGAGTCGCGATACATCTATGGGCGAGAGGCTATAGGACGATAGAGTTTCCTTTCTTTTCTACTCTTATGTCGTGTAGTATAGTTAAATTTATGATTACCCATCTTAATGTTTTTCCTTGTGTTTCTAGGAGATGAATACTAGAAGGATGGTCGTTAGAAGGTTAGAAGAGGAGAGGATTAATGTAGAGATTCCTCCTCAATTTGAGCAAGTTGAGCAAGTTCCTCTAGATGGCAAGATGTCAAAGGTTCCCAAGGTGCTCAAGTGCCTCCCTAATGTGATCATATTCCTAATGTTGAAGGAGGTAGTGAGGTTCTGGTGTTTCATACGAAATTTACTAATCAAGAGATTTGAGAGGATTTGCTTGCTTTAGCCCGAGCCGTGACTACTCAAGCTAACTTGAGTATGATTCCTAGGGATAATATGGTGGAGAGCACTATGAATTATAGGTTGAGAGATTTTGTGAAGACTAATCCTCCTATCTTTCTTGTCTTAATAGTGGGGCAGGATCCACAAAGGTTTCTTGATGGGGTGTATATGGTGTTGAGTGCTATGGGAGTTACATCTAGGGAGAAGGTGGAGTTGGCTTCGTATTAATTGAGGGATGTTCTTAAATGTGGTAACTCAATGGAAGGATAATAGGTTGGAAGAATCGGGTCCTACTGAGTGGGAAGAATTCAAGGAAGCTTTCTTGGTTAGTACTTTCCCCGAAAGAGGAGAGAAGTTAAGGTGGACGAGTTTATCAATCTCAAACAAGCCAATATGAGTGTTGAGGAGCACTCTTTGAAATTCTCAACTTTGTGTAGGTATGCCCCTTCGCTTTTGCCTTATCCAAGAGATGAAATGAGTCATTTTGTGATGGGGGTAGCCGACATAGTGATGGAGGAATGTCATACCACTGTGTTGCATGATGATATGACCTTAGCTAGACTCATGGTGTATGCACAATTGATTGTAGAGTCTAAACTTAGGAAGATTGATAGAAGTTTGAAAAGGAGTGGTGATAATGATCAATAAAAACCTAGGTTTAAGAAGAGGCTCAAACTCAAGAAGAACTTAAGAGTGCTAAGGTGAAATTCGAGAAAGGACGTTGTTCTCAAAAGGTCAAACCTACTTGTGCCAAATGTGGAAGGAAACATTCTGGTGAGTGTCTATTGGGTACCGGGAGTTTCTTTGTTTGTGGTAAGGAAGGAAAAAGGTTAGAGAATGTCCTATGATTTCTTCTAGAGGAAGAGAGGGTAAACAAATTTCTCCTTGTGTCTAAAAGGATGATGCTCCAACAAAGAGGCGTTTCTATGCACTCCGGTCTAGAGAGGAGAAGACTGATAAGAGTTATGATGATGTTGGTAAGTTCTCTTTATCTTGTTGTAATATGATTTCCTTCTAAGTGGGGGAGTATGGTTAGTAAATGGGATAGAATGGTATAGAAGCATGTTGCATGTGCATGATGTTTAGGAGTTTTGTTGAAATTGAATTTCATTAACTTCTTGCATTGTGTATTTTATGAAGTTATGATTATGTTGTAAGATATGTTTATATGATGTTACTTTTCATATTATCATGTTTATATCATGAATGACCTAAAAACCCCATTTTTGAAAAATTTGGTAAAATCGCTATAGCATGGAAAATTGCTCACTGTAAAATTTTGGAAAAATTGACTATTTGATTCTTTGGTCAAAAATTGTTGCAATATGGTTATATATGATGTATATAAGTATGATATCGAATATAAATTGAGTTTTTACTATTTGGAACGAAGCATGTGAGTTTTTGTAGCATAATGAGTATAAAATGGTTTTCTAGCTTCTTGTTGAGTTCTAAATCTCTTGACTGTGTTAAATTGATGTTTTCTTCTTGGATATGTCTCTAAATCTCTTGACTGTGCTAAATTCATGTTTTCTTCTTGGATATGTTTTTGTATGTAATGGTTATTAGTTTCTAGATGAATCTCTATTCTTGGAAGTGTTCGGAGAGTGGCAAGTGTCATTCGAGGACGATTGTTGTCCAAGTGGGGGAGATTGTAAGACCCCGAAAATTATTTAGATGCACTAGAGCCTAACATGTTAGTATTGATGGTCTAAGGTCCTAAATAGGTTTTTTTATCGTATAGATGCAGTAGCTAAAGTATTAGGTGCGTTGGAAGTCAAACGTCAAGGGAAGACCAAGACGTTCATGACTAAGTCATCTATGTGTGTCATCTGTGGTTTTATGTGTTTATGTTTGATTAATGAGTTTTAAAGTCCTTAAATAAGTTTTTATAGAATTTATAGGCAGTGTGTCAACTTTCATGGAGTTTGGAAGTCAAACGTCCAAGAACGTCCATGACATTCGAAAGATGTTCCTTGAAGTGACCTTGTGTTTCTAGGCATGTTTCGTCGAGTTTCACGTGTTCGTTTTAGAAGAAATTGATGTGAGAGGTTATAAGCTCAAAGAATATAGTATTTTTTTTTGGAAACGTCCGCGAAATTATACCCAAGTACCATCCACTGGTCGTTGAGGAAGGACCTATGTTGGTGGCCAAAACTGCCAAAAGGCAGTTCACCTACGAAAGCCAATCGACGGCCAAAGGCCTGGCCGATGGTGCGTGGGTGATGTTTGTGGGTATAAACTTATCCTAGGTGTAAAATCTACCTGTTCCAAGCCTCTGAACCCATCGATGGTTTCCAGCACAGCCCGTAAGTCGGCTTATGCCCCGTCGATGGGGAAGTCGTCTGTGGGTTGGCCCTGTGTAAAGTTTCATTGCTAAGCGAGGGGTGAATTTTTAAATTCACCCATCTTCCAAAAATACTTTGGAGGGTCCTAAGGGGTATATTGGGTATTCTAAATGTGTATATAAGTGCTAAACACATTGAAGACTTCATTCTTCAAAATCAAATTCCGGAAATCCCTTAAGAAATCCCAAAGTCTCCATTGAAGTCCAAAATCAAGAAAGAGCTTGGTGTGACGTTTTGAGTGGAAATTATTCATCAAACGGAAGAATTATATTCATCAAGGTATGGATATTTAACCTTGAAACTCTCTTCATGAAGGAGCCCCAATTCTGAAGATGTTTTCAAAGTTTCTAAAGTAGAATTGTCCAATTTCATGATTCTACCATGGGTTCTTGCATTAATGATTTCTAAAAATTTAATAATGATTTAATTGATGTTGTATGAATTATTTTAACCTCAATTACCTATGAACCCATGAATTGCATGAACCCTAGTTTTTGACTAAGTTTTTGGGCTACTTGATATTAATCTAATGTTGATGAATTCTTATGTAATTTTATGTTGGCTATTTATTGATGTAATAATTGTAGTAAATTGATATCTAGGTTATATTAGATTTATCAATTTACATTAATTTAACTTATATCAATGATTAGTCTAGTTTTATGTTGAATTGTTGGTTATAGCATTGGGTAAGGGTTTTGTGTTATCCAATGGAGTAAGTTGACTTAGGATGGAAGTTTTGAGGATGATGTGGGGGTATGCTTACCTATTTCCTTTAATTTTATTTTATTTATGCATTGATTCTATTATGATTGGTATGGTCCACTTATGGTGGCGGTGTTATGTGCTTTACTTGCAATTGATGTGGCCTTGTCGACGTTATTTTATGCAATATTATGATCTTGTCCTTGTTGACAACTACTTGAAGTAATATGAGTATTTTTTTACTTTGATAATGTTAAACATGACAATATCTATTTACATGTGAAGTCATATATGTATTCTTATATTCATGTTGTCTTAGGTGACAATGTTAGACTATGCCTTTGACATTATGTGTGTAGTATTAGAGTTGAATCTTCCTTATTCCTACTTGGATATATGAGTCTATGTGGATTAGGTTTATGATGTTATGATAGTAAATAGGATGACTTGAAGATGTTAGGGTTGTTTCTTGGTGCTTCTAGAATGACTTTAATTGTGAGTTAGAAGTGTAGTATGTGGTGTCTTGTCTTGGTTGACTTGTGTCCCTTTCTTGATATATGTATGATAATGAATATGTGTTGTCTTGATTTAGGGTGTTATAACTCTTAGTCTTGAATGTATAAATGACATATGGCCTTAATGAACTTAAGAGAGTCTTTTATGTGAAAAGCTTCACTTAGTGATAATGTTGAGATTGTTGAAGTTATAAGCCGTAATGGTATCCTTCAAAGTAAATGTATTATAGACTTAAGGTTAATTGGCTGGAATGGCATCATACTAATCCTTAGTAAAGTCATCATGAGTTTCTTGTCGCCATAGTGAGGTAGCCCTAGTGAAACTTCTTTGGTAGGGCAAATGTGATTGGGTTATGAAATTGTTATGGAACCCTTTTATATGAACCTAACGTGTGAATTACTCTATGAGAAAGAAGACTAGCACCGAGTGAGTATGGAAAGGGGAAGTAATTCTAGTCAAAGAGTGAAACTAGATTAAAAAATATACCCTTCATATTCCTTAACCATGTGCCTATATGGCATGTGTCTAAGTTCTACCCTTGGCAAGTAGAACACCCTCATCGGAGTAGGGTAGAAATCCGAATTCCATATCTTGCTATCATGGTCTATGTCGGTTATTGCATATTCTCATCATATGGAATACCTATAAGCATTATAGAAGTTTATGAGGTTTAGGTGGTGGTATGAGACGCTATCTAGACATTGGAAAATAGACTTTGAAGGTGTTATTTGGAGTTCCTAGGTCTTGGAAGACCATCACTTGAAGTCCTTTATGTGATGTATGAGTCTTAATGAACTAATGAACTAATGACTTAGGTTATGAAGTATGTAAATGAATAAGTACCTAATATAAAGTGACTTAAGGATTCCTTAGCTAAAGTGTGAAGAGGGCATAAAAAATGATCTCTTTATGTCTTATCTTTTGAAGTCTTGAGGATGAGTCTAGTTAGCGAAGTTGTTTGGTGTTGTGGACATGATCTAAGCCATAGGTAGTCTTTAGGACAATTTAGGTAATCTTGGAGAGGTCACTATGGACGTTCTCTTCTTAATTTACTTATGTAGGTCTTTCGATAGCCGTTGGAAGGAGAATGTCATATCATCTATTTGTTGGTGTGTTAAGTAACAATGATTCTATTCTAGGGAGTCTGTAGGATCTCTTAAGTGTATGTGTAAGGGATTATATGGGTGGTCGCTTCACAACTCACTCAAGTGAGACTTAGAGTGACCTTTGGTAGAAGAATCTTACCCTGATGTTTATGAATGTTGTAAGTGTGTATGTGACTCATTATAAGTAATGTTAAGGGTAGTTTAGGCAGATCTAGAGAGGGTTTATGGGCGGTATCTCTTTGTGTGACTTAAGTGAATATAAAGATAGCTTTTAGGGAGGGCATTACATGCTAGAAGTTGGTTAATGGAAGGTAAAGGGATTCACTGTAACAGTGAAGGAATTCACTGTATAATGATTCGAGTTCACTGGAAAGTGTCTTATAGAAATGTGATATTTTGTTTAATTGTTTTCCTATATGTTTCTAAGTTGTTAAATGTTGTTCTTATGATTATAATATGATATTTAAATCAAAAGATGCATATTTCCAATAAAAGTCCGTAATCATAATTTTTATGCATAATGAGATATTTAGTACATGTGGTTGTACTAACTCCATGTTTTTATCTATCTACATAGTTCTTGGTAGGTGAGGAGGTTTGAGAAGTGAAGACTTGGACTGTAGCATCGTTTAAGTGAAGTTGAAGAATGTCCTCACTTTACTCGAGGGCATATATGTCTTTTATATTTTCTATTTGAAGTATTGTAACAGACTAAGTATTCTATATTCGTATTTTTAAGTATGGGGCGTGTCCCAAGTATTCTTGTGTCTTAAGATGATGAGATTGAGACTTAGTATTTCCTATTGCTTTATATGAAAGAGTTTTTATAAACTATGTTATATTTTGTGAAAATTATTAATTCCGCACTACTTTTCACTATGCTTATGCGATGAATGATATAAAGGGCTTGTATAAGACCTCCGAGAGGTCGAGTATACCGGTTAAAATCTAAGATTGTACCCTAACTTTTAAGGTGTGGTTTCGGGATCTGACAGATTTATAAGCATAGAGATATTCATATCTTTTAGTAACATGGCGTTTCTACACTATGTTTTCACCAAATTTGACACTCCATACAAGAACTTATTCATCTGAGCCCTGGAGTTAGAAACAATGTGAGGAGCATACCCTAGAGAGTTGGTTTATCTTGAGCACATACTCTTGGACCTTCACGTTTCCATGCCTTAAATTCATGAATTCGTGAGTCTTTGCTTCTCTCAACTCTATTTGGAAAAACCTATCAAAAAAGGTCTCACTAAAGCACTCCCAAGTAATAGGAGTTGCATCTGTGCCCCTATTATTCTTCCACTGAGTGTACCAGATATGAGCAACATCTTTCAGCTGGTATGATGCCAACTCAACCCGATCATTCCTAGTTACCTGCATCACCTCAAAGATCTTCTTGATCTCATACATGATATTTTGAGGATCCTCACTAATTTGCGATCCGAAGAACTCCGCTGGCTTAATCCTAACAAAGTCACCAACCCATGTTATTGCGGATCAACTATTAGCATTAACAGGAGCTTGAACACTATTGTTCTAGTTGGCCACACTCTAAGCCAACATCTGAATGGAGTTTTTTAACGCAACATTGGAGACTTCCTTATCTGGTACTTGAGGAGTTGCGTTTCCATTCCTGGTATTCGTATTCTTGACGTTAGCTCTACGAAGAGGCATGATCTGAAACGTAGAATGCCGAGTTAGAATGGAATTAAATCATACCTTACGCATGATAAAAATATCAAGAAAGTGAATTTTTTCATCAAACACCTCATAACCTCCCTCTCATTATATGTGGTGCACTTTACACCCATGAAAAGGACTCTACTTAGTGCGGCTTTTCAAACATCCTAGGACTCTTAAACCTAGTGCTCTGGTGCCATGTTTTTCACTCCCCGAGCTACCTCCGAGATGCAGACTCGGGACCTAGGACTACAAGTGATCCCAAGCTAACCCTGTTTGCATGATCATGAGCATACTAAAGATAATAAACTTATGCACAAGCTAAATCATAATTATAATTAAAAGATGGGAAATACCCATATACTATAATATAGATAAATGAAATAATTATGATTTTAATACAAAGAAGTTATTAAATTAACACTAAGATGAATCTAACTGTGTTTGGAAAATAGCCTGTAACCTAGAAATGTTGAGAAAGGCCCCAACTAAGTCTATCAATAACTAAAACTAAAAGACTGAAATACGGAAATAGAATCACGATTGTTGTCCTCAGAGAATGAGGACTCACAACTGACTCTGCTAAACTGGAGATCGGGAATCGATCTAACCATGAATTGGATACTCAAAACTTGAACCTACAACACAAGGATATATAGCGCACGTATACGTTAGTATTTTAAAGGTGCTAAGCATGTAGGATAGAGTAAAGCTGAAATAAATCATAACTGAAAAAGCACAAAAACAAGTATAATATTCTGAACATGATATAATATATTATGACCTAACTAGGTGCAATGACAAAACTTATAACATGTTGAGACTTAATACTAACTAAACTATAAATATGGTCAATGCAATAGAGTCTGACTGAACCGTAAGAGCTACTATTAATCGACAATAAAACAACATGAGCTAGGTGTGGAGTCCGATGTACACGCCCCATTGAGAGGATCCATTATACCCTGCCAGAGGTATAAAGTCATTCTGGAATGACCGCTAAACTGATGCCCACAGAGGATACTTACAACCTACTTGGCTAGTACTTCTGGGACTATTTTGGTACTCTAAACCCTAGTCCAACTTGGTATTATGCTACTCCCAATGAATTAAGTGATTAACATATTATGACTGATTTCCTATAAATACTGATAACTCAAAAGTGAACATGTATAATGAGAATGCAACATTAATTTTAATAATGATGAATTAATAACAAAGGCATGTATAACTGGATAACTAAAATATCTGACCTAGCATGTGTAATTCAATAACTAAAGAAATACATAACTAGGGGTTTGAAATTAATGCAATAATCTAAGTAATAACATGGTATTTTGCAACATATAAATAACTAATTCGTGATATTATGTTGATGTTCTAGAAACCCTAGGTCTAATCATGACATGGGAATAAAGAATTTGACTAAAAACTAGGGACCCAATGGCTGAAAAGTAACGCACTTGTAAAATCCCACATACCTGGTGATGAAATCCATGGACAAATCTTTAGATTTCGGTGCTAGAATTGGTGAAATCTTGTTGTATTCTTGTTCTAGGGTTCTTGACCTTTTTCTCCTTTCCTGCTTCTAATTTTCTATGTTTTGATTAATTATTTGACTTGGGTAAGTTTTAGTTATGTTTATATGCTTAAAATGACTAAAATCTCATCATTTAGTGTCAAAACGACGAATCTTAGGGGCTAATCAAAGTTGGAAAAGACCAAAAGACCCATGAGTTAATTGTTGTCAAAGAAATCAATGACTTGGACTAACGGGCCGTCGTTCAATCGATGTTCTGTCGTTTGGGTCCGTCATTTGAGTCTGGTCGATAGACCTTCACTAAAACGGGTATAACTCTTTACTCTAAGGTATGATTATAGCAAACTCTATGCCTATGGAAAGATAATTCAATTATCTATCATATCATATGTCATAGGAAACCTATTTCATTTTGTACTAAGACTTATGTTTATTTGAATTTGACCCAACAACATTTCTCCCCTAACTGGATGCTACCCTTCACCTACGGTCCTTAGGTTCATCTACGGACCGTACTGGTCAATCGTGGTTCATTTTAGAGGCTGGGTAAGTGGGGCCTTGATCTACGAACCAAGACTACAGATCGTAGGTCTATCCATGGGTCGACACTTTGTCGATTTTTCTGAGCTGAATTTGGGATGGGATGTAGTTATAATCTACAGACAAACAGCACTGGTCATAAATCAAACTATATTTCGTAGATTGTGACTGTCGATTGCACCTGCAAATTTTTCTGAAAATCTGAGGTTTTGTGCATTTTGGATACGGGGTGTTACACTTCTCTTCTATTCTTAGGCATGAACTTGATAGGAGAAGCGAGGTCTCTCATATAGATGGGTTCTTGGTTGACCTAATAACCTAAAATGAATCAAGACATGATGAAATAGAATAGCTTAAAGTTGTATTGAATAGCCTTTTCTTTATTGGTTGTCTTGGTAAGATAAGACCAAGGTGTGTTAGTTTTAAATGGTAGGTCTTATGATATCTTGATATGCTAGGTCTAATGATAGCTTTAGGTGATGAATATCATGATAGTTTTGGATGGAGGAAGTAAGATAGCTCATGTTTAGCTTGGTCATGTGTCGCTAAGATGCTTGATCATGATAGCTTGGGAATGGTGGTTCGGTTGATAGCTTAGGATTGAGTAATGAAGCTATCCTAAGAATAGCATGATGTAGCATGACTAGAGTGCCTTCATGATAGCTTGACTTTGTTAAGCATAAAAAATTTAATGATAGCTTTAGGGGAAAGGCTTATACTCTTCTAATGATTAGCTTGACTTGCATGCAAGGGGAATTTCATGATTGTTTTTCTTGCATGAAAGGTGAGTTACATGAAATTGCTAGAGATTAGTTTCTCATGATAGCTTGGAATTGAGGATTCATGATCCCCTATGATTAGCTTGCATCAATATGATTTGTTTGATATGATTAGGATGGGTGTCTCCTTCATAAGTTAGCTTGGATTAGGTTAGTCTAGTGAAGTATTTAGAGTGGATGGTAGTATGGGATGTTATACATAGATGGAACAAGTATTACATGAAGCTACCTATGACATGACCCCTATGTAATGTATGTTTATCTTGGGTAGTGGCTACAATTACTTTCCATGATATGATTGAGTTAAGATGATAGTTCCTTCTCAATATGAAGCAGGTCTACTAGAGACTCCTAAACTAAAATAAAAGGGAATAGGGCGACTTCAAGATATGTGTAGTGTGTGAGGTTGAATAGGATATTTCATATGCATTGCACAAATGTGCTTTTAGGTGGCCTAGGGGCATGGTGCTCATGTGTTATGATGAATCTAGGTCATAATTATGAAAATAGATTATTATCAAGAATGACCAAAGAGAGGTACTTAGCTTTGGTAGTAGTATCGGAAGCTACCTTAGCCTTGCACAAGTATACCTGAACGTTTCTTGTGAAGTAATTCATTTATTTGAGAAGGACAATGATATATGTATGAAATATTATATGCTTTATGATGTTTTATTATGCTTATGATATTCATGATATACTTATGCTTTTATCTCTTACGATTATGTATATTATTGACTAACCCTTTCAGATATCTTATGTTTTTGTATGATAGTTTGCATACTTTGTACATTTTGTACTAAACGCATATTTTGCCTACATTCTAATCCAATGTAGGGTTTTGAGGATATTACGTTGCCTTTAAGGGTAGAGTTTCCAAGGCTTGTCAAGAAGTAGAGATTGGTGAGTCCTCATAGCATCCGAGGACATAACTTTTATGTTTTTGTTTGTGTTCTTTTCTAAGTTAGACTTTTATGGGTTGTAACCCAAGACTATTGTACTCATGATGTAATAGATGGGTTTTGAGACATATGTTAGAAGTTTTATGAAATGTTTCCGCATTACATTTTGAAATAAAGGTTTAATTGAGCACCACTTTTTGTATATATGCAAAAAATGATGTCTAGGGGCTGGTACAAGACCTCCAAGAGGTCAAGTACGGCATGTTCCGACTTGAAGGATGCCCTATATTCCAGGGTGTACTTTGGGTCGTGACATATGTGGCCCAAGGATGCCACAGACTTAAGCCAAAACTCACAGTTGGAGAACTTGACATATAACTCTTTATCAGTTAAAGTCTGAAGAACTATCCTAAGGTTACTAGCATGATCTTCTTCATGCCTTGAATAAATCAGTATGTCATCAATGAAGACGATGACAAAAAAATCTAAATAAGGTTTGAAGACTTTGTTCATAAGATCCATGAATGTTGCAGGTACATTTGTCAAACCAAAGGACATAACCAGAAACTCATAGTGCCCATATCTGGTTCAAAAAGTTGTCTTTGGAATATCAAATTTCCTAACTTTCAACTGATGGTAGCCCGATCTGAGATCAATTTTTGAGAAGCAAGAAGCACCCTAAATTTGATCGAATAGATCATCTATCCTTTGAAAAGAATATTTATTCTTGATGGTCACCTTATTCAATGGCGGTATTTCTATAAACATCTTAAGGGAACCATCTTCTTTTTCTGATAAATAAGAAGAAAGAAGCTTCTATTTATAGGCGTTGGAGGCCCTTAACCCTTTCTTATTATTAGTAAGATAGGTTGTCTTGGTTCCGTAACATGGTTCAGGAGCACCCCAAGATGAGCCACTTGGTCGAATAAAGCCCTTATCTAACAAATATTTCCATTATTCTTTCTGCTCTTTCAACTCTGATGGTGCCATTCTGTATGGTGGAATAGATATATGATGAGTATCTGGGATGATGTTTATGCCGAATTATATTTCTCTCTCAAGAGGGACTCCGGGTAGATCATCATGAAAGACTTCTGGAAACTCACTGACTATAGGATTTGAAAGAAGGGGAGGTACCTCAACACTTGAGTCATAAACTCAGACTAAGTTATAGATACACCCCTTGGAAACAAACTTTCTTGCCTTTAGGTATGAAATGAAACGTCCCTTAGGCACTGCTCAACAATTACTCCACTCTATGAGTGGCCCGTTTGAAATCTGAAACTTGATAACTCAAAATTTGTAAACAAGCATGGAGCCAGTCCATACCTATAATGAAATAAAAATCTACCATGTCTAACTCAATTAAATTAGTCATGGTACTCTCTTGACTGACGAAAACAGAACAATCACGATAGACTCTTTTTTGCTAGAATGGATTCACCAACATATGTGGAAACACTAAATGGTTCGCTAAGTTGATCATGAAATAATTTCAAAGTTCAAAGCAACATTGGGAGTTACAAAAAAAATTCTCGCTCCTGGGACTAATAATGCATAAATAGTAAAGTCAAATACTCAAATCATACTAGTGACAACATCTGGTGAATTCTCCTGTTCTTGGCGAGTATTGAGAGCATACAAGCATTTTCCCCCCACCCCCAAGCACCAGAAGTAGCTCCCCCAGGTGGATGCCTGTCTAGTGGAGTAGCTCATATATACTGAGCTCTATTACCCCCATTACCACCACCTTGATTTTCGGTGGACATTTTTTCATGTAATGTACAGTGTGAACGCACTTGAAACAACCCGTGGAGCCTTCATGACATATGCTGGAGTGATTTCTACCACACCTAGCTCAGGAATGAGGCTTAGTACTCCTTGCGCCTTACTATCCTGTGAATATGCAAGCCTAGATCAGGAGTTCCTACCATGATGCTCAACTCTATCTTTGGGCGCAGGTGCACTAGCCGATGATTGTGCATGCCCCTTCTGCTATTGAAATTTTGGCAGATTCGAACCACTTTTCTACTGCCCAGACTCATTCTCAGTCTTGGCTTTCTTTTTTCTGTACTCCTCTCTATCCCTAACGTTCTATTCCTCTACTTGATGCATATAGACCATTAACCTTGAAATATCTGCGTCCCCAATCAACATTGCAGCCATACATTCTTTACTTGAAGAGTGAGCCAAGCCAGCAACAAACATGCTCATTCTGCTCCTCAAATCCTTAACCATCTAAAGAGCATAGCGAGATAGTTAGGTGAACTTCAACCCATATTAATGAACACTCAAAGAGTCCTGTTTTAAAGTAAGGAACTCTCAAACCTTTTTTTTCTTTAGTTCTCGGGAAAGAAACACCTGAAAGAAGTCTTCTTCAAATTAAGCCGAACTCGGATGTGGTGCAGCCTCATCTCTGCCCTCCTTCCACTGGTCCTACCAAGTTCTAGCCACATTTTGAGTTCATATGCAGTTATTTCTACTCTATCAACACCAACAACATGCATTACATCAAATGCATTCTTGACTCTTCAACAAAGTTCTTCGGATCCTCAGTTGTGCTTGAACCAGTGAATCTTGGGGGATTCATCTTCAAGAATTCCCGAATCCTTAAAGTATAATCCCCTTCTCGTCGGCTACTCTTTGTAGCCCCACTTGGTTGGTCACAACATGAGTCAACTTTCGGATAGCCTCACAGAATTCAGCATTGGTAACTTCCCCTTGAGGTTGCACTTCAGTTCCGTTAGGTACCTCCGACTCCTCTACATTTCTTCTTGCTGGACGATCTCTGACTGCTCTTTGTGGAGGAACGATAATATGAAACACGTGCAAGCACAAATTAGAGGGATACTTCTTAGAGATAAACTCTAACGCATGAAATGAGTTTGAAATATGTGAGAAGTTCCTAAATGTTGTAGCCTCCTAATCATAGATGTAACACGCTTCACACCGATTACTAATATTCTACACACACACCGTCATTGACTTCCAAGGACTGGTAAACCTTGTGGTCTGATACCAAGTTTCTCTAGCCCCGAGCCTAGACTCTAGGCAGGATTTGTACTTGGCGACCATTGCTAGCCTCGAGCAAACCCTTTTCCTGGCTTACTTAACTCAACGGAAGACAACAATCATACTTACAATGATAAAAGAACTTATCTCAACTGCACAAAAAATAATTGGGATGTCTTAAAAGACTTAAACATACAACATGGACAAAATAGCAATCGAAGTATTAATATAAGAATGAAAAGGTAAATACTACTAAACTACTAACTGTTCATGAAGTCTCCAAATTGACTGAGATGAATGTTGGGACAAACCCCACAACATCATATTGAACTAAAATTGAAAGCAGTGAAAATGGATCCTTAGAAATGCAAAGAGGCTCACCAACTGACTCTGGGGTGCTCAACTAAATCAACGGTGCGCTGGATGTCGATCCTCGTTACATGTGTCTGTTTCATGATAAGATGCAGGCCAAATGGCATCAGTACATTGAATGTATGAGTATGCGAGTTGGAATTCTAAAAAACACGTAAGCTTGAAAAGGAGTAAGAAAGAACACTTACCTTGGCTCTGTTCATCTCATGATTATTTAATATATGCAGTTACAGAGTAAATGCAATATAAAGAAAAGCTGACTGAAACATGTTGTAAACTATGAATGTATATAAGCATACAAATAACATCTGAGATCTATGTAAAAATACTAATAACTGATGTGTATAAACATATAATACTTATGTGAGAGCTTCTCCTACCGAAAACCATCACTTAAGAGCTATAGTGATGCTATAACGTTTCTCAGACCCCGCTGCCTTGCCATCCTAACCTTTCTAGAGTATAGGCCAGAATTGCCTAATGATCCACTAATATACTATAAAAAGGGTTCATCTAAAAAGTATGACCCTCTTCTACCATGATGGCTACATGGTTTACATGGAGACTTTAGTAGATATGAACTTGCATCCCCACATCGGCGCTCAGTTGTACTCCAAAAAATATATACTGGATCTTATGTTTATAAAACATACTGATTCTGTGATTTGATATTAGTGCTCAAAACAAAGCTTTAAAAAAACTCTCTTGGAAAACATTGTTTTCCTGCTTGTTGAAATGTTTAAATGTTTTTACTTTTCTTTGAGGATACTTAGTCCCCATATACTCTTGAAGAAATGAATTTCAACTCAACTCTTTTGTCTTTACTCATGTTATAGCTTGAGCCTTAAAACAAAGTTAGAATGTTTGTTTAAGACTCTAGAAATCGTTAACAACTTACTTTGACTTGCTTCTTAATTTTGAGACTTGACTCTTTACTTCTTTGTTTTTGATCTTAACTTTCCTTGAATTGGATTATGGATTCAAGGATCATGATATCATGTTTATGGATAATTTAATGGTGTTTAGATGTACTTATAGTGTGGGAATCAACTCGGAATGATAGTTACATCACTTAGAAACTAGTAAAAATAAAGGGAGAAATGAGAACTCGAGGTGACCCCGGTGCTCTGGGCGCCAAAACCAAATGGATACAAACTGTCCTCAGACGCTTTGGCTAGCGCACCACGCCAGATCTGACGGACGGAGTCTGTCTTGAGGGGATCTGGTAGGCACGGTGCCCCAGGGACAGTTAGACCGATTTTCTGAATTTTCTTCTTTGATTTTCAACTATAAACCTCCCAAACTTCCCTGGATCTTCCCCAAAACACGTAGGATCACTAATATCCTCAATACCTAATAGCTTAGACTTATAAAACAGCCCGGAAATACTAATTAAAACCACTAAATGTATACAACAACTCTACCAACAAGATTCAACATTTCTTCATCAAGAACTCAAGATTAATCGTTCAAACATTACAAAACTTGCTGAATTAAACATATTTGTGTGTGGGTGAATGAACCCAACACAGAAAGTTCTCACATACGTCGATAAGTATCACCCGCGATTAATTCCACTAGTAAAACCTTAACATTCTTGAAAATTCTTGATCTTTCTCTTCTCTTCTCTCTTCTCCCTTCTCCCCAAGACCTAAGCGTTCTCAACTTCTCTAAAACTAAATTGGGACTTGTTTTTACCCATAATAAACCCTTAAAACAAATTAGGAAATAGTAGGGTTAAAAGACCACTTTTTTACCCTTACTAAAATTCGGATTTGACTTTCCTCAGTCCAACAACCGAGCTTTTGAAAGGTAGATTTCCCTCATAAAACATCGAAAATGCGCAAAATAGGAGCAGTTGGAAAGATCTTCCCAAGGGGTTTTCAACCATATAAAGAACACAACCTAACTCCACATGAGCTGGGGGTTATGACCGTTTGAAAATGACCAAAACTCAGTTTTTAGAATAAGGAAAGTTTTAACATTTTCCTATTTATGTCAAAAAATAATGGTTTCTTAGCTTATCTTAGTTATTTGATGTTACGAGATGTTACACAAACCATATCTGAAAATCATAATACCGCAAATATTCCAGTCTATGCAAATGTTTCTGCATCCTTAGCGAATAACTCTACAGCTTCAATTGGAGATTTGCAACATTCAGCTTCAACATGTAGTAGTTCATTGGCCTTCACGAGTATTTCTTACTCTTTTATTACTAATGACTCATAAAAACTTCCTCCAACGTGGGTGGTTGATTGTGAGGCAACTGATCACATGACTAGTCTCTCTCATTTCTTCATATAATATTCCCCTTGTCCTAGCTATAAAAATAACTATAGCTGATGGTTCAGTTATTAGTGTAGCTAGGCAAAGAGACATACCACTTGCAAAATCCTTGATACTTACAGTTGTCCTTCATATCCTAAACTTCTCTACAAATCACATTTCTATCTAGAAAATCACCAAAGATTCCAAATGCCAAGTAACTTTCTTCCCTTCATATTATTTATTTCAGGGATAGAACACGAAGGAGATGATTGGGTGTTCTAGTGAGAAGGTGGTATTTATTGTTCGGATTTCCACAATGGTGAATATATATCTAAGAATTCCTTAACTAGTTCTTTCTTGCCTGAATCTACCCTGTCCAATAAAAGGAAAATATGGCTTTATCTTCGTCGGTTAGGTCACCCTTCCTTTTATGTAATCAAAAGGATGTTCCGATCTTGTGCAAAGATTTGATTGTTGAGTCTTTTCATTGTGATGATTGTGAATTTCAAAACACAAAAATATTTCCTTTTCAATTAGTCACAAAAAGATTTCAAACTCCATTCTCTCTTATTCGTAGTGATATTTGGGGACCCTCTCCTATTCCTAATATTTCTGGTGCTAGATGGTTTGTTGATGATTGTACAGGAGTTACGTAGATCTATTTACTAAAGCAAATATCAAATGTTAGTCAAATTCTTTCTACCATTTTTAATATGATCAAAACCCAATATGATACACCAATTAAAAGATTCCGATCCAATAATACAAAGGACTAGTTCAATCAAAACCTCTCTGTTTTCTTCCAAAAAGAGGGAACTATTCATGAATCTTCATATGTCAATACTCCTCAATGAAATGAGATAGCATAGAGAAGAAATGGTTTGTTACTTGACATTACTAGATCCCTATTATTTCATAAAGAAGTGCCAAAACAATATTTGGGGGCGGGGGGACTTGTAATGACTGCTTCACATCTAACTAATAGAATTCCATAAAGAATTATAAATTTTCAATGTCCGCTTGATACTCTTAGGAATTTCTTTCCAAATCTTGAAATTTCAAATAAATTGGTTCCTAGAATATTAAGAAGTGTTACGTATGTTCATATTCATTCTCAAAATAGAGGCAAGTTAGACCCACATGCTCTTAAGTGTGTTTTTATAGGATATTCTTTGACTTAGAAAGGTTACAAGTGTTATCAACCATCACTGAAGAAATTCTTTGTTTCAGCAAATTTAAGACTTTATGAGAGTGAATCATTTTTAATCATTCTTACCATCAGGGGGAATGACTAAAGGGAGAGGAATTACTACACTTGTCACTATTTGATTTGTCCATTTCTAGTCGTGCCAAATCCTTGCCTGGGTAACCATTTCTTCCATCACCTGAGTCTTTAAATCAAAATGAACCCATTGAGTCTAGTAATCCAAATATATTTAATTTAATAATAGAGAATAATATACCATTACAGGTATATTCAAGAAGAAAGAGACTAACTGATCAAACTACTCAGTTGCAATCATCTCCCTAGGTTACTGCTCCTAATGCCCATTGTGAACCTAATGAACCGTCAGAAACACCAAAACAAATTGATCATGAAGAAGAATATAACAAACCTAACGACCTTGACCTTCTTATTGCATTTATATAAGGAAGCAGAACTTTTAAACAACACCCTTTGATCCTTTCCTTGACATATCAAAAATTTATCCTGATGTCATAAAGTTTTTTTATGTAACCTCCACAAAATTCATACCCTCAAAATTTGTCTGAAGCATTAGGAAATAAAGAATTGGAGAAAGTTATGAAGGTAGAAATGGAAGAATTGGAGGAAAACAAAACTTTGGATTTGTAAATTACCAAAAGAAAAAAAGATTGTCGGGTACATATGGGTGTTTATTGTGAAATATAAGTCAGATGGGTCCATAGATAGATATGAAGCGCGTTTGGTAGCAAAGGGTTATACAAAGACCTATGGAATTGATTATGATGAGACTTTTTCCTTGAGAAAAAATTAATAGATTGAGAATTTTATTATCATTGGTTGCAGTTTTTAATTGGAATCTACAATAATTTGATGTAAAAAAGACTTTTTACATGGAGACTTATATTAAGAGATCTATATGGAGGGGTGACCTGGTTTGAAAGCAAGAAGGGAATGGTTTGTAAACTGAAGAAGACACTCTATGGATAAAATTTATTAGCTCGTGCATAGTTTGGAAGATTTACATAGGTTATGATGAAGTTAGGGTATTGACAAAATCAAGTAGACCACACCTTGTTCATACGAAACACAAAAGCTAAAAAAATGACAACATTGTTGGTGTGGATGACATCTTAGTAACAAGTGATGATTCAAAGGAGATGCAAAATTTGAAGAAGTGTTTACTCAAGGAATTTGACATCAAAGAGCTTGGGAAATTAAAGGATTTTTTCGGAATCCAAGTTGCACACTCAAAACAAGACGTTTTTGTTTCCCAACAAAAATATGTACTTGATTTTCTAAAAGAACAGGAAAAGTAGGGTGTAGAAAAATGACTACACCAATTGAATATAATCATAGTTTGTGCAATGCCCCAAAAGATTAAGTGGTAGAAAAAGGCATGTATCAAAGGCTTGTAGGGAAATTAATTTACTTGTCCCATACAAAGTCGGACATTGCATTTTCTATGTGTTGTTAGCAAATTTATGCCTGATCCTAGAGAAATGCATCTTCAAGCTGTCAACCGAATTCTACAATATCTTAAAGGATGTTCTGGAAAAGGAATATTATTCAATATAGAAGGATACATGATTTTAGATGTTTATACAGATGCAGAGTATGGTGGTTTATTAGTGGATCAAAGGTCAAGTTCTCAATATTACACGTTCTTAGGAGGAAATCGGGTGACTTGGAGGAGTAAAAAACAAAATGTAGTAACTAGATCAAGTGCAGAATCAAGTGGAGATCCATGGCGATGGGAGTTTGTGAGTTGTTATGGCTAAAGATAAATCCTTGATGATTTGAAGATAAGATGGGAAGGACCTATGAGGCTATACTATGACAATAAATCAACAATAAGTATAGCTCATGATATTGTACAACATGATTGCACTAAGCATATTGAGGTTGACAGACATTTCATTAAGGAGAAATTAGACAGCAGACTCATTTATAAAGCATTTGTATCTAAGGTGGCTAATGTTTTTACAAAAGGACTTCCAAACAATGTGTTTCAATATATAATAAGCAAGCTAGGAAAAGGTATTCATTCACCCGCTTGAGGGGAGCATTAGTTAATAGAGGATTTTCAAGAAGATATTCTTGCCATCAAAGATGTGATCCTCTAATATGAGAAGATATTCTTCATATCAAAATATGATCCTCCAAGATCTTAGGATAGTAAGATCTTTGGATAGAATATCATATATGTGATTCTTTATCTTAATTTAGGTGATTCTATTCCACAAG